>NC_064614.1:516866004-517172987 GCF_023898315.1 Schistocerca nitens
CATTTGATATTGTATTTACCTAGGTAATCGCGGCTCACGGGGCAAAGAAAGGGCCAAACCGGTTTTTGTAGTTTTCTCAGGAACCGCTCATGATCAAATGGTGCTTTTATGAGCCTAGGCTCCCCCTGGACCATACATAATACGAAAGAACCAACCGATTTGTTAATTTTGTTTGGGTTGGAGGAAGGTTATAATGCTTAAATTTTGGCTTTGTGCTGTAGGATTGCTACAAAATGCCCGTTCTTCCGATAAGTATACAAATGTCGCTAGGCCAACGGCTACTAAAGACACTCGGCACCTGATCTCTGTGATCAATGGAACCCGAGATATGACTGAAATTACGCATTTCAGCGCGTGGCTTTTTTAAATATGTTGGTACTGTACACTGTGGTGCACGGACCAATACGTCGTGTTCAGTAAAGCCCGTCACGAACGAGAGCCTTCAGGGATGTGGAACGAGTCGAGCTACACGTTAACAGACAGAAGCAGCTGTTCCAGGCGTCATATGTCAAGTATAAAATTACGGGCAGTGTTAATCTATCCGTACTGATAATTACGGGAATTGCTGCTGGCGATCTATTCGTTGCATGGTAACGTGAAACTTGAATGATCCATTGGTGCTATTGAAGAACAAAACACCATGTGTTGGCACGAAGTTCACATTGTCCGTTCGTCATCAAAGGCAGGAAAACACCTATGTATCACAATCATTAATACTGAATCATTACATTTACGGCAGATAAATAACGACTGCGAAGGAATACATTTTCCATTTTTTTGGGACTGAGTAGCTTCTGGTCTTGCCAACAATTCCATACGTCCCTTTCTGCCTGTCCTTCTCGAGCAATGTTTCCTGTTGTAATATGAAGCAGTAAGAGGAAGGATAAGTCACAACTGTGACCTGTTGAATACAGTTCACGTTGACGAATTAGCCAGCGTTAATTTGCAGGTCAACATAGGCACGATGTGAGGGAAAAGGAAGACAATAACGTGAACTTTCTCGTGTTTCGTTAGGTTGGCGGGTTTATGAGGGGTGGGGAGGGGGGGACACTGAGAATTTTGCAGCACACAGGTCTACCTGCAGCGTAGTGTAGTAGTCCTCCAGGAGTGCCCCTCGGATGTTACGCGTCTAATTACGTCGTTGTGCAGTCAAGAAAAATATCAGACGGACGTAAAGTAGCGGCGGCGGATGGTAGGGCAGCGTCGCTGCTGGAAGTAGAGGGACGCATCGTGGGATGGAGGGCTGGGGTTGGATTATCTGGAGAGTGAAGGGGGGGAGGAAGGGGGGAGGGGAGGGAAGAGGGCTGATCCCGTGAGATGAATGCCCCGCCGCTGCCTGCCGCTGCCGCTGCTGAATTCTTCAGCGCCTCACAAGCTGCGCACCGCTCCCACAGAGAACGTCCGCAGACCTACAACAGCATTTCGAGCTGCCGCGGGAGACACACAGCAGCATGTTTGTTCTCTGCTGCCAAAATATGTACTGTGAGCGAACACCGCCACTTTCTCATTGGTTGTGCATGGTTGCCGATTGACTGTTGTATCATAGGAGGACGGAACTATACGTTTATTACAACAAAAACTGTAATACGGGGACAAGGTTTAAGAGTTCTCGGTTAGTCACAGGAATGACATTGATAAAGAAGAAGTTTTATTTTTATTGCCATGGTGTATATCCACGAAGTAATACAATTAAAATGTCAATACAAAATAGTTCTTTCTTGAAGTGGTCATATTGATGAAATCTGCTTGGGCTTCCATATGGGTGGCTTCGCTTTGCAGAACGTGATGAGACTGACACCTATCGACACGTCTGGAATTTTGATGTAGCCACCCGCATGGAAGACCGAGAATGTTTCATCAGCAGTATATGCCGGGGAAGTCTACTTCACATATAAGTAGTCATATTGCTTGTGTGCAGTACAAATGGATAAAATGTCCTACTAATATTAATTTTTATTTATTGTTTTTCAACTGTTTGTCACTAGCTAAAATACTTCCAAAATTGGATGAATATATAATACCTTGCAATGGACCTGACCACCCCACTACCGGTCCTCTGTGGGAGGCAGGCAGGCAGCCGACGGACCAAAGAGAAAAACCTCGGGACATCGACGCTAACGTACCCCAAAAAAACACAATTTCTTGCTAAGGCAAAGGACAGTATGTTTTACTACGGAAATTTTCATACAGACCTTGTTTACTTCATCGAGCCCAAGAAGAGTTAGAACCTAAAATGTGTGAATACGAAGCAGGCTTTAGACCAAACACATCCTGTCCGGAACAAACTCTTAATTTAAAACTAATCCTTGGATTTGTGGATTTTGAAAAGGCCTATGACTCAGTAGATCGTGAATCGCTTTTCCAAATTTTAAAGGAGCAAGGGCTAGATAACAAAACTCTAACACTGATTATAGACATGTTAACTGACACTATCTCTAAAGTTAAATACTCGGGAGAAGTTTCTGAAGCATTTGGTATAAGGACTGGTGTTAGACAGAGAGATGGACTCTCCCCATTACTGTTTAACTGTGTTTTGGAAAGTTGATTACAGAATGCCGAGAGCAAAAGTCGAGTCAAAATACACATCAGTTAGTAAAGTTAGGCAGAAGTAATATTAGAGTAGATTGCCTCGCCTTTGCAGATGATCTGGCAGTTTCAACTAGGGGTTGAAACTCGTTGTGACACACCACAGCTTACTATATATATATATATATATATATATATATATATATATATATATATATATATATACACACACACACACACACACACACATATATATATATATATATATATATATATATATATATATATATATAATTTGCTTAAAAAGTAGAACTTCAAATATCACTAAAAAAACGAAATATATAAGACGCAACAAATAAGCATCAAAGTTTCTGAAGATAAAATATGGAAAAAAAGGGTTTCTCAGTTTAAATACTTGGTGGAAATCATACAAGAAAACGGTCTGCAAAATGCTGCAAACGGAGATCGCTGTCATAAAATGGCAACTGTAATCAGATTAACACAAAATATATATAATAAAACATCACTTTCTAAATCCAGTAAACTTATGCATTTCAGCACTGCAACCGAACCTGAATGTCTTTATGGAGCAGAAACTTTAATTTTAAGTAGAAAGAAATATTATTAGGAAAATAGCAGGAAATAGAAGAATACACAGACAATTTGGTGAGACGAGAAAACGAAGACTTAAATTGTATGGGAACATTAAAAGAATGGCACTCACAGGTAATGCAAACTATTATTACACAATTAAAGATTACTTAGATGTCTCAGGATAGTGGATAGTAATGAAGGGGGATAACTACAGCAACTTGTTACATTTCAGTACTTGATTATGGTTTACTACTTACACAAGGAGCTCGTGCCAAAATGTAAAATGCATGATTGTAACGCCCGTTGGTTTAGTTTTAGGTGGACAGTAGCACGTAGATGAATATTGAGTCAGGGATTGAGACAGAGGTACAACAGCATGTTAGCAACCCAGGAACCACCGGCGGGTGTCTTAGTATGAGCGGCACGGAAGAGCAGAGCTATGTTTTCATTGCAAGTGACCAGAAACAGTTCAGGAGTCATCAACGGCTGCCCTCAGTGTGAGAGCAGTGAAGTGAGATACTATGTTTTATATTGCAGGTTATCTAAAACAATTTGTGCATAAATAAAGGAACAGTATGCAACAGAGAATTACCGAATGAATTAGTGTATCTGTTAAGATAATGACCGCATTTTCTGGAGGATGGAGATGTTCTGTCTGGTTATCCTGATTTGAGTTTTCCGTTGTTTTCCTGGATTGCTAAGTCAAATGTCTTAATCAAGGCCATGGCTCACCACCTGTCCTATCCCCATAGGCTAACTTCTAATCTTCCGAAAGCGTGTTATATTTTGTCCTATTGGTTGGCACTATATTACCTTGACAAATCCTATATCATTGTGGGATGATCGTCGAGTGAATAAAGATAAATAAAATAAATACAGTGTACACAGTATGATAGTTGTGCTCCGTGAGTACCACTGGCACACAGTAAAAAGAAATTTTATACTGTCATGTGGACATAATTGGCGGTAAAGGAATGTACAAGGATAATATAGAATAAATACACACTTCAAGATATTTCATGCTTTTATCTACATATCTATGTATTATAATTTAGGACTGTAGTGTAGAAGCAGTTTCCAAGTTCATTTCTGTGGATGTTCATGGACATAGAGGTATTAATATTAGACCTATATGGGCTTTGAACAATCTACTGTGGCACTGACACTAGTTCGTAGGTGAAAAATGTTTGTTTTTGTCATTACGGTCGCTTTTCTTTTTTGCTAAATGAAGTCTTCTTCTCTCATTCTGATATTAATACAGTATACGCAGAGACTTAAGTTTTCAAAAATAATCATTGATGTCGTAATCCTTCAGTAGATATCATAAGTTTATGACGGTGCACATGTCTGTAAAACTGAAACCAAAGTATCAGACTCATTTAAATATATGTGACCGTTGTGGACTAAAGTTCTTGCTTCCAATGAAACGTGTAAATACAGTGTAAATATTTTGGTTTGCACTTTGTATCGTGAAAAACTACGATCCATGGCGACAACATCAAAATCTATGTTTACGTAATATGAGAAATGGAAGACTGTGGTGCTAGGAAATTTATGTAGAAGTGCTTGTATTTAAACTTTGCAATGTGAAAGGTTAAGACGATCCTCCGAGTGATTACAGCAAGTGTTAATATGGACAGCAAGTCTAATTCATGTCAATAAACTGTGATTTCTGAATCACCTTATTCAAGTTTGTAGTAAAATATGTTCACATCCATGGTCCAATGAGAGACCTCAACGCTGGAGTTTGAAGAACTATTTTCGTGAAGAAGCTCACACAAGTCACTGTGAGAGAGCAGTCTGCGCTTGGCGTTAAGCGACAGTACTGTTTGCACTGTAGCTTTTGAGGTGTATGCTAGGCGCGTAATCATTATTGAATTAAGATGTGCAGGGACAATTTTTAAACTTAACCCTATAAAACCACTCATCCGGTGCATGCAGTGGACATTAACATTTATAAGACTGGCCTGTGAAATGTGCTACAGTTCATCAATAACAGACAATAATTTAAATCAGTATACAGAATATACGACGGCCCCGATGGACAGTGAACAGACGTGCAAGGCTGGAAGAAAAGAGAAACGGGTCTCCAATAAAATCACGGATCTGTTTCATGTATTCAAATAATTAAAAAATTTTTATTTACTTATGTAAATTTTATGTATGTGTTAATGCGTTTTTTAAATTTTAGAAAAGTGTAATGTAAGTCTTACGTTAAGTGTTGTTGATGGTGGTTGGTTGGTGCTCACGAGCTCTCAACGCCGAGGTAATCAGCGATGTGTTGTTGATACGATGTGCAACTGTTTCATGTAATCCGTATCTGGAGAGGTGCCCCTTGGAGAGAAACCATCCCATACTGAGGCTCGTGGCTGCCTACCACTTCATCAGCCCACCTGTCCCTGTATCCTCTCTACAGCGGATCCTGTCACCGACTACCGATACTTCCTTCCTACCCGAGGTCCATTTCACCTCATCCTAACACCAAAGACCATAAGTCGACAGCGGCCATTCAAAATGTCTAAATTTTTCAAAGCAATTAATCCTAACACACATGCTAACATGAGCTTCTCTTTTTCCATACGTTCGCAAAAGTGCATGTTTCTTGTAAAAGATGAACTCATCTCTTCTATGAATGAAAGTACATTTTTTCTTTATGTGTGCGCACAACGTTTTTGTACGAACTATTAGAACCTAACGAACTCTATAGAATTTAGTTATTTGTTCTCTCGTAACGCACGTTGAACGTAACTGTATGTTCACTGCTCAAGGACAAAATTTCAAATTTGTTGGATCCTATATTTACTGAAGTTTCTGTACTTTACTAATCTTGTTTGAGGCATATAAATTTTTATCTAAAGACGATATGCTTACTCTGGTTTTCAAGGACATTACATTTATTATAATCTGTACGTAAAATACATTCCGAACTTTATGTGCCATGCACACATCCATACTACTTGTAATCATAAATGGTGAAGTCTGAAGTTCCTGTCCCGGGTTTTAGCTTAGGTTTCCCGTGGACTTTGCCGGAATAGGAAGGTAGACATATTAAATATTATCCTGAGCACTGATGTAATAAGCCAGATTTTAATATTACGCTATGCTCTTTAACTGCATAGAGTAGACTTGATCAGATCTGTAAGTAATTAATGGCTTGACCTCCAAGCTACCGAAAGACTCTAATGATAATGTTTGCTTCGCAAAGCAACTTTCGAACGACAATCACTACCGTTCTATCAAATAACCACGATCACTACCGTTCTATCAAATAACCACGATCACTACATGATCAATTACTATACCTAGGTGACTAATATTTCCTGCATCTCACCAAAGTATTTAGTAACAACTATTTCTAGAGTGACATTTTGTTAAATTAAAATTCATAATTCATATTAGAAACAAAATTAGTTTTTACAAAATATTGCATATCATATTCCTTTTTACACAGTTTGTCAAGTGTAATTGTCACATAAAACCTCAGTGTATTATTCATTAATGTCTACCCAACACACATTTTTACAAAAGAAACTTTTCAGTATTGTTCTATACCAACTATTCCGTTTTTTCTGTAAGCTCCCTTACTACGCCACCTTCAGTCATTCATTTTTTGCTCGAACTGGGTAACTTCTCAAGTTACCTGTGTTACTCACACTAGAATTTATTTGCACAAAGTCCAAAAAAAGTGTAACACTGTGTGGATCGTGATTTAGTTGAGTTGACGTTGCGATCTGACTAGCACCGCTATGGTTGACCCGCTTCAGACGTTACAAAAATTATTTAATTGATCTCAGCTGATTAATATTCTTAAATGACATATTCAGGGTTAATGGGGTAAAGGCTAACCCTAGTTAAATATGAATAGTAGGATGCTGTCAAGATATTTATTACAAAAATCAAGAAAATAGCAAAACAGAATCTGTACAGATACGACATTCATTAATCCTACGGGTTAGAATATGTTTAAGGTTGGTGCAACACTTATCTTCTAATAGGTAAAGTTCTAAACATCTGAAAATAGAACTCAGGTAAAGTTTACCTGAGAGCCCGCGGCCCACCGAACGTTGGCTGGGGTGAGGAAGCACGCTTCTGACGTTTGAGCGAAGTACAGCTATTGACATGGTGCACACGTACCGTTTATTTTACATTTTATGCAAGTCTTTTGCTCTTTGGGGCGTTCTGTATTAATGTTGGACCATGCCTCTTCAGGCAGTTTGTAGTTTTAGTGTATTCCGAAGAAGGCGTGGTTATCCGCGCCGAAACCTAGGTCAACATCCGGTGTCTAATTGCAATCGAGGCGGATTCCTTATAGTCATTAAATTATTCATGATTGCTGTCGCGGTGCCATGTTAAAAGTTCTCATAATTGCATTTTTTGTGCTCCGATAGGAGCATTTTTCCGATGGTTCCCTTATTTTCCCTGCCGCAGCAGGGCATATCACTCATACGAAAAGAATTTTGTGGGTCAGTGAAATTTTGATAGTTTACTTATGTGAACCTGAAATAATAAAAACTTAATTTTATACCTCGGAGCGGATTTTACGTGCACACAAATACTGTATGTACAACTTGGGAATCCCGGGACCCTTCTGATGATAATGGGGACACCTAGGCATATTTCTTCATGCTATGTCACTTTATGGACTTCGTTTTCGCCTCACGCCGGATTTTACATCCGTACTTACGTGTTCAGGTAACATAACTTTGAACCTGTGTATCTCGGAAACGGATGAAGATATCTACAAAATTTTGAAGGTTGTTCGTAATCGGGATTTTTAGAAAAAGTAAAAATTTCAGTCATTTGCTGTGCATAGGCGTCTTGGACACTACTACTGTGGTTTGGTCCGCTACTGATGGGGAAGAAATGGTGAGAAAGCTTGGTTTCGAGTTTCCTCAGGAACCGACCATGAATTTACGAAAATACATCATTCATTCATGGGTATTCGCATCATGGGTTTATCACCTGTATACCCACCATCAATCTGTTTATTTAATTTCATATGTATATTTTACATGTATGAGAAGGGTACGTATGAACCTCTGTATGTGGGAAAGGGATAAAGATATTAAGAAAATTTTGAAGGCTGGTAAAGATCTGGGTTTTACGAACTCTACATTGCTGTCCTGGAATATGCATACTGTGGTGTCACCGCTAGACACCACACTTGCTAGGTGGTAACTTAAATCGGCCGCGGTCCTGTAGTACATGTCGGACCCGCGTGTCGCCACTGTGGGATCGCAAACCTAGCGCCACCACAAGGCAGGTCTCGAGAGACTGAGGAGACCTCGTCCCCAGTTGTACGGACAACATAGCTAGCGATTGGACGTGCTAAGCCTTGCTCTCATTTGCCGAGAGATAGACAGTAGAATAGCCCTCTGCTAAGTTAAATGGCGACCACCTAGCAAGGCGCCATTTGTATCAGTGCCAATAGCTTACGAGTATGCAGGAGAGATGTATTCCAACAAGAGAATAAAGTTAAGTATTAAAAAAGCTACGTATTTTTCTTTAGTGCATTTATAAGTCTCATGTTCCAGACTTCACGCCCGTCTGCGTTAGCCTTGCGTGCCCTATCGGCTACAGCATTGTGTCTGGGCTGTATGGTCTAGACACAACATTATTGGCGACGAGAAAAAGAGTTTGTATTAATTCGTTTGTGTCATGGCTTCGCCACAATCTCCGGATGTACTGTCCGAATTTTTTCGCTTGCAGAATCAGCAGTCGCAGGCGTTATTGGATGCCCTGGGACAGCTCGTCCAGGGTCAACGTGTGCTGCAACACGATGCGGCAGCCGCCGCTTCATCGCTACCGCAGCCACAACACGCCATTGCACCGCCCTTCCGTCATTTTGACTCCTCCTTGGAGTCCTGGCCGGAATGGTCCCGCCAGTTCAGCTTTCATCTAGCCGCCTACAGGATTCAAGGTAATGAGCGGCAGCCGTTTTTGCTTTCTTGTGTCGGTGTGTGCACCTACCGTGTGATAGTGAAGTTGTTTCCCCGGCGCGACGTAGCAACTCTGTCCTACGAAGAAATTTTGTCGGCGTTAGATGCCTATTTCAAAGAAACAGTAAATGTTGTTGCAAAACGGTATACGTTCTTTCGTACAAAACGTACGGCCGGTCAGACTAATAGGGAGTGGGTTGCGACATTGCAAGGACTTACTAGGGAGTGTGCGTTTGAATGTGAATGTGGCCTCCCTTATTCAGATACTATGGTGCGTGATGCAATTGCACAGAACGTTTCTGATGTTTGCATACGGGAACAGATTTTGAAACTAGTAAATCCCTCCCTTCAACAAGTGATAAACATATTGGATAGGCAAGACACACTTGACTCTGCTCAGGACTCATTTGCAACTTCGCCAGCAGTGTGTCACATTAACCGGCCCGTCGGGCCCGCTGCACGGGACGCGACGCGGCCCTCGCGCCCGTCACAGCAGCGGCAGCCTACCTTGCAAACACGTGCGCCGCGTAAGCAAGCAACTGTAGTGAAATCATGCCCGCGGTGTGCAGCTAGACATTCGCGTGAAAATTGCCCGTCACGCCACGCTATTTGCTTTTACTGTCAAAAGAAAGGACATGTTCAAAGTGTTTGCCAGAAAAAGCTTAGATCAGACAATCACACTAATTCCAGGCCCTTTGCTTCGCGCCGGAATCGAACCCAGGACAATCAGGCTCGGGGACCTTCGCCCATGGACATTCATGTAGTTCATTCCCACCCGTCCAGTGACACTTTAGCTAACGGTGACTGTGTTCGTCCCACAAACAGTGTGCGTCGACGTCGCCGAAAATCCCGTGAAGTCGCAAGTGCTTCTGTACCTGTATCAGTTCAAATTGCACGTGACAGTCGCTCTTGTCGTCAGCAGGACAATAAACTTTTTGTGGACTTAGACTTTGAAGGCAAAGTGATACCCTTCCAGCTCGATACCGGAGCTGCAGTTTCATTGCTCAATCACGACACGTACAAACAACTGGGCAAACCACCATTGCGTGCCGCAAATGTTAAGTTACATAGTTACTCTGGACAGCATATACCTGTGTTAGGACAGTGCAGCCTTCTTGCCACATACATGGGACAGACAAAACTTGTATCATTTTACGTTCTTCGTTCTACTTCTGCAGTGAACTTGTTTGGTTTAGATTTATTTCAATTGTTTAATATGTCTATAGTAAATCAGGTCCTATCAGTGAATCAGACTGTGCCTTCCGCCAGTGTTTCTAGTCTTTGTGAAGAATTTGCAGACATTTTTGCACCGGGCCTTGGTTGCGCTAAGAACTATGAAGCGCATTTGGAACTGCAAGAAAACGCGCAACCGAAATTTTTCAGAGCGCGCAATGTTCCCCACGCATTGCGTGATGAGGTCGCCAGAACATTAGCCGATTTAGAATCTCAAGGTGTAATTGAACGTGTGCAGGCTTCTCTCTGGGCCTCACCCTTAGTAATTTTGCCAAAACCTTCCGGTAAACTGAGACTTTGTGTGGACTTCAAGGCAACAGTGAATCCACAACTTGTGACTGCCACTTTTCCTTTGCCCCGCCCGGAAGATCTTTTTGACAAACTGTGCCCGGGAAAATATTTTTCCAAATTGGACCTAGCAGATGCGTACTTGCAAATACCTGTGGACGAAGAATCCCAGCGCGTCTTAGTGGTTAACACGCATCTTGGCTTGTATCGCTTCAAAAGACTACCGTTCGGGTGTGCATCCGCCCCTGCTTTGTTTCAGCAATATTTACAAACTGTGTGTGCGTCGGTCCCTACTGCTGCGAACTATCTGGACGATATTGTGATCTCAGGAAAGACAGAAGCCGAACATTTGCAAAATCTCCGAACATTATTTCAGGTCTTGCGTCAGAATGGTCTTCGCTTGAGGAAGGACAAATGTGTGTTTTTTGCTCGTGACTTACCCTACCTGGGGCATGTCATAAATGCCCAAGGTATACATCCGAGTCCAGAGCACCTCCGTGCCATACAGGACTTACCTGCACCGCGGAACTTGAAACAGCTACAGAGTGTGTTGGGTAAAATTAATTATTATGCAAAGTTTGTGCCACGCG
Organism: Schistocerca nitens; assembly: GCF_023898315.1. Taxonomy (NCBI): domain Eukaryota; kingdom Metazoa; phylum Arthropoda; class Insecta; order Orthoptera; family Acrididae; genus Schistocerca; species Schistocerca nitens. The sequence continues at coordinate 516,877,175 of NC_064614.1, forward strand.
CTTCTTCCATTTCAGCTCTGCTTCATCGCTTACGCCGTAAAGGTGTTCCGTTCGTCTGGACGACGGAATGCGACCGCGCCTTTCGCCAGTTGAAATCGGCGTTACTTTCAAATACGTGCCTTACGCCATTCGATCCCCAAAAACCTCTTTTGTTGATGGTAGATGCCTCGGATTTCGGGATCGGTGCTGTGCTTGCGCACAAAGATGGTTCGCATGATCGCCCTATTGCCTTTGCGTCCAAATTGCTCTCATCTGCGCAAAGAAATTATTCCCAGATAGAGAAAGAAGCTTTAGCTCTCGTGTTTGGTGTTACAAAGTTTCATGATTTCTTGTATGGTCGTCACTTTACAATCATCACGGACCACAAACCTTTGACATCGCTTTTTCATCCGAACAAGCCTGTACCTCCACGTACAGCGCAGAAATTCATTCGCTGGTCTCTTTTTCTCTCGCAGTACCGCTACGATATCTTGTATCGGTCCACTGCTAAGCACGGAAACGCTGATGCGTTGTCCCGTTTGCCTGTTGCTGAGGATAAAGCATTCGATTCTTCCGAACTTGCTTGCATGTTCATTGATTCGGAAACCGATGACGTGGTCGAATCGTTTCCGATTGATTTTCGTCGTGTAGCTACAGCCACAGCTGCTGACCCTGTCCTTGCTACTGTTTTGCGTTTTGTTGCTACGCAATGGCCCTTGTCAAAGTCACGGATCGAGGATCCTTTGGTTCGCCGTTTTTTTGCTCACAAGGAGAGACTTTTTGTACGACGTGGTGTTTTGTTGTTGCGTTCCGATAATGATCAATCCAGAGTCGTGGTCCCACGTTCGTTACAGTCCTCTGTCTTAAAGCTTCTTCACCAAGGACATTGGGGTATAGTGCGTACGAAACAACTTGCTCGTCAGCACTGTTCGGAATCGATGCTGCGATTACGAATATGTGCTCCTCTTGCGTGGCGTGTGCCGAACAGCCATCCGCACCGCCGCGGCAATTCTTTGCATGGCCGAAAGCCACTTCCCCTTGGCAACGCTTGCACATCGATTTTGCTGGTCCATTCTGGAATGCTCGATGGTTGGTTGTGGTCGATGCTTTCAGTAATTTTCCTTTTGTTGTCCGGATGTATTCCACGATGTCTTCTGCCACAATCCAAGCCTTGTCTGCTATCTTTTGCATTGAAGGTCTTCCGCAGACTATTGTTTCCGACAATGGCCCACAATTCATGTCCGCAGAATTTCAGTCCTTCTGCGAGGCCAATGGTATTCCACATCTGACATCCGCGCCGTTTTCGCCTCAGTCAAACGGTGCCGCTGAACGATTGGTCCGGAATTTCAAGTCACAGATGTTGAAATTGAAAGAGTCGCATTCTCGGGAGGACGCTTTGTTGCTCTTTTTGTCTTCGTATCGCTCTCAGCCCCGCGATGGTCGCTCGCCGGCTGAATTGCTCCATGGTCGTTCTCATCGCACCTTGATGTCTTTGCTGCACCCGCCACATCAGGTTCCTGTGCAGCGGCAGACTCCTGCTTTTGCTCCTGGCGACGTTGTCTATTATCGCACCTATCGCGGTTCCCGGCGTTGGCTCGCAGGGCGCATTCTTCGCTGCCTCGGCCGCGCGATGTATTTGGTTTTGGGGGCCTCTGGTGAGGTGCGTCGGCATCTCAATCAGCTACGCCTCTGTCGTCGCCTGGGTTCTGCCGCTCCCCGTCTGCTTTCAGCGACGGAGCCGTCCGGTCAGCGCCTTGGGGACCCATCTACTGGCTCGTCTCATCCCCAGGTGTTACCGACGCTGCCTTCCCTTTTGCCTCCTGGCGTCGCGCCGCCGCCGCAGCCGCCGCCGGCGCCGCCCGCAGTGGACGCTTCGCTGCAACCGCCCGGCGCCTCCCAGGGTCACGCGCCGCCGCTCGCTTCCCGTGACCAGCCGTCCTCCGCCATGGACCTCTTGCCCGCTCCGGACCAGATGTCGTCATCGCGCGTCGGATTCCCCGACGCAATGGAGGTCGACCCTTCGGCCCCTCCTGTCTCATTACGTGCGCATACACCGCATGTTGACATGCACCCTGGACTAGGTTTTCAGGCGTTTCCTAGCTCCCCTCGGACCGAATGGCCGGGTGCGGGTGGCACAGCCTCGCCTGTTGTTAGGCTCCCCACCTCATCGCATACGTCAACATGCGGTCCTCCCCACGGCGGGCGGAAGCCTTATCTCACGACCGTTCGCCGATTTGTGGGGGAGGAATGTGGTGTCACCGCTAGACACCACACTTGCTAGGTGGTAACTTAAATCGGCCGCGGTCCTGTAGTACATGTCGGACCCGCGTGTCGCCACTGTGGGATCGCAAACCTAGCGCCACCACAAGGCAGGTCTCGAGAGACTGAGGAGACCTCGTCCCCAGTTGTACGGACAACATAGCTAGCGATTGGACGTGCTAAGCCTTGCTCTCATTTGCCGAGAGATAGACAGTAGAATAGCCCTCTGCTAAGTTAAATGGCGACCACCTAGCAAGGCGCCATTTGTATCAGTGCCAATAGCTTACGAGTATGCAGGAGAGATGTATTCCAACAAGAGAATAAAGTTAAGTATTAAAAAAGCTACGTATTTTTCTTTAGTGCATTTATAAGTCTCATGTTCCAGACTTCACGCCCGTCTGCGTTAGCCTTGCGTGCCCTATCGGCTACAGCATTGTGTCTGGGCTGTATGGTCTAGACACAACACATACATTCAGGGGCAAACCTATTGTTATACCAATTGATTTATGACCCCCTGAGGGCCGATTTATGACACCCTAAGGATAATCCATCCTTCTGAGAAACCCCCCTCCCCACCCCTCCTCCTCCTCACACACCCATCTGGGAAATTCTCAATCCTCCCTCCTTCCCTCTGCCAATATGGGCACACTTTTGACGTCAAATTAATTGACAAATTAATAGAACTGATCAATTAATTACCCCCTCCCCTCCTGGGGAATCTTCCAGCCCCCCCTCCCCTACCCTATCTAGAAAATGGTGGGAAAAACACTCAATCTGTGCTGCAGAAGAAGGACTTTATGACACGAAATCCAGATCAATGTCAATAATATACGGCTGCAAATTCTTTATTTAAGCAATTTGCAGGAGGCAGGGCTCCTTCTCTCCCCTTCAACACTTGTGAATCGATGGGAAAATCACTCAGCCTGTGCAGAGCTGCTGGTGTGGAAGCTGCAAGTATTACCCTGTCCAGCAACTACATGTTTTACACAATTACACTGCTGCAGATTGGAGTTGATGTCTTGAAAAAATTTTGTGTGTGTGCTCACCTTGACACACAGGGATGGATTGAGCTAGTGCACAATTTCACCATCAGAAGATGCCCCCGCCCCTCCCCCCCCACCCCACAACTCCTCCCTCCACATCACCCAGAAGAAACTGGTGGGAAAAATCGCTCAGTCTGTGCTGAGCTGTTGGACTGGAGGGAGCCCATGACAGGAAATCCAATTAAATTGCTCTCTCTCTCTGTCCTCGCGGTCCGCAGCTCGTGGTCGTGCGGTAGCGTTCTCGCTTCCCGCGCCCGGGTTCCCGGGTTCGATTCCCGGCGGGGTCAGGGAGTTTCTCTGCCTCGTGATGACTGGGTGTTGTCTGATGTCCTTAGGTTAGTTAGGTTTAGGTAGTTCTAAGTTCTAGGGGACTGATGACCATAGATGTTAAGTCCCATAGTGCTCAGAGCCATTTTTTATCTCTCGGTCCTCCCCCTCCTCCATCTCTCTCTCCCTCTCTCTCTCTCTCTCTCTCTCTCCCTCTCTATCTCTCTCAACTGGCTACTTCCTGATCAGTGAGCATTAGTCATGTGCCACTGGAAACCACACTAACTCCTCTTTTGTCCTGAACAAAGTAACAGATACCTGGTAAATCCCCAGCCCACGCCAAAATGCTGGGCTGTGGATGTCTTGGAAATAGTCCATTTGGGCTGCCCCCTATTCTATCAAACTGATTGACTAATTAATTAAATTGATACCCTTCATGCAAACAGTTTTTCCTTGCTTCCTATTAATGGATACAAGGAATGGCACATTTGGTAGGAAATTATGGGGCTATCCGGGATTTGATCTCGCAACTGGTTTTCAAACCCTACTCTTCCCCCTTCTGGATTTTCCTTTCCTCCTGTTGCTGGATATTGGCACACTAAGGTCGTTCGCGAGGAAATGTATTAATTTGGAGATAGCAGAAAGTGATAGTCAGAATTTGAAATTTTGAACTCAGATGGGCTATATTCTTAAACAATTTGCAGCAAACAGCGCAAGGATTTGACTAGAGTGTGCTCTCAATACCACTATCAGAAGCAATAAATTGATCAATCGTGAGTTGACATCTGTATTGGATGTGGTTCTGTATGAAATGATAACTAGTTGTAATTTCAAACTTCTGTGCAAATTTAAGCCATCACAGCTGTGTAATTCCCAACTACCTACAGGTCTGTTAAGTGCAGTTTTTTAAAACATTATAGAATTTCCAAGTTGTTCCCCTCTGGCACTCTAGGAAGAAGAAAGAGGGGAAAGGGTCTTCCACATGCTAGGATAGTAGCAACAACAAATCCACCTTTATTTAAACAAATAGCATTCCACCTTTCTGCTGCAAGACAAAGTCCATTGAGATGCATTGAGAAGCACTCAGCGCCACACACAACAGCCGTCAGCACGTGGAGAGGGCACTTTGTAAATGAATACACTTAAAGCCATGATCCATTCCACAATAGTTGCCATGGTTAGATGTTGGAGGTCTCTGAAACTTCCATAGGCCAGCGCTGATGATCATTTTCACGCACCATCATGCTGGCCTTAGAGATGCTCAGAGGCCGGAGAGACTGTCGCCATGACTGCCCAGCCATAAACTGATCAGTTTACATGGAGAATAATCATCCATTGCAAACACTCGCCATACTGAATCTTCTCACACGACACACGCGATTGCAAAGGCTGCCCAATACATACTGAGTATTAGTTCGTTATTTGTCTGCCATGAGGGCGACGTGGTTGGTCAACAGAACCCTTATATTCTGCCTGACCAATTCGTGAGGCTCAATGGCGGTTCGCGCCTTAAGCCGGAAATGTCCATTCATTCCAACCACCGGCTACCTCCCCCACGCGTTTGATCACCTAATGGAGTCGTCCTAGGAAACCAGCCATATATTTATCAGTGTAATTACAATTAATGGATACAAGGACTGGCATATTTGGTGGGAAAATCTGGGGATATCCGGGATTTGATCTCGCAACTGGTTTCTAAACCCTACTCTTCCCCCTTTTGGACAATAATTAAATATTACGACTGCAGCTCCAACCTGGTGGCATTCAACAATGGGCAAAGTATCAGAAATACCAACTCACAAAAACTGTGGAAATATTATTTTCCCACGTAAACCTTATTCTCCTTATGACTGGATATAATTTTCCACGTAAAATATTTCATACCCTTACGGCTATCGATGCACTGAAACCGCAATTTCCCACGGAAAAATCGATGAGTCTTACCTTTCTTATGGCTGGACATAGTCTCACCCACATCCCTTTCTTTGCACGTGTCGGAACACTGACCATAGTAACTTAACACTCCAACACATACACTTTTCAGAAAAGCAGTGCGATTATTGTTTACATGGTTATAGCGTCCGAAACAATTATGGTATGTCCCCACTCACACCGATTAGGTGTCTCGATTCTTCTCAGTCCTAGGAAATCATTTGACATTTATGTCTTCCAGTCAATCATATTCGAGAACAGACGGTAGGTATTTTCATTTATCGCTTTTGGAAGCCGCTGCATACCGCCAAGACTCTGTGAAACAAGTGTTGTGAAGCTCCAGCGTCCAGCACTACTTGATAATCAACAGCGCTCCCGTGGACGAAAGGGTTGGAAAGATATCACCGATTGTGTTGGTTTACTGTAATAAACATCACGACCGATAGTGCGACGAAGAACATGTGAGGATATGCATAGGGAAGCTAATGAGAAGACGTTCTGCGTATCGAATGTGTTACAGACGTATTGACAGCCCCTGTTTGTACACTACAGCAGATCCAGTTGAACCCTTGCACTGTTATATTGTGCAGGCGTTTACGAAATGAATCAATCACCCCTTGCAGTAGGATATACTCCCAATCCACTGAACTCACAATTCCCTACGTAAAATCTATCCTCCCCATACGGCCCGACAACGTATTTTTTTTACAGGAGTAGGAATCTGAACACTTCCCCCATACGTCTGATGATACGAGCAGTAACTACAGTATTATTACGTTCCAACAGCATAACATTCCCGAAAAGTAGCGTGATTATCATTGATAGGTGCATAGCGTCCAAAAAATTATAGTATGTCCGCACCCACAGCAGTTGGGGGTAATTTTGCACGGCCTACCATAGCTACCCAATAGTAAAACTCTCCCTCCACAACATCTTTATCACATATTTATCGAGGAATATAGGGCGTCATTACAATTAAAAATTCCTTGAGTCTTTTATTTATGTTTATAAAGATATCAAGAAAATTTTCAAAGTACCGTAATTCGAGATAGGAATCTTAGGAATATTTCGTACAAATTTCAGACACGTGCTGTGCATAACCGTCTTGGAGTCCTCGGCTATGTTTTAGTCCGACAGTAAGAAAACTCTTTTTCTGGAGTTTTCCGAGAACCTCTCATAAACTAATGTTGTCTCAATAAGTACCATCAAGCCCACGTTAGATCAAATCAAATGCAAAAAGAAGCAACCAGATTTGCTCCATTTGCCTAATCAGAAAGAAGTGTGTAATATTCATACATTGACCCCATACTACAGGGCAGTGACACGAAGACGATCGTATTGTTGGGTACACAAATGGTCCCTAGTCCAAGGGCTCTCCAGGACACCTAACCCTACCTTTTTATCACCAATAGAGGTATGAGCATCAGAACACTCCTTTTATGCTAGGCTTTTTGGAACATATTGGTGAGCGAGGTGCCGCATGCATACCGATTCGATTGTGGCAGCACAACAAATCGGAGATGCCCGAGCATTACAAAGCATACTAGACTTACATACTACACAAGCAACCAGGGATCGCGAAGCGCAAGTTCAAGGAGAATACTGTAATATGAATAGAGAGAATGGCTAGAGGTTTGCAGATCCTGTCTTCTAGCTATCGAAGTGAAGAAACCACATTGATAACTGAAGATGAGAGTGTTACCTGTGAGAAACTCCCACCGCCTCTCTCAGGTTCCGCATTAGGAAACCAAAGCTCACACTTACGCGCATTCCATCCGTCGATGACTGCCAATACTTGCCCATACTGAATGGGGAAAGCAACCAGCTCTCCACTCCTACCACGAAAGCAAAACAAATAAACTGCTCTAACCATAAGAAAGTCATGAAAACAACACGTATCATGGTTCAAATGGCTCTGAGCGCTATGGGACTCAACTGCTGTGGTTATCAGTCCCCTAGAACTTAGAACTACGTAAACCTAACTAACCGAAGGACATCACACACATCCATGCCCGAGGCAGGATTCGAACCTGCGACCGTAGCAGTCCCACGGTTCCGGACTGCGCGCCTAGAACCGCGAGACCACCGCGGCCAACACGTATCATGGTTCTGACGAAATAGCAGAGCCAGAAGAGGGGACACGAGGAAATGTAAGAAGGGATCACTCGCTAACTCAGTATATTAGAGGGAGGCCGCAGCAACTGTGGCCCAAACTTCGGTTTTATCCATTAAATATGTCATTCTGAAGCAATATGTGGCTCTATACACGAAGTAAATTTTCATTTCAACTCATTCCAGTTACGAAAGCCGAAGCACTTACGCAATGCTTAATAGTTATTTGTTGAGAATATCCATGTTCATCCGAGTACTTAGTTAACTGCTTCGTTGCTAACTACGGTACCGGTGATAACAAGTTGCTACTAGAGCGAAGAAAGAACGACTAATTGATGTTAAAGAACGGATGCTACTCACAAATGCTAAAACAGATTTTTTCTCTTTAATTTGAAAGAAGAATGCAAGACATCTGCTTAATGTAATAAAAGCGAATGAGCTTGTTATTAGATGAACTTATCAACGACGCCCAAAAGAGATCAAGCGTCATCAAAAGAGAGATTTTGGAGGTTTAATTTTATCAGAACGACTTGAAACTGAAATTACCTCAGCATTCTTATCCGGGCGGTGCGATAGAAGACGCTAAGCTCGTAATGGATTTTCCTCCTTGTAAAGAAAAGCTTTCTAAGGTTTCTTATTCAGCACTCGCCGCAGTCGATTAGAGCCCAGGGGAAAATCCTTAAGAAAAATGCTGCCTTTTTCCAAGTCTGCCTGCGGTATTGTGTCCCAGGCGACGCGGTATTTTTAATTAAGGCTGGAGAGGTTTTGTAATTGGATTTCGAGGGACCTGCCGTTCGCCTGGACGCGGCGTGTTGGTTCCGTTCCATGCGGCTGGCTCCCGATTCAGGAGGCGGTCGTGCTATCTTGTTTGAATTAAATAGCAGCAGTTTGTTACCGAGATGACAGCAAATATCCAAACATGTAATTTTTTCTCCTGTACGTATGTTGACTAGATTGTAATCGTGACTTATTACTGGCTCAGAATTGAATTCGATAACCTGAGTGAATGAGAACAATTTACAGTAAAACAATTCGCAGAGGCCGTTGGTGATACTATCCAATATATGTTTCAAAATAAAAGGTGTCTATTAGTTTATCTGCTTCGCCTGCAGTGAGTTACATGTTTCTTGTTATCACTTTCAGACGGAACTTATATTTTTGTCCTTTGTGTTCCCATGACACTTTTAATGTCTGTTGTTGACTATCGAATTGCTTCTGGAGGATCGGAGAACGCTTTGTTATCTACCGGGATTATTCTTGTGATATTTTTGCTACTGCAAATTAAAAATACACCACCTGATCAAAGGTACTCGGAGACGCCTATGTAACGCGGTACTGACCACTAGATGCCACGAAAAGCCGGATCGCTAGAATAAAAGGAGGTGAAGAGTATTGTGTTGTCAGTAGAGAAGCAGTAAGAACAGAATGAATCGATCAGGAGAACTCAATGGCTTCGAACGTGGACTAGTTGTTGGATGTCATTTGGGTAACAAATCCGTCAGGGACATTTCAACCGTTCTTAAGCTGCCCAAGTCAGCTGTTGGGGATGAGTTTGTGAAGTGGAAACACGAAGGAACTACCACAGGTTAAACAAGCTCAGGCAGACAGCACTGAGCACCTGTCCATACGGATGGACACAGACTGTTGAACACTGCGGATGGTGACTGTAAAAAAGTGGCATAAAATCAGCGGAAAGAATCAGTCGTGACTCCAGCATTCTAGCTAGCACGATATCTGTGCTTAGGGAGTTAAAAAGAAATGGAGCACCAGCTCCTCATGAGCCATACATTTCAGTAGTCAATGTTAAGCGACTTTTGAGGTGGTGTAAAGAGCGAAGCCTCTGGACAGTGGTTGACTGAGTCACTCTGTAACCTGTGGCAATCCGGTGAATGCATTTGGGTTTGACGAATGCTGTAGAACGTTGACTGCCATGGTGTGTACTGCCAACAGCGAAGTGCAGAGGAGCTGTTGGTGAGGTATGAAGGTCCTTTTCGTGGTTATCGTGTAGTCCACTTATTGTGCTGAAGAAAACTCTAAATGCGGATGGATGTGAACACATTTTCCAGCATTGTGTATAGAGTACAGTAGAAGAACAGTTCGGAGACGATGATTGTTTGTACCAGAATGACAATGTATCTTGTCTGTGAACAGTATCATTCCTGAAATGTACCGGCCTGCTCAGAGCCTGACCTGAACTCAATGGAACACGACTGGGATGGCTTAAGCCGTCGGCACACGGACTGTGCATCCGAACGTTGAGCGTTGAGCGTGCCGAGTTCCTGACGTCATAACGTGGAATGGCACGTTCGGATCTTTCCGAACGTGCAGAGCAATATCTAGCATGTCAGATATTCTGAGCGTTGACCAATCAGATGGCACAACGTCACCTACGTCACGTGCACGCCATCTCCCTTCAACACGGAGTTGTGAGGCGCCATATTGGCATTCATTTCAAGCCTATACGCATATATGCCGTTTCTGAGCACCAGCAAATTGAGAATCACTCGAAAACCCGTTGTTAACAGTGTGATTCGTTGCAATAAAATAATGAGAAACATAATATTCGTGGCAAAAGAATTACTGTAAATTGCGTATTATGAGAGCATGCCATTTGAAGGCAACGACACACTGAGGATCCACCAAAAATCCATTGTTCTTGCTACAATTTGTTATAATTAAATTTCAGTTAGTAACATAGCTACGATTAATGCTTTTACAAAGTGGCACGATACTAGAAGTAGCTAATATACAATTATAGTGGTCGCTTTTTTAGCGTAATGGGTAGCGTAAGTGATTCTGAACAGGCTGTATAATATGACGGTGGTTCGCGTCTGCCCATGTCCAAACTTTTTTTTCCTAACATTCGCATTTTTAATAGGTTCTGTTGCTTTATTTATATTTAATATAAGTTTATACTATAATATCTGATGTTATGTAAATATCAGTTCACCTTTTTTTCGAGGAGTGAGTTTGTTCGATTGGCATAATGTACAGGACAGCTTGCGCTACTTGTAAAAGAAAAAGGAGCGAAATATCTTTATACGCTTGTAATTCACGTGTTGCAAGGATTCTGCAACTGTGTAGGAACAGTGATCAAATAAGAATGACCTTGCGGTTTTACTAAAATGTGGGAATGATGAAATAATGTTTATCTTACGTGGAGAACTATTGCACAATTTGTATCGCACTGTTTGTAATGGAACTTTTATAAGCCTATGTCCTGACTGGTTGGACATGATACTTTCCTTTTCGTATTAAAACATGTACCTGGATACTGAAGTTTTCATTTGTGTATATTACATTTAGAACAATGTGACTACCACATGGGCAATGGAGGACGTGCTTTTTAATAGAGCTAACGTGGGAATTTTACGCGCGCCCACTTAGTAAACAGTGTGATTTACGAAACAGAAACATCCCGCAACTGCCGCTGGAGTGCGTTGTCATCGCGTATACCACGTTGGGGCCCACGTACCGTATGCACAAGTCGCATCGTTTCTGAGCGTTCAGCTGCACGTTGAACTCGGCACGCTCAACGTTGACGTTCATCAGCAAGATCCGTGTGCCGACGGCTTTAGGCCATCAACTTAGCTCCACCCTCGAGCGTCCGACTTCACTATCTTCTCTGGTTCCGGCTCCTGAGGAATAGAGGGGTACCTTTCGTCCACACATATTCCGACACCTCACTGAAAGTGTCCCCAGCAGACTTCAAGCTGCCATGAAGGCGAAAGATGGACACACTCCGTATTAATGTCCACTAGTAAGAGTACAGACACTTTTGACCTGGTAGTGTAGTTTTATTTTTAAATGAGCACAATAAGCGACTGGACAATTAGATTTATTTAGAAAAGTCAGTAGCTGATAAAGTTGAAATACAGGTACAACTATGCGAATTTTTATGTTTTTGAAGCAGATTCCTAACTCTATTTTGTGAAATTCTTGGGTGACACATGACCTTTAACGAAGATCCTCTGGCACTTTACTCAGGATTTATATTGGCAGTTTGAGGATAGCATTACAGTGAATTCTAGTCCGCCAAGTGCTCACAACCGTGCAGCTTTTGAAAGCCAACGACAACACTAAGCAAGTGTTTACAGAGCATACATAATTTATAATTTTCTAAAATGTGTATAAAATATTAAAACAGAAATTACCGACAAATCCAACAATACTTCTCGGCAATTTAATGTATATACGAGATGACGACGCAAGGTTGCAGCAAAGGTGCACTTTACAAGGCACTAATGCCACAGTCATTAAATGCGAACGTGCTCAACTCAGCACACACTTCAGCTGTGCAATTATCGAAACTATGAGAATGCTGTTACTTTCGTAAAGTTTACGCCTACAAATCCGGAGTGCCATGACCCGGTTTGCGATAAAGTTGTTGTGAAAGTGTTACTGGAAGTGACACGTACTCCAAGAGACTGAGATAAGCTAGAACTATTTTGGGGAAAAATATTAGTTAAATTCTTCTTTCAGATTGTAAATAAATTCTTAAGCTTCCTTGGAAAAACTGCAATGACGACTGAAGCACATGTTTAATGATGCAAGCGCCCCTTGATACATACTCATGCAGTTTTTTCCCCTCAGTTAACAGTAAAATGTTATTTTCTCTTTGATTATTTAAAAATTTCACTTGATTTCTAGCAAATAATTTCTTAACTCTTGTTTCCATAAAGTAAGTAAAGTAAGTCGTAGGACATGAATGGCTGGGAGACCCCGAAGAACAAGTTAAGGCGACTAATTGAAAAGGATTTTCCTATACCTTGCGCCCGCAGGCACCTATCTTTGGCGAAGTATGAGCGTTGTGTAGATGAATATATCTGGTAAGTGTAGGTGACTGTAATGTGTGTGTGTGTGTGAGCGTGGAGTAGAGTGTCATGATCGTGTTGGAGATGTTGAGAGACATTTAAGGCTCAAACCCGGTTCCGGGCCATGGTCTACTCCTCTCGAATAACACCGAGTGGGTCGCCGGGGTTAACGTCCCCATCTGACGGATTGATTACCATCAACAGCGTCACATGCCCTCATTTCATGAGACACCGCGGAGAGGTCTCAAAATTAGTCCAGTATATTGATGCAACGCCTGGTGATCAGGAACTCCACGTCACCACCTCTCCTCACCTTGGGAGCCAAATACTGGTGGTGAAAGTTCCATCCACCATCAGGATTCGAACGGGCTTACCTCCGAGTCGAGTGCCACCTCACAGGCGTGCATTAGCACCCTTTCATACCCAGGCGAGTTCTTGTTTCTACACATATCAATAAAAGTATTGCATCACCCCGGTTCCCAGAACTCCTGAAGATGGACGTTGACTGTGGATGTTGGACCACAGACATAGTTCAGAAATGTCATTAAACCCGCCCAAAGATGAAAACAACCATGCGTGAGCAGCGCCTATTAGACGGAGGGGGTCCGACAGCCGATCAGTTCCAGTCATTGAGCCAGGAAGGAGGTACACGGCTCGTGTTGCCTGTAGTTCAACCATGCCTAGACGGTTAATACCGCGGTTAGATTGCGTCCGCATCGTTACTTTGTGCCAGGAAGGACTCTCAACAAGGGAAGTGTCCAGGAGTCTAGGAGTGAACCAAAGCGATGTTGTCCGGACATGAAGGAGATACAGAGAGACAGGAACTGTTGATGACACGCCTCGCTCAGGCCGCCCAATGGCTACTACTGCAGGGGATGACCGCTACCTACGGATTATGGCTAGGAGGAACACTGACAGCAACGACACCATGTTGAATAATGCTTTTAGTGCACCCACAGGACATCGTGTTACGAATCAAACTGTGCGCAATAGGCTGCCTGTTGTGCTACTTCATTCCCGACGTCCATGGCGAGGTCCATCTTTGCAACCACGACACCATGCAGCGCGGTACAGATGGGCCCAACAACATGCCGAATGGACCGCTCAGGATTGGCATCCCATTCGCTTCAACGATGAGTGTCGCGTATGCCTTCAACCAGACAATCGTCGGAGACGTGTTTGGTGGCAACCCGGTCAGGCTGAACGCCTTAGACACACTGTCCAGCAAGTTCAGCAAGATAGAGGTTCCCTACTGTTTTGGGGTGGCTTTATGTGGGGCCGACGTACGCCACTGGTGGTGACGGAAGGCGGCGTAACGGCTGTACGAAACGTGAATGACATCCTCCGACCGATAGTGCAACCATATCGGCGGCATATTGGCGACGCATTGGTCTTCATGGACGACGATTCGTGCCCCCAGCGTGGACATCTCGTGAATGACTTCCTGCAGGATAACGACATCGCTCGACTAGAGTGGCCAGCATGTTCTCCAGACATGAACCCTATCGAACATGCCTGGGATAGATTGAAAAGGGCTGTTTATGGACGATGTGACCAACCAAGGGACCTAAGCCGAATCGCCGTTGAGGAGTGGGACAATCTGGACCAACAGCGCCTTGATGAACTTGTTGATAGTATGCCACGACGAATGCAGGCATGCATCAGTGCAAGAGGACGTGCTACCGGGTATTAGATGTAACGGTGTGTACAGCAATCTGGACCACCACCTCTGAAGGCCTCGCTGTATGGTGGTACGACATGCAATGTGTGGTTTTCACGAGCAATAAAAAGAGCGGAAATGATGTCTATGTCTATCTCTATTCCAATTTTCTGTTCAGGTTCCGGAACTCTCGGAACCGAGGTGATGCAAAACGTTTTTTGATGAGCGTATCTTCCTTCCCTTGCAGAAACGAATTCTTATCGTTTTTTCTTGCTGAAAATCACTCTATTAATTTACTGCGGTTAGGTACTCGTAGTATGCAGAACACATGGCTCGTAGTCCCTGCTACTTTGCTGAAATCTCGTCGTCCTAGGACCAGCGAATAGGAAATGACGCCTAGCGTGGCGGGGAAGCATCAACAAACATTTTGACTCTACCAAACCTTGTCCCTCGTGACGTGATCTATCATCGCTCCTCAATAATTTGTGAGAAAGGCTTTGAAACACTGTGTGCACAGCTAAGTTTCTTTTTACGCGTCCCTGGGGGCTCCGCACTTCTATGGAACGCAGTGCAAGTTGAGTCCTTCCTGGGGCACATCCGACGGCTCTTTAGACTCATCTCACAGTGGGCCCCTGAGTTACGGTTTTTATCAGCCTTCCATTCTTACTGCCTCCAACTGTTCAGTTTCTAAATGAGCCAATAAATGGCCACCAAATCCTCCTCTGCAGACCAGGCCTCAATCTCTTACTTGTATTAACTTTTACACAAGGCGTACAAGGGTTGGACAAAAATATAGAAACACCTCGCGAATTGCATGCTTGAACATAAATGCAGATGCTAGCCAAGGCTGCAGGTTGCGTTGTATTTGACCGCAAACGGTACCCGTATAGTGTCCTCAATACGTTGCAAGTGTCAGTCACCATCAGAAGAGCGTTCTGTGTAGATGTGAGTTCATTAAGTCGGAGCTAAGTGAATTCGAACGTGGGCAAATTGTTGGTGCTCGTATGGTGAATGTTTCTGCAACCATTGTAGCCGAAGCGTTTGGTGTTTCAAGAGGCACCGTATCGAAGATTTATACCGCATACAGGGAAAGCGGAAAAACATCATCCGCTAAGTCACAGCGCGGACGAAAGTACGTGTTGACTGATAGTGACAGACGGTCATTGAGGAGGACTGTGACAAAAAGTTACAGGTGCAAAAGTCACTGTAGAACTAAGTGTTTCACTTGGGAACCCTGTCAGCACCAAAACAACGCGAAGGGAGATCCATAAGCAGGGATCTGCAGCGAGCTGCATTTCCAAAATCATTTAATCAGTGATACAAACACCCGCAACAGGGAAACGTCGTGCGGAAGCCATAAAACCTAGACTAGGGGACAACACAAGGATGTCATTTGGTCAGACGAGTCTTGTGGCATACTGTTTCCAGCTTCTGGCAGAGTTTACATTTCAAGAGTGGAACATGGCGGGGGTTCTGTGACAATTAGGGCAGCCATATAGTAGTATTCGTTTCGCTTCCTGCTTACTCCACAATGACCATTTTGGCTGATAAAATCCATCCCACGGTACAATGTTTGTCCCCCATTGGAGATGCTGTTTTGCAAGACGACAGGGCCCCTCTTCGCAAAAATGGCTCAAATGGCTCTGAGCACTATGGGACTTAACATCTATGGTCATCAGTCCCCTAGAACTTAGAACTACTTAAACTTAACTAACCTAAGGACAGCACACAACACCCAGTCATCACGAGGCAGAGAAAATCCCTGATCCCGCCGGGAATCGAACCCGGGAACCCGGGCGCGGGAAGCGAGAACGCTGCCGCACGACCACGAGCTGCGGACCCCTCTTCGTACAGGTCTTATCGTGCACGACCGGTTCTGTAAGCAAGAAGATGTTTTATCAAATCGCCAGTGGGGACCACAGTGACCATATCTCAGTATTGTTGAGCCTTTGTTATCTACTTGGTGAGAATGGTGCGTGATCGCTATCCATCTCCATCATCGTTACCTGACATGACACTATTTTCCTGGAAGAATGGTAAAAGATTCCATTGAAAACCAAACGGTACCTTTGATTATCTATTCAGAGACGAGTGAAAGTTGTTTTGAGTGTCAACGGGGTTCCTACACCGTACTGCACATGGTAATGTGTTGTGTTTTCAGTGTTTCCTTATTTTTGTCCACCCCCCGTAAGCCTCGTTTCATTAAGCATCTGCATTTTCCATTTTTTTCTCCTGATGACGGGCAGCAGCCTTTTGAGTAGTTGCAGGGGCAACAGTCTGGATGATTGACTGATCTGGCCTTCTAACATTAATCAAAACGGCCTTGCTGTGCTGCTACTGTGAATGGCTGAAAGCAAGGGGAAACTACAACTGTAATTTTTCCCAAGGCCATGCAGCTTTGCTTTATGGTTAAATGATGATGGCGTCCTCTTGGGTAAAATATTCCGGAGGTAAAATAGTCCCCCATTCGGATCCCCAGGCGAGGACTACTCAGAAGGACATCATTATCAGGAGAAGAAAACTGGCGTTCTGCGGATCGGAACGTGGAATGTCAGATCCCTTAATTGGACAGGTAGGTTAGAAAATTTAAAAAGGGGAATGGATACGCTGAAGTTAGATATAGTGGGAATTAGTGAAGGCCGGTGACAGGAGGAACAAGACTTCTGGTCAGGTGAATGCGGGGCTATAAATACAAAATCAAACAGGGCTAATGCAGGAGTAGGTTTAATAATGAATAAAAAAAATAGGAGTGCAAGTAACTTACTACGAACAGCATAGTGAACGCATTATTGTAGCCAAGATAGACACGAAGCCTACGCCAACCACAGTAGTACAAGTTTATATGCCAACTAGCTCCACAGATGACGAAGAGATTGAATAAATGTATGAAGAGATAAAAGAAATCATTCAGATAGTAATGGGAGAAGAAAATTTAATAGTCATGGCGGACTAGAATTCGATAGTAGCGCCCTAGCGCCGGCCGAGCGAAACTCGTTCAAGGTCATCGGCCTAGACGGCGGTGCACACAGCCATGCTATAACACCCACCCACCTCCCCAGGAGTCAGAACTCCCGCACCCATCAGATCATTAAAAATCATGTATATATACGAAATTAATTTATAAATAATCAACATTTTAGTTCTTTTAAAAAAAAAATCTCACGGGATAGATAAGGATGCTTCGCAACTGTAAGTGAAACAATAAAATATATGCAAATCTAAAAATTGTAAACAGTTAGGAATAAACAAGTTTATATAAGAATGAGACCATAAAAGAAAACCACAGAACATCCCAGAGAGCCCCAGAGAGCATCCCAGAGTGCCCCTGAGAGCTAAAACACCAAGAAGAATCGCTTGGCTGTGTGCGCCGCCGTCTAGGCGGATGACCTTGAACGAGTTTCGCTCGGCCGGCGCTAGGACGCTAAGGATCGCGCTAGAGTTTTAACTAAGCGCGATCCGCAGAATTGCTCTGCTTCCGGTGCCGCCATTGCGCTTCTGAGTGGGCTTACTTCCTGCCACGCCCAGATAAGATTATCATTGTGACATAGTGCGCAGCTCTTATCAGTACTTGGAGGCTGCTACGTCATGTTTGTGTGACTTGTAGCGCTCGTATATAACGAGGCAACACCATTTCATTCGACTCGAGGCAACAGCATGGTTTACACAGCCATGCAGCTTTGTACTTATCATTAATCATTATTGCTTATTAATTTACTAATATATGTCTGCAGTAGTTCCGACTCCTTGGGAGGTGGGTGGGTTATTATTTCCTTAGTTTATGATTTACAACAAAATACTACACATTGATCTTGTCAAAAGCCGAGAAGCTGAAGTTAGATATAGTGGGAATTAGTGAAGGTCGGTGGCAGGAGAAACAAGACTTCTGGTCAGGTGAATACGGGGCTATAAATACAAAATCAAACAGGGCTAATGCAGGAGTAGGTTTAATAATGAATAAAAAAATAGGAGTGCAAGTAACTTACTACGAACAGCATATGAACGCATTATTGTAGCCGAGATAGACACGAAGCCTACGCCAACCACAGTAGTACAAGTTTATATGCCAACTAGCTCCACAGATGATGAAGAGATTGAATAAATGTATGAAGAGATAAAAGAAATTATTCAGATAGTGACGGGAGGAGAAAATTTAATAGTCATGGGGGACTAGAATTCGATAGTAGGAAATGGAAAAGTAGTAGGTGTATATGGAATGGGGGTAAGGAACGAAAGAGGAAGTTGCCTGATAGAATTTTGCACAGAGCATAACTTAATCATAGCCAACACTAGGTTTAAGAATCATGAAAAAAGGTTGTATACGTGGAAGAGGCCTGGAGACATGGAAGGTTTCAGATAGATTTTATAATTGTAAGACAGAGATTTAGGAACCAGGTTTTAAAGTGAAAGACATTTCCAGGAGCAGATGTAGACTCCGACCACAATTTATTGCTTATGAACTGCAGATTAAAATTGAAGAAGCTGCAAAAAGGCGGGGATTTAAGGAGATGGTACGTGGATAAATTGAAAGAATCAGAGGTTATAGATAGTTTCAGAGAGAGCATTACGGAACGATCGACAAGAACGGGGGAAAGAAATACGGTAGATGAAGAATGGGTAGCTTTGAGAGATGAAATAGTGAAGGCAGCAGAGGATCATGTAGGTAAAAAGACGAGGGCTAGTAGGAATCCTTGGGTAACAGAAGAGATAATGAATTTAATTGATGAAAGGGGAAAATATAAAAATGCAGAAAATGAAGCAGGCAAAAAGGAATACAAACGTCTCAAAAATGAGATTGGCAGGAAGTGCAAAATGGCTAAGCAGGGATGGCTAGAGGACAAATGTAAGGATGTTGAGGCATATGTCACTGGGGGGTAAGATAGGTACTGCCTACAGGAAAATTAAAGAGACATTTTGAGAGAAGAGAACCACTTGTATGAATATCAAGGGCTCAGATGGAAAACCAGTTCTAAGCAAAGAAGGGAAAGCAGAAAGGTGGAAGGAGTATATAGAGGGTCTATACAAGGGCGATGTATTTGAGGACAATATTATGGAAATGGAAGAGGACGCAGATGAAGATGAAATGGGAGATATGATACTGCATGAAGAGTTTGATAGAGCACTGAAAGACCTAAGCCTAAACAAGGCCCCGGGAGGACAACATTCCATTAGAACTACTGATAGCCTTGGGAGAGCCAGCCCTGACAAAACCCTACCATCTGGTCAGCAACATGTACGAGACAGGCGAAATACCCTCAGACTTCAAGAAGAATATAATAATTCCAATCCCAAAGAAAACAGGTGTTGACATGTGAAAATTACCGAATAATTTGTTTAATAAGTCCTGGCTGCAAACTACTAACGCAAATTCTTTGCAGACGAATGGAAAAACTGCTGGAATCCGACCTCGGTTCAAGTGGCTCTAAACACTATGGGCCTGAACATCTGAGGTCATCAGTCCCCTGGACTTAGAACTACTCAACTAACCTAAGGACATCACACACATCCATGCCCGAGGCAGGATTCGAACCTATGACCGTAGCAGCAGAGCGGTCCCGGACTGAAGCGCCTAGAACTGCTCGGCCGACCTCGGGGAAGATCAGTTTGGATTCCGTAGAAATATTGGAACACGTGAGGCAATACTGACCCTACGACATATCTTAGAAGATAGACTAAGGAAAGGCAAAGCTACGTTTCTAGTAGTTGTACAGTTAGAGAAAGCATTTTACAATGTTGACTGGGATACCCTCTTTCAAATTATGAAGGTGGCATGGGTGAAATACAGGGAGCGAAATGCTATTTACAATTTGTACAGAAAGCAGATGGCAGTTTAAGAGTCGAGGGGCACGAAAGGGAAGCATTGATTGGGAAGGGAGTGAGACAGGTTTGTAGCCTATCCTCGATGTTATTCGACCTGTATATTGAAGAAGCAGTAAGTGAAACAAAAGAAAAATTTGGAGTAGGAATTAAAATCCATGGAGAAAAAATAAAAACTTTGAGATTTGCCGATGGCATTGTAATAGTGTCAGCAAAGGACCTGGAGAAGCAGTTGAATGGAATGGACAGTGGCTTTAAAGGATGAACATCAACAAAAGCAAAACTAGGATAATGGAATGCAGTCGAATTAAATCGAATGATGCCGAGGGAATTAGATTAGGAAATGCGATAGATGGGCAGCAAAATAACTGATGATGGTCGAAGTAGAGAGGATATAAAATGTAGACTGGCTATGGCAAGGAAAGCGTTTGTGAGGAAGAGATGTTTGTTAACATCGACCATAGATTTGTCGGAAGTATTTTCTGAAAGTAATTGTATGCAGTGTAGCCATGTGAGCCGTGGCGGCATCGTGTTAGTAGGCTGTTCTGTCTGGCGCCACTGGCTCAGATCTAGTATCGATTGTCCCTCTTGCGGCCACATTTCCAATATCCATGAGTAAGATTTGCTATCTGTGGGTTGTGTCCTTAGAAGGTCTTTGCTAGGTTCTTCCTTCCACGTTTCCCTTAATGCCAGTACGTACCACGTATCATCATGTATGGAACTGAAACATGGACGATAAATATGAGGGTGAGTCAAATGAAAACCTTAAATATTTTTTAAAATATTATTTATTATGCAGAAGTGGTAGAAAACTGTATCACTTTTCAACATAAACTCCCCCACGCTCAATGCAAGTCCTCCAGTGCTTACAAAGCGCATAAATTCCTTGAGAAAAAAATTCTTTTGGTAGTCCGTGCAACCACTCATGCACCGCGTGGCGTACCTCTTCATCCAAACGGAATTCCTTTCCTCCCATTACGTCTTTGAGTGGTCCAAACATATGGAAATCACTTGGGGCAAGGTCTGGTGGGTATGGGGGAAGAGGAAGACACTCAAAATGAAGGTCTCTGATTGTTGCAACTGCTGTACGGGCAGTGTGGGGCCTTGCATTATCATGTTGCAAAAACACACTTGCTGACGACAATCCACGTCGCTTTGATTTGATTGCAGGCCACAGATGATTTTTAGCAGATCTGTGTATGATGTACTGGTGACAGTGGTCCCTCTAGGCACCTTATGCTCCAAAATGACACCTTTTTCGTCCCAAAAGAGAGTCAGCATAACCTTCCCTACTGATGGTTCTGTTTGAAACTTCTTTGGTTTTGGTGATGAGGATTGGCGCCATTCCTTGCTCGCTCTCTTCGTTTTCGGTTGGTGGAAGTCAACCCAGGTTTCTTCCCCAGTAACGATTCTTGCAAGGAAGCCATCACCTTCTCCTTCAAAGCGCTGAATAGTTCTTCACAAGCATCAACACGTCGTTCTCCCATTTCAGGAGTCAGCTGCCGTGGCACCCATCTTGCAGACACTTTGTGAAACTGGAGCACATCATGCACAATGTGGTGTGCTGACCCATGACTAAGCTGTAAACATGCTGAATGTCATTCAGTGTCACTCGGCTGTTTTCCTTCACTATGGCTTCAACTGCTGCAATGTTCAGTGGAGTCACAACTCGTTGTGCCTGACCTGGACGAGGAGCACCTTCCACTGAAGTCACACCATTTGTGAACTTCCTACTCCATTCGTAGGCTTGCTGCTGTGACAGACATGCATCACCGTACTGAACCTTCATTCGTCGATGAATTTCAATGGGATTCACACCTTCACTACGCAAAAACCGAATAACAGAACGCTGTTCTTCCCCGGTGCAAGTCGCAAGTGGGGCGGCCATCTTTATACTGATACTGCGACGGTATTTGTGCATTTGTGCATGGCCACCTACAGGCCATTCTGCATGCTGTTTGTGGCACGCTTACTAACTTACAGGATAACGGTGCGGAATTCCGATTTGTTGTTACAAATTTAAGGTTTTCATTTGACTCACCCTCGTAGTTTAGATAAGAAGAGAATAGAAGCTTTCGAAATGAGGTGCTCCAGAAGAATGCTCAAGATTAGATGGGTAGATCGCGTAACTAATGAGGAGGTACTGTATAGAATTGGGGAGAAGAGGAATTTGTGGTACAACTTTACTAGAAGAAGGGATCGGTTGGTAGAACATGTTCTGAGGCATGAAGGGATCACCAATTTAGTATTGGAGGGCAGCGTGAAGGGTAAAAATCGCAGACGGAAACCAAGAGACAAATGCACTACACAGATTCAGAAGGTTGTAGGTTGCATTAGGTACTTGGAGATGAAGAAGCTTGCAGAGGATAGAGTAGCGTGGAGAGCTACAACAAACCATTCTCTGGACTGAAGACCACAACTCACTAGGCTTATTATTTTTATATTAAGAAAATGCGATTTACGCAGGTGCTGTTGTCGTCATTTCGTGTGACCGTGTGAAGCTCTCTCCTCTCAGAATGGTGACGCGTAGGAGGAAAGTCTTGCGAGTACCGCACCGGCCCTTTCGATGAACAACAACGACCTTGTCGGGCTCTAACTCAGTCCCGTCACTGTGGCAAGGTGGGTTGGTTACATAGATCCACAAACAAGCCCACTCTCCGTCACCTTAGAAAGTGCGGAAAATGAATTAGCACACAAAACTCCAATTTATCAGTGGAATCCACTGTTTTACTTTGTATTCTCTATTAATATTACGCCACGAGGATTTCAGTGCGTACCAAGACTGAAGAGATATGCCTTAAAAGAAAAAGCAACATTCTGTTTTTCGAGTTGATTGTTAGTTAAATCTTTATGACTACCCCACGTGCATCCATTTGTCAAGCATGGCTTGTGCAAAGCCTTGTTGATGATTTCTTCTTGGTAACAGAAGTTCCACCCAGGGGTGTAGAACACTACTGGCCATTAAATTGCTACACCACGAAGATAAGGTGCTACAGACGCGAAATTTAACCGACAGGAAGAAGATGCTGTGATATTCAAATGATTATCTTTTCAGAACATTCACACAAGGTTGGCGCCGGTGGCGACACCTACAACATGCTGACATGAGGAAAGTTTCCAACCGATTTCTCATACACAAACAGCAGTTGGCCGGCGTTGCCTGGTGAAACGTTGTTGTGATGCCTCGTGTAAGGAGGAGAAATGCGTACCATCACGTTTCCGACTTTGATAAAGGTCGGATCGTAGCCTATCGCGATTGCGGTTTATTGTATCGCGACATTGCTGCTCCCGTTGGTCGAGATCCAATGACTGTTAGCAGAATATGGAATTGGTGGGTTCAGAAGGGTAATACGGAACGCCATGCTGGATCCCAACGGCCTCGTATCACTAGCAGTCGATATGACAGGAATCTTATCCGCATGGCTGTAACGGATCGTGCAGCCACGTCTCGATCCCTGAGTCATCAGATGGGGACGTTTGAAAGACAACAACCATCTGCACGAACAGTTCGACGACGTTTGCAGCAGCATGGACTATCAGCTCGGAGACCGTGGCTGCGGTTACCCTTGACGCTGCATCACAGACAGGAGCGCCTGCGATGGTGTACTCAGCGACGAACCTGAGTACACGAATGGCAAAACGTCATATTTTCGGATGGATCCAGGTTCTGTATACAGAATCATGATGGTCGCATCCGTGTTTGGCGACATCGCGGTGAACGCACATTGGAAGCGTGTATTCGTCATCGCCATACTGGCGTATTACCCGGCGTGATGGTATGGCGTGCCATTGGTTACACGTCTCGGTCACCTCTTGTTCGCATTGACGGCACTTTGAACAGTGAACGTTACATTTCAGATGTGTTACGACCCGTTGCTCTACCCTTTCTGGATACAGAAAATGTTCGACTGGATACAGAAAATGTTCTGTTCTGCGTACTGTTCTGGATACAGAAAATGTTCGAATGTGCTGCCCTGGCCAGCACATTCTCCAGATCTCTCACCAATTGAAAACGTCTGGTCAATGGTGGCCGAGCAACTGGCTCGTCACAACACGCCAGTCACGACTCCTGGTGAACTGTGGTATCGTGTTGAAGCTGCAAGGGCAGCGTACCTGTACACTCCATCCAAGCTCTGTTTGATTCAATGCCCAGGCGTATCAAGGCCGTTATTACGGCCAGAGGTGGTTGTTCTGGGTACTGATTTCTGAGGATCTATGCTCCCAAATTGCGTGAAAATGTAATCACATGTCAGTTCTAGTGTAATATATTTGTCCAATGAATACCCGTTTATCATCTGCATTTCTCCTTGTTGTAGCAATTTTAATGGTCAGTAGTGTATGACGTCGAATATTTCCGTGTAGGCGAACACCACTGAAACAGGGGAAAACAGCAAAAATGGGGATTCGCGCGTGCACACGTTTGACGACTGTAAAGCACGCGTGGCGTGACGTGGCGTAGCGGTGATTGACTCTGGCCACGGTCGCTGGGCGACGCGGCGAATAATTGCAGGTCGTGCCGCGCCGCGCAGCGCTGCCCAAATCCAATCAGCGCGCCGCCCGGCAAACAAATTAACCCGCTGCCGCCTGCCGCCTGCCGGCTGCCAATGCCGGAAACGCAGCCATTAACAGCGCCGCCGTCTGCCTACTGGCTCTGTGCTCCATTCCCTTGACCGCTCTTCGCTAGTTCTCTGCGTAACAAGTTGCCCAAGTTTTCGCAACTAAACGCGACAGAAGTTGCTCCCTTCAACTTTTCGCTGAAACTTCTCTCAAACCGTACGGAGCTTCTCCCTTTCTGCTACACACTGGGTAATCGATACATTTCCTCTTGTTGACAGGTGGGGGGTGTTTTCGAGAGTACACCTTATAATTGCAAAGAGGGACATGATACATTAGTGAAACATGATGTTTGAGTGTAGAAAACATTGATCGTAATATGATGTCCTCCTCTAACACTATACGCACTCGCGCTGTATGCGAAATCCTACACATTAGTACACGACATTTTCGCTGTATCGGGACATGTAGTCCACCAGCGAAACAGGCCAGTGCAGGTGGGTGGCCGAAGCACGAACCTGTAGGTGCCACAGCATCACTAACCGAGCACAGTCACGCAGGACAACAGCAACAATGGCTCGTTATTGTGGGCAACTCCGGCAGCCACCGCTGCGACACAGAAGCGCCCGTTTCGCTAACAGGCGGCGTCCACACAGCCAACAGGAGGCGCAGCAATTGCGGCACTACTAGTGTCTGCGATGTAGCGTGGCCACAACTAGACAGTGTCATTTCGATCCACCGAGACTGTACGTAGGACGCCGCATGGCTATAGCAAGATCCGTTCAAACGACGCATCATCCCGGACACCATCGCCTTCGGAACTATGAGTCTCCAGCCGTCTACAGTGAGCCACATTTACCAGCGTTGGTTTTTAAGACTCTTGGAGTTTTTGTGATTGTAATTTCCAGACTGCCGTCCAAACTGTGTTCATCTGCACAAAGAGTTTATACTGCTAGACTCACAGTGAAAGTGTTCCACAACGAACATCTACTTCAGACTTGTCATTGATATTTAAGACATAGCATAGTTTGCAGTTTTCATTGAACGAAGAAGTCTTGTTGTGTTTCTGTGACTGAATAGCTGGAACCATTGTGGTTTTACGAGAAGTGTCTCTTTTATGATAGACAAGGAAAGTGGTTAATTACAATTATTCCTACTCCACGGCCTATCTGGCATAACAACCATGGGCAGTATTACGAAAGAAAAGTATTCTTGGTTTTAGAGGAAACGATACTTTTATTGATGCGTTTCGTCCTTCTGAGGCATCGCCACAAAATCGGTATGCATGCTACAGTATGCATAGCCAATATGTTCTAAAACACCACGAATAAAAACGTGATTTTCCGGTGCTCAAACCTTGGGTTCTTTTGGTGATAAAAAGGAGGGTCAAGTGTTCTGGATTGTCCTTGGGCTAGTGACTATTTGTATTATCAACAGAAGGATCGTCTTAGAGTCACTATCCTAGAGCACAGGATCACAGTATGAATATTACACACTTCCTTCTGCTTAGGCAAATGGAGCAAATTGGGATAGATCTTTCTGCATTTGAGGCGGCCTAAGGAGGGCTTGATGAGACTTACGGAGGCAACATTAGTTCACGAGTGGTTCTCGGAAAACCCCACAAAACGAATTTTTTACTATATTTTCGCCATCAACAGCGAACCAAAACCCAGCCAAGGATTCCAAGATGATTATGCACAATAAATAGCTGAAATATATACGATATATTTCTAAGATTCCGGTCTCGAACAATCATGAACATTTTCTTGATATCATTAACCTTTTCCATGATGCAGAGGTTCAAAATTACCCTGCCTCTACACGTAAAATCCGTTATTACGCGGAATCTAAATATAAATAACAGAAGGTAATTGCTCAGATTCTATAGGTATTTGTATTCTCTGGGTATTTGTCTAGAAGAGCCATCTCCCCGTTTTCAAAATCTTTAACTGTTATCGAGAAACACCCTAAAAACTTGCTTTTTGGGTACCAAAACCCAGCCGCGGATTTCGTGGCGGCTATGCACAGCAGATAGCTCTAACTTTTATGATCTTTTCCTAAGATCCTGGCCTAGAACAAAACACTGAAAATGTTCTACATATCTTTATCCGTTTCGGAGATATGGAAGTTCAAAGTTCTCCTACTTGTAAAATATACACGTAAAATCCTGTGTGGGGCGAAATCGTAGTTTATGAAGTAACGTAGCACTGGGAAATATGCTGTAAAGTGGAAATATGCTGTAAAGTGTCCCCGTTATCATCCGGGACCCCATGTTGCTGTACTCAAGCACTTACACAATTTTTTTGCACGTTAAGTCCTGTACGAGGTGTATAATTAATTTTGCGTTATTTTAATTTCACGTATGTAAACTCCAAAAGAGTGACGAAGACAGTGCCAGTGTGGGTGGGGTGGAGGGAGGAATAAAGTGGAAGTGGAAGAGAGCCAGAGATAATGAGATCAGAGTATATGACAACGACATCGGGGAAGAGAGATAGTGACAATGAAAAAAGACTGCTGCAGTAGGAAGGAAGGAATCAGATATTAGCAATAAGACAGAGAATGAGGGAGACACTGACAGTGACAGTAATAGGACAAAACGAAGAGCAGTCAGTCAGAGTCTTTTAATTGAACAGGAACATACATTTTTGGTGCTCCGACAACAGTAAAAAAATGCAAATTTGTGGTAAGTTCCTATGGGACCAAACTGCTGCGGTCATCAGTGCATAGGCTTACATACTACTTAACTTACTTACATACTACTTAACTTAAACTGACTTACGCTGAGGACAACACACCCATGCCCGAGGGAGGACTTGAACCTCCGACGGGGGCAGCCGCACGAACAGTGGCAGTGCGCCCTAGATCGTGTGGCTACCCCGCGCCCCCCGGCAAGAGCATTTTTCCGCCGGAATTAGTATAGACAGAGGTTTATTTTTTGTTCTTTGCTGCTAATTGCGGGGATTTAACCCGATTTTCAAGTAATTATTCCTGCCATCATCCAAGCGTCAGTGTGGGACCCGGCATGACCACCGGTCGTAGTCATACTGAAATTGTGTTGTTCGTTAAGGGCGGCTCCACTTTGCTTGGTGCAATGTGAATTTCAGAAGTAAAATTTAGCCATGGTTTATCTGGACGATACAGTTTACAAAGGCATTTTAATGTAATTAAGACTTCCACTCTTCTTACATCCATAAATAGTACATGAAGTTGAAACTAACAGACTAGGAGCTCCTTTCCTCAACTCTCAGTTTTCAGACCTTCCTACTACAACAGGAGCTTCTTGCGAAATTTTTGACCACATTTGACTGGATGTCATTGGACAAGAATTTGTATAAAACTTCTTTTACAAAATCTTGGAAGCTGATACATTTGACCTGTATTTCACAGCCTCACACTTTAATGCCCTCTTTTAGTAAACTGCATAAACTGTTGATTCAGTTGGCAAGCAGTTTGTTGAAGAATTTTCAAGAATTCTGTTTGATTGACAGAACCTTCTTACATGAACTCAAGTCCGCTGAAGTTTATCGTTACACTGCCTGTTTGGAAAGTGTCATTGGCTGCCATACGTACTTTTATTCTTCCAAAATTTATAATCTATTCATTTCTGTAGTCTCCTCAGTTTCTCATCAAGCAGCCCCTTTACTCTCCGGTAGTTCAATTTTTGTCTCAACTGCCAACTCTTACTTCCAGTACTAGTTCGACCAATCAGGGAGCGGAGCATAGACTTTATCTCTGGTTTGTCCGTGTTTTTCTTGTACATCCTTCAGTGCTCATTTGGTGCTGGTTATCTACTCGGATACAGAACTCTTAGCTACAGATTTCTTCTCGAAATATTATGTCATTCACGAAACCTCATTACCACCGCTACTTCTGCTTATATCCTTGCGTATCGTACTTAGATCAACCTCAATTAGCTGCTATGCTTTCCACCGACAAATATCGGTGATGAGGTTACAGCTCTCTAGTAGTTTATTTTGTGTCTTTGCTTGATTTAAGGTCGATGATGTTAATGATATGCGTGTCTTGGGTAATCATATTTCGTTTTATTTTATGACGATATCAGCGTACCGTATCTGACGAGGTCAAGTCATTTGGTAACTGGCCAAAAATCCGTTGGGAATTGTAGTTTCCTCAATGCGTAGTTTTTCTTTCGAATGCTCGTGCATTTTTGTGCAGTCAGTGATGAGCCGGATCGCTGATCGCCATCCATTGTCAGAGATGTTAGTGAGCGCAGGGGGAGAGTCTCTGGAGGAGTGTGCAGTAGAGAGTCGCGCTTTGGCTGTCAATGCAAACGGTCCTGCAGTGAGTTCTGCATTGGCTTGGCACGCGATAATGTGTAGCTTGCACGGTGTGTGCTTTTAGGAACTAAACACGCCCGGCCTTATTGGGGAGCAATGAATACGCCGTACGCCGCTGCTTGTGGAGGTTTCAGTGCGGGCTGTTGGCACGGCACAACGTGCTAGTTTCAACCTGCAAGGAATTATGTAATGACGGCCTCTGTGTTTGTGTGAGAGGCACAGGCGGGATTCGTTAGAGGCTATTCATTCCGGTTTTGCTAGATCAGCATTGAAATCATCAGCACGGTGAGCATAATTACTACATGCTTCTGCAGACTACTACGAAAGTGTGTGGCTCCTGCCGCTATCGTCAGCCGTTGTAATTAGCCGTTACACAGTTTGAATTGCCTGACTGTATTTATTGATATGTGTCGGCTCATTCTGACCCTCCCTATATTAAGATATTTTATGCTCTGTTTCGTTAACTTCACGGAGAGATTGTTTGCTGTGTACGATTTGTCTGGAGTGTCGTATCTCACTTGTTTAATTGGCGGCCGGGGTGGCGAACTTGTATTTAATTAGCGAAATGTATCCTTGTTGCGCCAACTTATTAACATGGGGCCAGCATATTTCAGTTTAGATTCTCATTTCTGTTATTATTGTACTTGTCAGTACCGGCTGGTAATTGAATGGTTTAGTCGGTTGTAGATTTGTGCACACTCCCACGCTAAACTGGTGATCTGCGTGCCGGCTGTGGCGAACCGGCCAGGTCATGTATGAGCGGCATGTGAAGCAGCTCGCACTACTTTAGAGTTTAGAACCAAATCTTCAATTATTTTATTGCCGATTGTAATTCTTATCTGTGGAAGTTTTAAAGTCTACCTCTTACTGTGATTTCTTTGTTAAACTTTTTTCTTCTGATTAAAGCGTCTTGTTATTCAGTCAAAAACTTTGTCAACTAGCGTGTGTTTAAGATAGCCCTTCAGGCCTGTTTCAAAATTAACTTTTCAAGTACTAGTTAATTATTGAGTTTTTTAATTGCATTTCTTTAATCAGCCCTACAGGCGTTATTTGTTGTGGTAGTGGCAAATTCTTTAAATAAGCCCTTCTGGCGTTTTGCTTTGGGAATTCGTATTTCAGTCTTAGTTTGTTTTTTATATTAGTCCTTCACATTGTGCGTGAAAAATTTTATCTGGCTAGGTTCTTACCAGTGTTTTTTAAAAACTCATAAATTGTTAAAGATGACTAGCTTTTACTGTCAGGGCTAACTTAATGTTAAATGAAGTCTGTGTTTCCTACCCATCAACTATGTGCAAATAAACAAAAACCAGCCCATTCCTTACTTTGGTTATTTGGTCGCGTGACACCGGGTTGGATACCCATCCGCGTCCATCAAGTGAGTCATTTTAGTCTAGTGGAATCGGACAGTATTCTAATATGGTCAAAGTTAGTTGAGCGGCGTTACATGGAACAGTAATCGATATACAAGTAAAATAGTGATGTAGACAAGGACTAATCAGGAGAATGTGATGACAGGAAGAATATTAATCAGTTGTATGGGTCAAAAAAGACTGATAGGGAATAATTAAGGAAATAATGTTCAGCGTAGCTAGTTCTAATTATTAAATATAGACTGTTCTCATACTGTTGACTGAACTGAAATGAAACGTGTTTAACTGCATGTGAGCTCGACACTAAAACTAAATTAAGTCCGTTCAGTTTTAATTAAATTCATGATCGAGAACGTAAGTGAAAAATACGTCAGAAGGGAAGTGAAATCTGCAGTGAGTATGGTTTAAAGATATAAAATGATATGCTACTCCGTATGCAGCTGTTAAGAATTATATTAAAAACGTCTTTTTCGTAATCTTGCACCTTTTGACATGGTTTGCTTGATGACTGACCAAGGAAAGAAAAATGAATTACAACTGAACCTCAGAGAAAAAATATACTACCTAAGAGCTCGGATAGACGCCAGCACAACAAACAGTCTGACGTTCAGATGTTGATTGACTGACCACATTATTTGTCCCCTTCCCCCTCCCACTCTATCGTGGCTACGTAGTGTCACAAACTTTTAGGTTGATAATTATTCGAATCGTAACCTGATTAATTTACGACACATAATGGTCGGAAAAGAACGATTAGTTTTTATTGATCTAAACAATTTACACATTGTAGCAAAAACTTCAGCTCGGAGCAGATGTAAAAAGTGACTACCACCATTTCAACAAAGCATCAGCTCGTACCGTATTCTCTCAAGTATCCCTGCCGTCGGTTGTGCTGTGGTCGAGAGGATTCTTCCAATAGGTTATTCTTCAGTTTCTGCTGATGCTTCAACCACAGAATTCATATTATCTGTAAGAAATACTCTTGATCAGAAAAACAGAACTCCAGGACTAGAGATAGGTTTATATTCACAGGACATGTACATTAGTATGGTCTTCAGAAATAATTAGCATTTCAATCACCTCGTTTCAGAATGTGTCCTGTGGTCTACTAGGCACAGGGACTGCCATGGGCCCTGGTGACTTGTCGCCGTGCGTGGTGACTTGTCGCCGTGCGTGGTGACTTGTCGCCGTGCGTGGTGACTTGTCGCCGTGCGTGGTGACTTGTCGCCGTGCGTGGTGACTTGTCGCCGTGCGTGGTGACTTGTCGCCGTGCGTGGTGACTTGTCGCCGTGCGTGGTGACTTGTCGCCGTGCGTGGTGACTTGTCGCCGTGCGTGGTGACTTGTCGCCGTGCGTGGTGACTTGTCGCCGTGCGTGGTGACTTGTCGCCGTGCGTGGTGACTTGTCGCCGTGCGTGGTGACTTGTCCCCGTGCATGATAATAGCGAATTGTGTCCTGTGGTATAGCCATCCATGCTGCATTCACCTGGTTCCAAAGGTTATCTCTGGTGGGTGGCATTGGGTCACAGCGCTGCACATGTCGTTTCACCATATCCTACACATTTTCGATTGGCGATAAGTCTAGTGATCTGGTGGGCCAGGGCAAAAGGATAATATCCTGTGACACCAAGAAAGTAAGTGTTGGTGCAGAAACATGTGGTCGTGCATTGTCTTACTGAAGAATAGCGTCTGGGATCTCGTTCATGTAGGCCACAATGTTCTGGAGATGCATAAACTGTGATTTGTGCTTGTATTCAATAGCACGTCTCACCACAAAGCCTTGAGTTGGCGCGGTATGTCTTGCGCGAGTGCAGTCACTGTGCTGCCACTCCCCCCGTCTGCGCCGAACCAAATTGAAGCCATCATTCTCAAACAAAGAGAACCTAGATTCGTTCGAAAACACTATCTGATGTTACTTCTCCCCCCCACTGACTCATTCCATACGCCTCCATAGCCGTGTAGCATGTTTCTCCACATTCGTCCAGGGTAGGCGGAGAAGTAGACGACGCGCACATAACCCATGCCATAATAAACGGTGAAGGACTATCACCCCTGATGGTGTACGCTGTGTTAAACTGTTCCGCCGCTGCGCAAGAGACGAAGAGGACGCAGATCTGTCCGGTAATGCCATTCGTATCAGGTGTCTTCTCCGGGCTGTTCTGGGTGGTGCGACCTGACCGATCTCGTCGTGTCCTACGACCTGCCGTTAACCATTCTGCTCATACCTGTTGCGCTGCCAAAACACTTCGTCCCTTACGACCAACAATTTACCGGATGGGTGCATCGCATTCTCTTGTGCCAATAATTCGCTCCTTCAAACTTACTGATTTGACCGTATGGTTCGCGCGTACGTCTGCGAGGCATCGTGCACGTCTGTTCAAGTAATACTGATCCATTAAATTCGGTTTATAGCGACGACAGCCGCAGGCACATTTTACCGGTAGGCGGCGTGGCGTATCGATATCGATGCTGACCTTGAACACGCGGGCAGACATGGTCCAAAGGCTAATCATTTTTACAGAACATACTAATGTGTGTGTCCTGTGAATATGAAAATCCTCTCTAGTAGTTCAAGGTGTCGTGTTTTCTCTGAACGTGGACACATGGCGGACAATTTTGTATTTTTTTTTTTTTTCGAGGCAGCGCCCCACCATCGTCGATGCAGTTCCCAAGTAGGTCTGACATTCATTGTTTATGCAAGAGCTCGTAGCTGCTCATTTCCGACCACTGATTCCTGCCTTCAAAACACATTCTTTTAAGATCCTCCGGGGGGCATATAACTTTAACCCTAAAAGTTTGGAACAGTCTTATACCTGTACGGATACGACCAACTTGTCTTATCGGCCGTTGATTCCCTTCGTTTCGAGAAACGGCGCACCTTTTTAATACTGCTGTGTACCTCGTGTAGCTTTTCTTGTCCTATCAAAATCCAATTAATGCTTTAAAATCTCCCGGAAATTGTTCCGCTGTCCTCTCCCCTTATACAGTGTCACTATATTCTCTATCCTCCCCTTGCTCTCGGCGTCCGTCATTAATCCAACTCCCTTTTTTTTTAGCTCACTTATTTCAGTGACACAATCAATTAAGCTTGACTTTGAGTTGGTCCTTTAATTCCTACAGCTCTAATCTCCTTTTGATTCTGTGCCTGAACTTTCACCTTTTCTAGGAGTTCCGCCCCTCAGTCGGTAAAAACGGAACATTTACAGGATCACTTTGTTTTTTGTCCGTCAGTCCGTCTGTATGTTAGACTGTTGAAATCCATTTTCTTCAGGTACGGGCAGATGTATCAAATTGAAATTTGTCACATACTGAGGTCTGTGGTCCCTTGGCGGTATGTAACATTGAAAGTTCTAAGTCAACGTAATAATAAGATACGGTCGTTTGTCACATAATTTGATGCTTGCAAACTCATTCATCGAAACCTGTAGGGTACTTTCCGTTGGACTAGAATCATGAAATTTGGCAAGAAGTATCACAGTCGAACGAAAGGAAAAATCCGAGAAATGTTGATTTATAGTTATATCACAAGAAACAGATATTTCTTTTTCATTTGTTACCCAGCCGTCAACCTTCCAATTAAAAATTGTAGCGACGGCAGCGACAACCACGGCAGACGTCAGATGACCAGCCGATCGTTTGGCAGATGTTAAAAGTGCCTCCAGGAGCTCTGTGTAATGTCTTCTCCTTACTGCAGCGCGGAGTTACGTGACCTTACTTTTGTCGGTGTGTTTTGTTTTGTCTTGTGTATTCGTTCGCTTCGTTAGCGAGAAAAACTTGACTGCATGCGCTCTGTGCTAGCGAGTAAAATGCATTTTCTTGTTATTTTGTAGAATTAAGTGTTACTCCAAACCACACATTCTCGCTGTGACCAGAACACACAGTTCACAAGCCTAGCAACCCACAGACTTAAGACACTTTTTTCAGTCCTGAAACGTAGTGCCAGTCAGCTGAGTGGTAGTGCACACGCTCACCTCCACCAAAAAAAATTTCGGGTAAGCGCCAGTGCCTAAACATGTGTACGGCTGCAGGGAGACAAGTTTCACGATTTTCGTCTGATTAATCGGAGGTATTGTAACTTTAATGCACCTCGAATTAGCGTACGATTTGCTGGACGTTCATAGGTGATTTTATGTGATTTCATCTAGGCCTTAGATCACTTAATCAGTTATTGACGCACAACCGTTTACTTTAATGAACGTTTTAAAGCTACGACGGCAAGTATATTGTTCTAGAAATCTCCATAACTTTTTTCTCATAATTGCTTTGCAGAGAATCATGCGAATGCGACTCCGTTGTCACGAACACGAATGTCTCCCATAACCGATTTTACCGTTTATTCGATCGTGGATTACGCGCAACAAAAAATTGTTGCGTTTTACGTATATCGCAAGAGTCCAAATTTTCAATTGAACTATGGTGTTTGTAGGAACGTAACTTTGAATATTGTTAATTCAACATCGTCACTGTACGCCATATTTAACGAAAAATTTGTGACACGGAGCTTAGCACAGTGGACTCCCATGTAGGAGGAGCAGACATCAAATGACCATGTAACCATCCAGATTTAGGCTAATCGCGGTTTCATTAGAGTAATTTATGCTAATGTCGGTGGGTCTTTCGGAACGAACACCACCGATGTCCTTCCCCTTCTTTTGCCTTTGCGAGACTGATTCATCTCTGATAACCTCGTCGCCTATGGGACAATAAAAAAAGTTAAGCTTTCTTTTTCAACTATATACTATTTTTGAAGTTTGCATAATGATTAATCAGTACAACCAAAAGGTTTTTAATGAGATTTACGTGGTCACAGAACCGTACGTTTTTATATATAATCTATCCTTTATTTTAACCACTTATTACACTGTGTGTTCGTTATGGTCGCTTACATAACGTCTTTTGCTTTTCGTATAACACAACACTGGTAGTATTAGAATAAGAGGTAAACAAGTTACGATGTGAATGTTGCCTTGTACGTCGATAAGGAGATAAGGTCTATATAATCCAGTAGGTTTTCAGTATGCCTAAGATCAGCCCGCCCGTTTGGCCGTGCGGTCTAACGCACGGCTTTCCGGCTGGGAAGGAGCGCCTGGTCCCCGGCACGAATCCAACCGACGGATTTCTGTCGAGGTCCGGTGAACCGGCCAGTCTGTGGATGGTTTTTAGGCGGTTTTCCATCTGCCTCGGCGAATGCGGGCTGGTTCCCCTTATTCCTCCTCAGCTACACTGTCGGCGACTGCTGCGCAAACAAGTTCTCCACGTACGCGTACACCACCATTACTGTACCACGCAAACATAGGTATTACACTCGTCTGGTGTGAGACGTTCCCTGGGGGTCCACCGCGGGCCGAAACACACAATAACCCTGGGTTCGGTGTGGGGCGGCGGTGAGGTGGACTACGGTAGTCGTCGTGGGGTTCCGGACCATTGCGGCTGCGGCGGGGCCGGAGCCTCTCCCGTCGTTTCTAGGTCCCCGGTTAACATACAAACAATGCCTAAGATCTGATGAGTTTAGATTCAAATTTAGGCAATGAAAGGCTTTTACTGTGAGCTACACTACTAGCCATTAAAACTGCTACACCAAGAAGAAATACAGGTGGTAAACGGGTATTCATTGGACAAATATATTATACTAGAACTGACATGTGATTGCATTTTCACGCAATTTGGGTGCATAGATCCTCAGAAATCAGTACCCAGAACAACCACCTCTGGCTGTAATAACGGCCTTGATACGCCTGGGCATTGAATCAGAGGTTGGATGGCGTGTACAGGTACAGGTACAGCTGCCCATGCAGCTTCAACACTATACCACAGTTCATCAAGAGTAGTGACTGGCGTGTTGTGACGAGCTAGCTACTCGGCCACCATTGACCAGACGTTTTCAAGTCCTGAGAGATCTGGAGAATGTACTGGCCAGGGCAGCACATTCGAACATTTTCTGTATCCAGAACAGTACGCAGAACAGAACATTTTCTGTATCCAGTCGAACATTTTCTGTATCCAGAAAGGCCCGTACAGGACCAGCAACATGCGGTCATGCATTATCCTGCTGAAATGTAGGGTTTCACAGGGATCGAATGAAGGGTAGAGCCACGGGTCGTAACACATCTGAAATGTAACGTCCACTGTTCAAAGTGCCGTCGATGCGAACAAGAGGTGACAGACGTGTAACCAATGGCACCCCATACCATCACGCCGGGTGATACTCCAGTATGGCGATGACGCATACACGTTTCCAATGTGCGTTCACCTTGATGTAGCCAAACACGGATGCGACGATCATGATGCTGTAAACAGAACTTGGATTCATCCGAAAAAATGACGTTTTGCCATTCGTGCACCCAGGTTCGTCGTTGAGTACACCATCGCAGGCGCTCCTGTCTGTACCGAGCGGGGTGGCGCAGTGGTTAGACACTGGACTCGCATTCGGGAGGACGACGGTTCAATCCCGCGTCCGGCCATCCTGATTTAGGTTTTCCGTGATTTCCCTAAATCACTCCAGGCAAATGCCGGGATGGTTCCTCTGAAAGGGCACGGCCGACTTCCTTCCCTAATCCGATGAGACCGATGACCACGCTGTCTGGTCTCCTTCCCCAAACCAACCAACCAACCAGCTCCTGTCTGTGATGCAGCGTCAAGGGTAACCGCAGCCGATCTCAGCCAACGCGAGCAGCAATGTCGCGATACAATAAACCGCAATCGCGATAGGCTACAATCCGACCTTTATCAAAGTCGGAAACGTGATGGTACGCATTTCTTCTCCTTACACGAGGCATCACAACAACGTTTCACCAGGCAACGCCGGTCAACTGCTGTTTGTGTATGAGAAATCGGTTGGAAACTTTCCTCATGTCAGCACATTGTAGGTGTTGCCACCGGCGCTAACCTTGTGTGAATGCTCTGAAAAGCTGATCATATGCATATCATAGCATCTTCTTCCTGTCGGCTAAATTTCACGTCTGTATCACGTCATCGTCGTGGTGTAGCAATTTTAATGACCAGTAGTGTATTTTCGCAATGACGAGCAGAATAACTGGACGGATTTATAAAGGTCTCACACTAGTTCATACGACAAGCATATTACCTCGATGAATGCAGTGAATGCTACTATATGTTGTTGGAAAAATTACGTTTTTTGTAAGCTGATGCAATATAAATATTTGAAGTTACAGTTGCGCAGAATAAAAATATTTGACATTAGAAATGAAAAAATAATTTCAAGTTACATAAATTTATGAGTTAGGGAATGATACGGTAAAAGTTATTAATTATATTTCATAGTCAAATTTTAACGAAAGTTTCATCAGGAGACTGAACAGATGTAAGGACTACCAATTAAGAAGGTGAGTTAATGTTGGCGTAGCTTGAAATGAGCTGACTTGCAGTTGTAGAAATAGAAAGTTGGACTGGAGTGGTGAAACTGCAGCGTACAACCATTACATTCATTGATATACGTTTACTGACGAGGCAAGTCCGTTTTATTATAGGATACTAACAAGAGCAACGCGTGGCCATACTTCCTGTAGGAAGAGTATGGCGTCTTTCTCATGGAAAGAAACTGCGATGCTGGTGTGGCACTGTATAAGCCTGATGAGCAGCGCCCAGCAGCGCTCTTAATTTAGGAGGTGTAGCTGGAAAAAGGCGAGGGCTAATAGAAATCCTTTGGTAACAGAAGAAATATTGAATTTAATTGATGAAAGGAGAAAATATAAAAATGCAGTGAATGAAGCAGGCAAAAAGAATACAAACGTCTCAAAAATGAGATCGACAGGAAGTGCAAAATGGCTAAGCAGGGATGGCTAGAGGACAAATGTAAGGATGTAGAGGCTTTTCTCACTATGGGTAAGATAGATACTGCCTACAGGAAAATTAAAGAGACCTTAAGAGAACCACTTGTATGAACATAAAGAGCTCAGATGGAAACCCAGTTCTAAGCAAAGAAGGGAAGGCAGAAAGGTGGAAGGAGTATATAGAGGGTTTATACAAGGGCGATGTACTTGAGGACAATATTATGGAAATGGAAGAGGATGTAGATGAAGATGAAATGGGAGATAAGATACTGCGTGAAGAGTTTGACAGAGCACTGAAAGACCTGAGTCGAAACAAGGCCCCGGGAGTAGACAACATTCCATTAGAACTACTGACAACCTTGGGAGAGCCAGTCATGACAAAACTGTACCATCTGGTGAGCAAGATGTATGAGACAGGCGAAATACCCTCAGACTTCAAGAAGAATATAATAATCCCAATCCCAAAGAAAGCAGGTGTTGACAGATGTGAAAATTACAGAACTATCAGTTTAATAAGTCACAGCTGCAAAATACTAACGCGAATTCTTTACAGACGAATGGAAAAATTGGTAGAAGCGGACCTCGGGGAAGATCAGTTTGGATTCCGTAGAAATGTTGGAACACGTGAGGCAATACTAACCTTACGACTTATCTTAGAAGAAAGATTAAGAAAAGGCAAACCTACGTTTCTAGCATTTGTAGACTTAGAGAAAGCTTTTGACAATGTTAACTGGAATACTCTCTTTCAAATTCTGAAGGTGGCAGGGGTAAAATACAGGGAGCGAAAGGCTATTTACAATTTGTACAGAAACCAGATGGCAGTTTTAAGAGTCGAAGGGCATGAAAGGGAAGCAGTGGTTGGGAAAGGAGTGAGACAGGGTTGTAGCCTCTCCCCGATGTTATTCAATCTGTATATTGAACAAGCAGTAAAGGAAACAAAAGAAAAATTCGGAGTAGGTATTAAAATTCACGGAGAAGAAGTAAAAACTTTGAGGTTCGCCGATAACATTGTAATTCTGTCAGACAGCAAAGGACCTGGAACGGCAGCTGAACGAAATGGACAGTGTCTTGAAAGAAGGATATAAGATGAATATCAACAAAAGCAAAACGAGGATAATGGAATGTAGTCAAATTAAATCGGGTGATGCTGAGGGAATTAGATTAGGAAATGAGACAATTAAAGTAGTAAAGGAGTTTTGCTATTTAGGGAGTAAAATAACTGATGATGGTCGAAGTAGAGAGGATATAAAATGTAGACTGGCAATGACAAGGAAATCGTTTCTGAAGAAGAGAAATTTGTTAACATCGGGTATAGATTTAAGTGTCAGGAAGTCGTTTCTGAAAGTATTTGTATGGAGTGTAGCCATGTATGGAAGTGAAACATGGACGATAACTAGTTTGGACAAGAAGAGAATAGAAGCTTTCGAAATGTGGTGCTACAGAAGAATGCTGAAGATAAGGTGGGTAGATCACGTAACTAATGAGGAGGTATTGAATAGGATTGGGGAGAAGAGAAGTTTGTGGCACAACTTGACTAGAAGAAGGGATCGGTTGGTAGGACATGTTTTGAGGCATCAAGGGATCACAAATTTAGCATTGGAGGGCAGTGTGTAGGGTAAAAATCGTAGAGGTAGACAAAGAGATGAATACAATAAGCAGATTCAGAAGGATGTAGGCTGCAGTAGGTACTGGGAGATGAAGAAGATTGCACAGGATAGAGTAGCATGGAGAGCTGCATCAAACCAGTCTCAGGACTGAAGACCACAACAACAACAGCTGGAAATGTCATGAAATTATTGTGGAACCTGTACAGTTTAGTTACTAACACTGCTAACATTAATCACATCGAAAATGCAGAAAAATTTACATGTGCCTACACTGATTAAACAACCGTTTTGTGACAACATTATGGTGGTTAAAATCTACGATGAAGTGGACTGCCAAGAAAAATTAGAGAAAGAACGCTCTGTGGTTTCCAGAAAGGAAATTTATAGTGCATTTGAGAGTTATTCATTTGATAAATTCTCAAAGTATGCGTCTACCAAATGGGAACGACAATACAGCAGCAAGATGAATACTGGAAACAATTGGGAAGGAAGCACTGGAAACCATTTCGAGGAAGTATAGTTCTGTGGCTGTACCATATTAAGTGCAATTGGGTGACATTAAAGCGACTTTACTAACGGATGACATGCCTGGCTTATTGCAGCAACTCTGTGTAGATGACTTACCTTCTGGACCAGGATAGGTAAGATAGAACAGACAATTTACTGTGGATGAATACCAACTATGGAGTAAAGATATTTAACAAATTCATATGCCAAATCACAAGCACAGGAGTGAACAAATGTGTCTAACTATCTTATAGACTTTATAAAGTGCCCTTATGTGCTTCAATGATAAACTTTTATATCTACTTCGGCTAAAGAATGGCTTATTACCAGACTCGAAGCTACGGTTTATAACTGCAGAATGGATGATATGTTTGATCTTGTGAAA
The DNA here is from genome assembly GCF_023898315.1 of Schistocerca nitens. Lineage (NCBI taxonomy): Eukaryota > Metazoa > Arthropoda > Insecta > Orthoptera > Acrididae > Schistocerca > Schistocerca nitens. The sequence goes on from NC_064614.1 coordinate 516,917,564, forward strand.
GACAGTCTGACGGTATTAAATAGCAAAAACCGGCATTTACAATGTGCTCCACTATATTCAATGCCAATCGCTTCTATGTGGTACAAACTATCAAACAGTTTATGTAACAGCAGCTGTGTTGTGTTCAAGTGTTTTGTAAGGCATCTACTGGGGACACTGAGTATAACAAGTTGACTGGTGTACAAATCTTCCAGACAATCAAGACGGAGAAGAATATAAACTATGTTCTTATAACTATGTGGAAATTGATGACACAGATTCCAACAAGAACAACCTAAGTGTTATCTTAACTCTGGAGAATCATATTTATCTGAATCCAAGATATTGTCCTCCATAATATCCCGAAATATAAATATTAGCAAATTATGACTGGTTCCCAAAAATAATATTATGCAGATCTTAAAAAAAAGATGCAATGCATCCAACAGATTTAAACCATTCCCTATTGTAAATATTACTCCTTGAAGGGCACAGCCGGCCGGAGTGGCCGTGCGGTTCTAGGCGCTACAGTCTGGAACCGCGGGACCGCTACGGTCGCAGGTTCGAATCTTGCCTCGGGCATGGATGTGTGTGATGTCTTTAGGTTAGTTAGGTTTAAGTAGTTCTAAGTTCTAGGGGACTGATGACCTCAGAAGTTGAGTCCCATAGTGCTCAGAGCCATTTGAACCATTTTAAGGGCACAAATTGATTTTGTGTGTACGCAAAAAAAAAAAAAAAAAAAAAAACAGGTCATAGAAGTGTTGAAGTCAAAGAATGCAAACTGAAGTATCTGGCAAAAACGGTTACCATGAACGAATAATATTAACTGTGAGTGGAAAAAGAACAATCGTTGCTGGTATGCAAGTGAGGCTTACAAATTGCTTTAAACACAATACATGGAAAAATCTGAATATGACTGGAGAATACAAGATATCAATATTTACTGTAAATAGGAATGGAAAGTGGCTATGCGTTGGAGGACTCGGGGGGACTGGGGTCATCTATTTCACTGACTTGACATATGCACCGATTATGACGTAGATTAGGTAGTAGTTTTGGTAGAATAGGATAGTAGATTAGGAACCTGCAGCGACAATAAATTCCTTCCCTGTCCTGTGCCAGGGGCATGCTCAGGGTTTAGCTCTGAGCCAGACACCCAAGTAGGTTTATACTAACACTGGCACACATGTAACGCTGGAGGCAGTTAACATAAATCACCTGCAGTTATTAGAAAGTATGCTAACACTAGAAATAGTCTGCCCATTAACCCATGTAGCACTGTCTGTAGTCTTGCAAATTAAATATGTAATAGCTGCAATTATAATAACATTATAGAATATTAAGACCCACTAATCACTAAGGTGCAGCATCCAAATTCTACACATTATACTGTATAAGTAAGCAGTTTGTTTACACTATTCAAAAGTAACACACACATTTTTCTTCGCCTTTGCACTGTGTCGGCTACAATGCTTGAATATTTGTTTGTTGCTAAATCGCGATGCTTACGGTGTAAAATATGATTAGCTGAATCCTGAAACATCAACTTCCTCTGTGTTACAACAGATACGTGTTAACGGTCACATTTCTTCTGTGACTGCATTACACGTGACGCACGGTGTAGCCGTGCGGTTTAAGGCGCCTTGCCACGGTTCGCGCGGCTCCCCGCGTCGGAGGTTAGAGTCCTCCGTCGGGAATGGGTGTGTGTGTGTGTTGTCTTTCGTGTAAGTTAGTTTAAGTTAGATTAAGTAATTCGTAAGCCTAGGGACCGATGATCTCAGCAGTTTGGTCCCACAGAAATTTCCAAATTATGTTTGCATTACACGCGAGGTGCCTAGTTGCTTTCGACTGCCCTGAGTGAATGTGCAGAGGTCTATTAATTTTGACCAACCTGCAGTCTTCTACAGATCTTCCTTGTGCAGAAAGCAGCACTCAGATTGTAGATCCGTTGAGTGTAATGAACTACTATCGAGGAACGTAAATAACTGGATGGATCACTGTTTAGGGCTCTCATTTGTATTTATTTCAGTAGAACACGAGAAACTGCAAGCTACGAACTTAAGCCACTGTCTTTTGAGCAAGTCACACGTTATTGACTCATTTATAAACTTTATTTTGCAGTATCAGTAAGTGATTACATGTTACAGATTCTTAAAATGTTTTAGTTAATTGCCTGTCCATCACAACCCCTTCTGATGTGTTTAACATTTTACTAAATTTTCATAAAATTGGAACATATCTCTCTGCATCCGACAGCACGTCTATCCACCATGACTGCCCTTTCCGGTCTGATTACACTTTACCGAATTCATAGAAAAATGGTAATACAGGATGTATCAAAAAGAATCATCCGATTTGGCATGTCTATATTTCTGAAACTAATAAATGTATAAAATGAATTTCGTTTTTTGATGAACAGGAAACTCAGTTTTTTATACCTAAATACTAAGCTTGGACGAAAACCGTCTTCCTCCGTCTTGCCAAGAACGAAATTACGGAACTCCACATGTTGTTGTTCGCCACCTTCACGAAGAGCTTGCAGTAGCTGAATTTTGTATGGTTTCATGTGTAAACGTCGAAGCAACACACGCCAGACGGTCATCGGGGGCATGTCGAGCTGCACAGCGAACGGATTTCTGTGGACTCCTTGTGAAACTATGGTGGATGCGTTCGACGTCCGTGTCAGACACTTGGGAACTGCCCGGGGATTTGCCTTTACACAAACAATCTGTTTCTCGGAATTGTTCATGCTATCATCTAATGCTGTGCTGTAGGAAGATCCAGCCATACCTAGAACGAAAGTCACACTGAAGAGCTATTACTGACCCGCACTGCGCAAAATGTAGAACACAAAATGCTTACTGTTATCCAGACGCCATATTTACTATAACCGATGTGGGCGCACACTGCTGCTACCTAATGGGAACCATGTAAAACTCGTGAGTTTGCTCTTTCCAACAGTACGTTGTTCACACACACATCTCAAATAACATAATAGTTAAGATTTTTTAAAAATCGGATGATTATTTTTGATACACCTTGTACAACTTATCTCGCCACACAACACGTCTTTTCTCACATGACTGCCCTTTCCGATCTGCCTACACAGCACCGCTACTTCGATTGGGAGCCCGCTGTAAGCAGAGGTCCGAAGCCACCCGAAGAGCTTCGTGCGTCTTTTCGTTTAGCTTTCGTTTTTATTTTTAAATGTAATTCTGACTTTCGAGATGAATAGGGAACAGCTTGCTATTTAGACACACCTGTTACATAATGTTAAGCGAGTTTAATGCACCTTTATCAAAATATTAATGGACGAGAGTTAGCGTTTTGGCGCGCAGCCTCCGCATGTATCAGCCAATCACACTGACAGATTACGATTGTGGCGGTCTTTCCCATGCGAAGGTACCATCTGCTACTGGTACTTCATACCACTGATTACGTCATATGCATAGTACTGAAACCTCTGCTGCCCTGAGGAAAGAATCATGGGTCTAGATATGATGGCTGCTAAAGCCAGAAATATCACGTTCTCTCCTTCTGTTTAAATGAAGTATCACACACCATAAAGCCCTGTTGTGATGTAGCACGAATTTGTTCCCTTAAGTTTCCAAGTGATAACCGACACATTTCAAACAAAGACCCTTACAATAACGAAATCTGTTTTTCTGATTTTTGTGTGTCACTGCTATATTGCGTCAGAGACGTTATTTCGCGAAGGTTATAGGTTTCCTAATGACAGATTGCAATGGTACTATCTGAGGAATTCAGAGTATAAGGATTAATGCACTTCTGCGAATGCGTTAAGGTGTAACGCTTACTTAGAAACCATTCTAGAGTTTCCAGAATGAGATTTTCACTCTGCAGCGGAGTGTGCGCTGATATGAAACTTCCTGGCAGATTAAAACTGTGTGCCCGACCGAGACTCGAACTCGGGACCTTTGCCTTTCGCGGGCAAGTGCTCTACCATCTGAGCTACCGAAGCACGACTCACGCCCGGTCTCACAGTTTCACTTCTGCCAGTGTCTCGTCTCCTACCTTCCAAACTTTGGAAGGTAGGAGACGAGGTACTGGCAGAAGTAAAGCTGTGAGGAGCGGGCGTGAGTCGTGCTTCGGTTGCTCAGATGGTAGAGCACTTGCCCGCGAAAGGCAAAGGTCCCGAGTTCGAGTCTCGGTCGGGCACACAGTTTTAATCTGCCAGGAAATTTCATTCTAGAGTTCATTATTTCGCTTATTGTATCTCAAGTAACGAGCGGTTTTTCATCTACAGTAAAGTCCTCACATTTAGTGCTACTCAGAACATTCACTGTTTCTGAGCGCAAGAGATATCGCTTTCTTACAGCAGTAGCAGCAAAAAATATCTATTTTTTCTGACTTGCCGTTACGTGTGTAAACTTAGAAATGTGCTGTTAGCGATAGAGGTTCGTGAAAGATCCCTTTATTTTCTGTTTCTGATTTCAGCCGTAGTAATAACGTACACTAAAAACACATTCCGATAGTGTATTATTTCATTTGAAGAAACAAATTTGCGGAGACTGCTTTGACTAGAGCTCCTCTAATAGGAACGCTTATTGCTATGCGAACTGTTGCAGAGTTCACTGAGGCAGCCACTGCTCCATGAGAATCCATTAGTACTTTCGTTAGCTGCACGGTAGCACTGATATTTCCTGGACAGAAGAGATAATATTTAAGACATTGCGAAAAGGCGAGCGAGGTAAGATGGTGCGTTGCTAATTAAACGAGACTGATGCGATGATGTATTACAACTGGTTATGGTACGAAAAGGTTCCTCGTTTATGGTTAAGAGCAACATTTGATGTTTCATGTAGCAAGAAATCGAGTAAGGAATGTCTCTTCTCCTCCTCAAAGTAATGAATTCCAAGGGAATTCGTTATTCAGCTAAAGGAACACCTTTCTGCAAGTCTTATAAAAAAAGATAGGAAAGACATGTATCGCAACTACAGTGTCTCAGTGCAGAGACTACCGAAGCGTACCTTAGTGTACTTGCAGATAAGGATTTTATGATGAATACTTACAACCACATATGTGAGATTCTGAACCGCTAGAGATGTCTCCAGTATTCTGTGAAAGCTCGTATTCCTGAGCTACTGTCCTTTCACCGCACTGCAGGAAGGATACTTTGTATTAGTACTTATTTAAGTCGTATCATCACAATTTTCTCTGTATGACTACCGCTATAGAATGATCGGAAAAATATGTAAATGAGTGTATATAAAAATCTGTTCAGTTTGTAGACCTTGAGCAGAACGTCATTCAGAGGTAAGTTTGCGGAATAGACTCGTTTATAAGGGCTTTCAAAGTAGGTGTGATTGTTTTGTTCAAATGGATTACCTGAAATGTCGTACTCTTATAATTTTTTTTTTGTACCATTGATGGTAAACACACATTTATCAAACTGTGTGCTCGGTAATTCTCGATAGTTAAGGAATATCAGAATGAATCCAATCCTAGTCATACTTCTCTTTAAGTTGGTCTACGTTAAGGACATTCCAGAAACTGAAAGCACAGATGAAAATATCAGAAAGTGTACAATAAATACAGTACTGACCGATTGGTGAGAACAGTGTAAGAAACGTCTGACTTAATGGGAGTATCAGAGAAAGGCGTACAGCATATTTTACAAATCTGAACAAAAAGAAATGCGAAAATAAATTTCTGAGCAATGTTGAGGCCGTTCCTAGAGAGAATCCAGGGCCTAGACTGTAAAATAACAGGAAAATAGACTAACGTTTCATCACGGTGTCTTCCCAGAAACATGCTTTGATAAGGGGAAAACTGAAGGATTTGAACTACGACCAAACAATCGAAACTCCAGGTAGGAATACCAACAACGTAGGAAAAGGCAGATTGCTACTTACCGTAAAGAAGACACGTCAAGTTGTACAGTGGAACGATTAAACGACGCTGACATATAGCTGTCGGTCACAGCCTTCGTCAGTAAAAACACACACACACGCACATACAAACAAACAAGCAAACCAGCACACCTCACACACGACCGCCAAACCAGCATCTCGAGGCGGAATTACAACTGGACGTATCTTCTTTACGGTAAGTAGGAATCTATCTTTTCCTGCATTGTGGATTTGTGCCACAAGTTGTTGAAACATTTAGCCTGTTTGCCGGATCTTGAACTCTCTTAGCTACTATAACCTACACCCAGCTTTTAAGAAAATCGGCTGGAGGACCAAGAAAGAAGTGCTCGGATTACAGTGTGTAAGACAGTGACTCTTTCATCGCCATTGTTCAATCTAGACGTCGAAGAAGCGAAGACAACAATAAAAGAAAGGTTCGAGAATGAGATTAAAATTCAGGATGAAAGGATATCAATGACATTGGTATCCTCAGTAAAGGCGAAAAAGTATTACAGCACATGTAGAAAGAGACGAACAGTCTAATTAGTGCAGAATATGGATTGAGAGAAAACCGAAGAAAGACGAAAGTAATGAGGATTAGCACAGATGAGAACGGGAAACTTAACACCAAAATTGGTGATCACGAAGTGGACAAGTTAAGGAATTCTCCTACCTTTGAAGCGAAATAACCCATGACGGACGAAGAAAGAACGTAAGAAACAGATTAACACAGCCAAAAAGGGCATATTTGACGAAGAGAACCCGTAATCTGAGGAAGAAATTTTTGTAAATGTACGCTGGGAGACGAGCATTGGATGGTAGTGAATCATCATGGACAGTGCGAAAACTGGAACAGAGAAGAATTGAAGCATTTGAGATGTGGTGCTACAGAAGAATGTTGAAAATTAAGTGGACTAATAAGGTAAGGAATGAGGAGGTTCCTTGCTGACTCGGAGAAAAAAGGAACATATGGAAAACACTGACAAGAAAAAGTGTCAGTATGGTAGGATATATGTGTTGAGGCATCATGGAATAACCTCCATAGTACTAGTGGGAGCTGCAGAGCATAAAATCTGTAGAGCAAGACAGAGACTGGGATACATCGAACAAATAAGTGAGGACATAGAAGAAAAGTCTTCAACAACTGTGCTTCAGAGATAGAATTTTCAGACTGAAATACCGCTACGTAAAGTAGTTACATTTACCTAACACGGGACTTCGTCGAAAAGTAAATGCATTTATGACATAAAGCTGTTGGTGCCTCGGCGACGGCAGTGGAAGAACGGGGTAACCTTTGGTGGGACATCGGAGCAAATTTAGCCGCACGACCTGAGCGACCTTTACTGCGGCACTGGAGCGCAAAGCTTCAAAGGTTGCCCAGCGGGAAGGCGCGCGCTTTGAGCGGACGCACCACGTGCTGCCCGCTCTGCTCGCGTACGCACTACTGCTGCCGCGCTGATGACGCGGACATCGACTGCGCTCTGCACGGCTCAGCAGAAGGGGAAGCGGCTGGGGTCGCCAGCCGTCTACGCTAGGGATGCGTGTATATGGAGGCGTACATATACGATTGGGCTCCGGGGAAAGTGCAGAAAGTGGAGCCCCCTGTCCCTCCTCCAGCCACGTCCACCCCATTCCCAACTGCCCCTTCCTCGCCTCACGTATCTACATTACACTGGACTACTACTTACATTTTTTAAAAAAGACTGTTCAGAGAAGTATAACCTTAATTTTTCTAATTTATATTTGCGTGAAACAGCTTTTCGTCACATAATTACACGTAAGAAATACTGTACAATATCAAAGTACCTTTTAATTAATTAATTATAACACAGAACAGTCTCACAAATAGCGAACTAATACCTAACACAGAAAATAAAAAAGAAAAGAGAAACTCAAAGAAGCACATAAATATGAACATCCATATGAAAACATAAATTGTTTAATGAAAAATATGTGCTCAATGACTTAAATTCATGTCCTTTTAAATGTATTTTTCCTCCTTTTTTATCTGCAAACTGATCTACTATTTTCCGGGAATCAGTGTTTTGAGCTCGTTTGTTTTCTACTGTTATATCTATTTCATACTATGTGAATCACTGTAAAATGAATGGCAGAAAACACTTTTCACTGAAGCACTCACTGAAACCCGTTCCTGTTCGATCTGCAGATGGTACATAGGGAGAATGACTGTACGTCTCCGTGCAAGCTGATGTTAGTCTGATTTTAAGTATAGCTCCTCTACGGGATGGATACTTAGCTGGTTGAAGAATATTTTTAGTTTCTGTCCTGAAAAAAAAAAAAAAAGGTACTGGAGCCATCCATGCACATTCTCACGAGATGTACGACGGCTTGCTTAGAGTTCTGCCATTTAATGTTTGTCAAATTTTTGTTACTTTTTCACCAGTCAATCAATCCTGTACGCACCACTCTTCTCCTGTTGATAGTATTGCGAAATCAAATAACTATTCCTCATTCAGTGTGTAGAGTATATAAATATAAATATTTTTAATTTCGAGAATGAATGTGCAGCTTTTGATACAGCTTAAGGCTCTATTACCTGCTACATCAGCATGCCGGTAGGGTAACTTCTACCAGCTGTGTCTTGTATACTGAGCAGTTTCGAAGAAGTTACCAGCATCACTGCAAAGTATGCGTCTGTAACTTACTCCATTACTTAATACCAGGTACACTCCTGGAAATTGAAATAAGAACACCGTGAATTCATTGTCCCAGGAAGGGGAAACTTTATTGACACATTCCTGGGGTCAGATACATCACATGATCACACTGACAGAACCACAGGCACATAGACACAGGCAACAGAGCATGCACAATGTCGGCACTAGTACAGTGTATATCCACCTTTCGCAGCAATGCAGGCTGCTATTCTCCCATGGAGACGATCGTAGAGATGCTGGATGTAGTCCTGTGGAACGGCTTGCCATGCCATTTCCACCTGGCGCCTCAGTTGGACCAGCGTTCGTGCTGGACGTGCAGACCGCGTGAGACGACGCTTCATCCAGTCCCAAACATGCTCAATGGGGGACAGATCCGGAGATCTTGCTGGCCAGGGTAGTTGACTTACACCTTCTAGAGCACGTTTGGTGGCACGGGATACATGCGGACGTGCATTGTCCTGTTGGAACAGCAAGTTCCCTTGCCGGTCTAGGAATGGTAGAACGATGGGTTCGATGACGGTTTGGATGTACCGTGCACTATTCAGTGTCCCCTCGACGATCACCAGTGGTGTACGGCCAGTGTAGGAGATCGCTCCCCACACCATGATGCCGGGTGTTGGCCCTGTGTGCCTCGGTCGTATGCAGTCCTGATTGTGGCGCTCACCTGCACGGCGCCAAACACGCATACGACAATCATTGGCACCAAGGCAGAAGCGACTCTCATCGCTGAAGACGACACGTCTCCATTCGTCCCTCCATTCACGCCTGTCGCGACACCACTGGAGGCGGGCTGCACGATGTTGGGGCGTGAGCGGAAGACGGCCTAACGGTGTGCGGGACCGTAGCCCAGCTTCATGGAGACGGTTGCGAATGGTCCTCGCCGATACCCCAGGAGCAACAGTGTCCCTAATTTGCTGGGAAGTGGCGGTGCGGTCCCCTACGGCACTGCGTAGGATCCTACGGTCTTGGCGTGCATCCGTGCGTCGCTGCGGTCCGGTCCCAGGTCGACGGGCACGTGCACCTTCCGCCGACCACTGGCGACAACATCGATGTACTGTGGAGACCTCACGCCCCACGTGTTGAGCAATTCGGCGGTACGTCCACTCGGCCTCCCGCATGCCCACTATACGCCCTCGCTCAAAGTCCGTCAACTGCACATACGGTTCACGTCCACGCTGTCGCGGCATGCTACCAGTGTTAAAGACTGCGATGGAGCTCCGTATGCCACGGCAAACTGGCTGACACTGACGGCGGCGGTGCACAAATGCTGCGCTGCTAGCGCCATTCGACGGCCAACACCGCGGTTCCTGGTGTGTCCGCTGTGCCGTGCGTGTGATCATTGCTTGTACAGCCCTCTCGCAGTGTCCGGAGCAAGTATGGTGGGTCTGACACACCGGTGTCAATGTGTTCTTTTTTCCATTTCCAGGAGTGTATATAGTTGTGAATGAATGTTGTTAGTCATTGGATAAAATATCGTTTTAAGTTCAGTTGAGGGCCATTTCAGCCTCATTTATTGTTATTCGTCTGTTAGAGTATTTACTCTCGATGCCTCGACTTTCACAGATGTTTGAAGTTTCATCAAGCTTTTCGTCGAATGATCCTTTCTGACAGCATTGTCCTTTGAAGATCATATGCAGCTGCAGAGTCCATAGTTTCAGATGTCAAGGCCTTAGGTAATGTGTTCATTCTTTCTTGAAGGCCTACTTTACACTGAATAACAAAGCTATTGGGTTCAGTTGGGATTTTGGACCACTTGATACACTTCGTTCGTTACTCATTAGAATTATACCAACGAATAGCTCTTTAATTTTATAGATGACATTGTGTTGAGTTTGGTGTAGGGTAGCCAAGATATCGGCTCACGGGCCGTGCCCTGACAAGAATGCCGTAGTGCTCAGCCTCGGTGCACGTTTCCTACACCGCCACGGAATACTGAGCGCTTGGTGGGAGGGGACGTGGTGGTGGTGGTGGTGGTGGTGGTTGTGGATGGGAGGGGAGGTGGTGGTGGGGCTAGGGGGGGGGGAGGAGGAGGAGGAGGAGGAGGAGGAGGAGGAGGAGGAGGAGGAGGAGGAGGGGGGGGGGAACTGCGAATGCGCCGCATGTAAATGGCAGTACAGTCGTAGAGTGTACGATGTGGCTTTAAATTTTACATTTCTCAAACATAGATCATAAAAAACCAATTTTCAGTATTATTTATTTTTGGCACAATGAAAACATACTATAGATTTTGTATGGTACAAAATGTCGGCATGCGGAGGAACACAGACAATTTCGTAGATTTTCGCACTCCAGTTGCCACGTAATCCTGACTTCTTTACTTAAATAATCGAAATAAGGTCATTCATACAAATATATCGAGCGACATATTGTCGCACTCTTGCAACCTCATTATGGAGATGTGGAAACTCTACCTGAGGAAAGTAATGTAGATGTCATGCATAGTTATAACGTAGAAGATTTTGACATTAAACTGGGTATAACCTTTGCAGGTGAATCTGTTACATCTGCACACACACACACACACACACACACACACACACACACACACACACAGGGTCGCTTTGAACGGAAACGGCAGACGGTCTCGAAAACATTTGTAAGACTGACAGTGACCTCAAAACGTTAAACAAGGACCCATGTAATTCTTTAAAGGCCACAGTGAATTCTTTAAATCTCGGTTTTGTTTAACGCCAGTGAGCTTAGGGAATAGACAGTGTTTGTCAAAATGTGTGTTTCTTCCATGACGCGATTTTCTTTTTAAATGCATCCTCATGAAATCAGAAAAAGTTGTTACCTTGAAATGTCTTATTGTGGCCAGTGTGCAGTCAAATTCACTTGCAATGCGAGGCCTGCAATCCATTCCGAATGTTCTAATTTTTGTTCCTGCACTCCTTTTTCGTTCGTAAATTCAGCAATAGCGAGTTTTAAATCGAAAATCGTTCCAGACATGCCCCTTGACTTAACCAATGTACTTTTTAGTAATACGTAAAGTCTCCATACCCTTCGTTCATTTCCATCGAAAGCTGTTGCAACTAACAGTGGGAAAATGCATGCGACTTCAGAAATTTTACTATTTTTTTTAATTTCTTCACGTGGTGCATGGTGGCAAATTTAGCACAAAGTGCTTCTCCACGTACTGAACCGTGACTCCTGTTTGTCGAACGCTGTAATTTTTTACTCTTTCATTGTTAACCAGATCTTTAAATTCTTTCTGTATGGTATAGTAATATCGTTTCATATTAAATTTGCAGTACCCATCAATTAGACTACTACATAATATATATTGAGTATTGTCATCCCTCTATTGTGTCATTCCCATTCAGTTCTAACGGCTTGTGACGATATGTCGCTAGATTGCCTCCTTTTGGCACGCCGTGGCAAGCCCTAGTTTAGTGTTTCTAGCGTTACCTTGGAAGTGATCGCGGAACAAGTTTTGAATCCTACCACTGTTTGGTCATGAGGGAAAACATTTGTAAGTGTCAAGTGTTTCGAATACAGAGCTTTTTGATGATTGTCTTCTGCAATGACTTTGAGCTAAATTTAATATGTGACTTGATTCGCATTTGTACATAACTATTTGCGCAACTTGATGGATTTCCCGCCATGGGCTTGGCCGCAACATTTGCTCACATCTAGACCTTTTTTTCTATAGATCCAATTAATTGATGTTCGAGTCGTACTGGAGATTGACCTTTGATACGGGTGAAAGAAGTAAATGATTCATGTATCTTTACAGCTGGAGAATTTGAACCATCTTTGATTATTTGAAGGTAGCGAAACAGTTCACTTGACCAGTCAATTTTAGTAATTTTGCACTTTTTCTTTCCATTTCAGTTTTTCCTTTCCTTTCTTTTCTTCGTTGTATTTGTTCTCGGGGGTCTGGAGGGTTTGACTAGGTGAACCAGACTAGTTTCACCGTAGTATTATTGCTGGATAGTTACTTTAATTATGCGGTGATTATTTTCCGTAAGTCTTCTAAGAGTAAACAATGGCCGCGACGTGCCGCAGTTCTCGACAGTAGAGAGGTCCCTGCGGACTCACAACGTTGCTTAGGATTAGTTTAAGACGAGACGGCGGACGAGCAACATGAATGTATCCGTCCTCAGTCAGCAACGCCTTAAACTGCACAATGCAGTAAGAAGGAGCAATGTTAACAGCCAAAAAGTAAGACATCAGCAGACATAAGAGTTCCGCCAATCTGTGGTATCTTTCTGCGGACACACACGTATATATGCTCTGGGATATACTGTATGTGTAGTGAATACGCAGATCTTGGACAGGGCAGATATACAGGGTGTTACAAAAAGGTACGGCCAAACTTTCAGGAAACATTCCTCACACACAAAGAAAGAAAATATGTTATGTGGACATGTGTCCGGAAACGCTTACTTTCCATGTTAGAGCTCATTTTATTGCTTCTCTTCAAATCACATTAATCATGGAATGGAAACACACAGCAACAGAACGTACCAGCGTGACTTCAAACACTTTGTTACAGGAAATGTTCAAAATGTCCTCCGTTAGCGAGGATACATGTATCCACCCTCCGTCGCATGGAATCCCTGATGGGCTGATGCAGCCCTGGAGAATGGCGTATTGTATCACAGCCGTCCACAATACGAGCACGAAGAGTCTCTACATTTGGTACCGGGGTTGCGTAGACAAGAGCTTTCAAATGCCCCCGTAAATGAGTCAAGAGGGTTGAGGTCAGGAGAGCGTGGAGGCCATGGAATTGGTCCGCCTCTACCAATTCATCGGTCACCGAATCTGTTGTTGAGAAGCGTACGGACACTTCGACTGAAATGTGCAGGAGCTCCATCGCGCATGAACCACATGTTGTGTCGTACTTGTAAAGGCACATGTTCTAGCAGCACTGCTAGAGTATCCCGTATGAAATCATGGCGGTGAATCGAGGAAGTACAGTACATACTGACGAAACTAAAATGAGCTCTAATATGGAAATTAAGCGTTTCCGGACACATGTCCACATTACATCTTTTCTTTATTTGTGTGTGAGAAATGTTACCTGAAAGTTTGGCCGTACCCTTTTGTAACACCCTGTATACAGGAAACCATTCATCCAGACTGTGTATCACAACTTCTATGAAGCAGTTTCGTTGGAGACCTCTGTGTTATGAATCTTGCAACTGAAGGAAAAACGGAATACTGCAAATTATACCTTCTCCTAGGAAGTTTCCGTGCCCAGGGCACTTCTGCACTCGCTCATACAGATAATCTTGAGCAAGTTGAGTGTATCAGCATGGTGATTTAAACACTTTTTTCGTGCATGTAACATGACAAGTAATACTTTTTTGTACGGATTTCTAACTCACTGTACACAGATTTCATACATTAAGCTGTCTTGTTAATGTCAGGAAATTGATTTGCCACTTACATCATAAGAGTCTTCAAAGTCTTTGATATTAACGGAGTGAAATACCGCTTGAAATTGTCTCGTTGAACGTATAATTGAATATTGTGGCACAGCTGTGCCATCTTTGTGCCCTGCAGTTCGGATCTTCAATCGTAGTCCAGTACTTTTCGTCGCCCGGTACTGAATTCGAAAAGGCAGCAGCTAATGATTTTATTCGCTCCGCTGCGAAGTTTGATGATCAAACGATACTGTGCGCGTAGACCTGACAATACAAGTTGTCACGGCTTAATGCTGTAATTAGTTCCAGCGACAAATAATTTGTAGCAGTAAGTATTACTTATACTTGACGATCTTGTGTTCCTGGTCTAACACATGAGGCAATCCCGTCGGCCACGAGTTCATTTAAAATTTCACAGTCAATATATCGCTGGAAATCTCGCCAGCAATCTCCCCTACAGTCGGCCGCTCACATCGACGTCTCCACTCACGACCATTTTACCGAGGACTTTAAATCGGTATTTTGAATGACAGTGGGTCGGTAAGTTGTATTGTTGAAAATTTACTGCTTTGTTTGGCGGCATGTTTTGGAATGATTTTTTTTGGCAACTGTAACCTACTCATTCAGGAATCTTTCAGACATAAATTATCAGCTATTTATGTAACTCCAACATATTGAATGGGTCTACAATTTTGGGACTACCTTTGATCAGTTCATTATTTACATTTAAAAGCTTTTCCCCACTATCCCCATTACTTTCTCTTTCCTTATTTTCAGTAAGTTACAAATAGTTATATATTATTGTTGCTGGAGAATTTCTTTCAGTTTTTGCAAGTATGTGCAATGGCAAGACTCTGGACTCCTGTTCGGGAAGCCGATAGTTCAGATTCCCGTCCGGCAATTCAGATTAAGATTTTTCATGATTTTGCTAATCAATTAAGACGATTAATGAAATTTATCTTTTACCTTTCTTCCTCTTGAGCGTCAGAGAGCCCTGGAGCTCTGCCACGGTTGCCCCAGACATGTTATGCCCCTATGTTTAAGATTGTGTAAGCGAAGAATTTTTATTCCCCATATAGTTAACACCAATAGCTACGTCTTCGCTCTGTAAGTGACCTTTCAGCGCTTGACGGAGGGTCCATCTGGAGCACTTAAGGTTTACCCACTTTCCTGCTCCAATCGCAAACAGTGTACGAGAAGAACTACATGTTAGCCCTAGTATTACCTCAGATCCCACCTATTTACCTGTTATTAGCTTCCCACGAGATGCGCTGTATGATCAAAAGTATACGGGGACCCCTATGTAATGCGGAATTGACCACTAGATGTGACGAGATGCGCAGCCTCCAGTATGAAACGACGCGGGGGTTATTGTCAGTAGATAAGTTGAAACCACAGAATGGTCGATCAGGAAAGCCCAGTGACTTCGAAAGTGAACTAGTCACTGGATGTCACCTGAGTAACAAATCCATCAGGGACATAACAACCATTCTAAGGCTGCCTAACTCAACTGTTAATAACGTGATGGTGAGGTGGAAACACGAAGCAAACAAGCATTGCTAAACGAAGACTATGTAGAGGTCACGTACTAGCGGACAGCAACCGTCGAGCGTTGCAGAGGGTGATTGCAAGAAATCGCATGAAATCAGCGGAAAGAACTACAGGTGAGATTCGAAGTGCTACCAGCTGTCGGGATGACACAAATACTGTACACAGAGGGTAAAAAAAAGGAACAGTTTACAACGGTCGAGCAGTTCCTCATAAGCCACACATTTCTGTATTCAATCATAAGCGATGCTTGAGCTGATGCAAAAAGGGACTCTACCGGAGAGTAGGTGACTGGAAACGAATGATTTGGGGTCATAAATCACACTATGTCCTGTGGAAATCCGATGGACGGGTTTGGCTTTGGCAAATGCGTAGAGAACGTTACCTGCAATCAAGTGTAGTGCAACAGAGAAGTGCACTGAAAGTGGTGTTAGGGTGTGGGGGTGCTTTTTGCGGTTAGGGTGTGATCCCCTTAGTGCGCTTAAGAAAACGCTGAACGCGGAAGGATTTGTACATGTTATGCAGCAGAGTACACTGCGTGCAGTACAGGAACAAAATTAAGGCTTTCGTGGCCACTTGTTGACAAACTGCCCATTGGCTTCTGTCTCAGGTTCTTCGGCCGACGTTCATCTAATGATTTTAATGACGATTCGCCAGCACGAGTGGCTGGCATTGTCAAAGCTTCACCCTCCATTGCCGGTGGTGTAATCATCAGATGAACGTCGGCCGAAGAACCCGAGACAGACGCCAATAAGTAGTTGGTCAGTACAGGAACAATTCGGAAACGGTGACTGATTGTATCGGCATAAAAAAGCACGCTGTCATAGTGCAGCACTGTGAGGCAATGGCTTGCGGACAATGATATTCCTGAACTGGATTGGCCCGCGCACAGTCAGGGCGCGAGCTCAATTTAACAGCTTTAGGATGCATTAGAACGTAGACTTCGGTCCAAACCACAGAGTCAAAGACCACTGGTTTCGGCTCGTGATGAAGAATGGGCTGTCATTTCTCCACAGACAGTCAGACACCTTTATAAAGGCGGTAAGTTCGGTAACTGGCGTCCGGATACTTGTGAACAGATAGTATATATGCGAGATGAAGTAATGTACTGCCTGATTCCTCTTGGAACGCACACTCTAAGAAATTTAAGAGTAAACATCTGAGTTATGGAAAACGCTTGCCCTTGTGCTTCTGGCACTGGGATTTGATGAAAAAGTCTGTGACAATCTTGCTCTTGCTACGTGAACTCTTGACGAAGCCAGCCGTGCCTCTTTGGATATTATATGTTAACCACTCCCTGTAAAGTTCTGCTGATTACGGGCAATAGAAATCTGGAGATCATCTAATGTTCGTAGATTACTGTTAGACATACAATTTATCATACGTCGTATTCATCTTTCTCCTCACATATATTGCTTCAGAAGAATCTCTGCTGTGGGGGGTATTATTTTGAAGTGGCAAGAAAGACTTTTATAAAAACTCAAAACAGATGTTTCTCAAAGGATTTCTGGTGTGTCCTTCCTCTGTCAGGTATTACTAAGGTAGGAATTGTAATATGTGGCACATTTATTGGTTTTATTCCATTTTTATCAATGACAGTTTAATCTGCTGATGTTCTGATTTGTTTATTTAGTTCGCAACTAGCTTTTCAGTTACAAAGCCCCCATCAGACAATGACTCTTTTCACTTGTCTATTTTTGTGATTTTCATTTTCTTGATCAATTATTCTGTTAAATAAACAGAAGATGCTGTGCATTTCTAGCAGTTTTATACATTTTATTTAGTTAAACGCCGACGTTGGTTCCCACTTATTTTTATTTTTATTATTCTTTGATGCAGTATACAGGTCTACATTCGGCCAGGAACGATACTGCTCAGAATAACATTTCCTCGCAGTTACATGGATTACTTCTCCCTCCCTATATATAGTACACTATAGTCCTACAGATCACAGATCTGTTTCTCCATCACTATGTACGTTACACAGCTGCCTGGGTAGCCACGCGTGTTGGCACACCCCTTCCTTTTTTTTTTTTTCTTTATTGTAACAGGGTTCGCAGAGGCACAGTCCACCGCTCTTCAGCCAGTTGGCTTTACAAAAGTACAGAAGGGTGATTACATAAAAAGGGGGACATAAAAACCACAGTAAATGGAGATGATTGTAGTGAAAATATACACCAAGATGGGGACAATCACTGAGGGACATTTCGAAAGTCGATATAAAGCTAAAAGAGCACAACTGGCAAATCAAAGTGCGCTTAAAAAAACACTGGAGGCAAACAGAAGTTAAAAGTCCGCCACAGGATAAAAATCACACAGAGCATGTCCACTGGAAACGATGGAGCACTAATGAAGAATAAAAAACCGCTGGTAGGGACCTGCTGAGAGACTGGTGGCTGGAGAGGAGGGAAAAGGAGGGGAGGAAGGTGTGGTGGGGGGGCTGGTGGGGTGGGAGGAAGAGGAAAGAAAACGGGGCAGGAGGTGCACCAAGGTGCAGGAGGCAAGCAGGGTGGGAGATGGAGAGGGAACACAAGGCAGGAGAGAGTTCAGAGACACTGAAGGGAAGCACTGGAGAGGGAGGGGATGTGGGAGGGGGAAAGTCACTCAGGACAAGGAAGAGGGAGGAGAGGGAACCCTGGGGAGGAGGCAGGAGGAAGGTGGGGTTAGAGTTGGTAGGAGGGGTAGTCAGGCAAAGTTCATCATCCAGGAGAGGAGGTAGAGGGTGTGGAGATGGAGAGAGGGAAGGACGCAACTGTAAAGGTGCGACAAAGGGCTGGGGGACACCAGGGGTTGGGGGGGGGGGAATGAGTCAGTGGGCAATAAACAGGATGCAGATGTGTTCAAGGAAAAGAAGGAGATGAGGTCAGAGAGGATGCATGTGGGGGATGGGGGTGGATACAAAAGGTGAATTGGAGTGCATGGTGCCTGAGGATTTGGAGGGCTCCATAGAACCTGGGAGGGGTGGAAATCGAAGCAACACTGGCATAACAAAGGATGGGGCGGATCAAGGATATGTAGGTGTGAAGGATGGTGGAAGGATGCAGTCCCCATATTCAGCTAGACAAGAGTTTCAGGAGACAGTCTGTTGTGGGCTTTGTTTTGGATTGTAAGAAGATGGGGAGTCCAGGTGAGGGTGCAGCCAAGGTATTTGAGTGCAGGATTGAGGTGGATAGGATGGCCATAAATAGTTCGGTAGAAATCATGGAGAGGGAAGGAGTGGGTGGTGCAGCCTATGATGATCGCCTGGGTCTTGGAGCGGTTGATTTGAAGGAACCACTCATTGCACCAAGTGGTGAACTGGTCAAGGTGGGTTTGGAGGGTGTGTTGGAGCCATTGAAGGGTAGGATAAAGGGCTAGGAAGGCGCTGTCATCAGCAAATTGGAGGAGATGAACAGGTGGGGGAGGTGTGGGCAGAGGAGAGGGGAAAGGATGGAGCCTTGGGGCACGCTGGTGGAGGGATAGAAGGTATGGGAGTTGGAATTCTGGACAGTGATATGGGAGGAAGGAGGCAATGAGACAGACGAAATTGATAGGGAGAGCATAGGTCTGGAGTTTGAAGAGAAGCCCGGGATGCCCAACACCGTCATAGGTGTTCTGGAGGTCAAGGGAAAGAAAGATAGCAGAGCGACAGGAGTTAAGTTGGAGGGAAAGATGACTGGTAAGGTTAAAGAGCTGGTCATTGGCTGAGAAGGAAGGCCGGAAGTCACACTGGGTAAGGGGAAGGAGATGGTGCTGGTTAAGGTGGCAGTGAATACAGTGGGAGAGGATGGTCTTGAAGACCTTACTGAACATGGAGGGGGCCACAGGCAGACGAGATGGTGAAAAGGACAGGGAGGTGGTCACTAACAATGGGATTGAGGACATCCACAATGATACGACCAAGGAGGTTGGGGCAGTGAGGATAACATTGGGCGTGGAGTTACTTTCAGAACAGGTTTGTTGTGGGAGAGGAACAAGGTCACCATGGAGGGTGGCAAGCAACTGATGCCACCGCCAAAGGGTGATGGCGAGGGAGGAAAAAAGGATGCTGAGGAGAAGGTGTTCATTTGTGTCATTGAGGAGGGGTTATGGCCAGACAGGGCCAATAGCAACCTCACCTCGGGCGAGGGGAAGGGGATTGGTGGTGCATTGAAGGAGATAGGTAGAGGGTGCAGACAACATGGTGAGGAAGGTGTCCTTAAGGACGAAAGAGTCAACCTGAGTGCTGGGATACGGTATCCATGAAGAGGTATTTGTTGGCAGGGAGGGAGTGAATGTTGAGGTAGAGGAGACGGTACTGGTGATGCGCCAGAAGGTGGGAGAAGGGAAGGAAGCTGGGCGAAGAGAGAGAGGGGCTTAAACAAGGGTGCCTGGATGGGTGAAGGTAAAGTGGGCTTGGTTGTGGGAGTAGGTGGCGTATGTATTTAAATGGAAAACAGAACAGATGGTGAGGGAAATCTGCTGAGGGTGTGGGGGCGCTGGAAGGGGTGGATATTCTGCAGGACGATAGTTAGGAACCAGGTGGTGTCTTCTGCTGTACAGGAAGGGCAGAGGGAATTGTAGGGGTGGATGGGCGGGTCGATGGGGCGAACGGGGACAGTAAGCTCACGGTTGGTGGGAGGGGGTTTGCTTTGCATTTGGAGTAGTAGGTGGGGTGAGGTTCATTGCAGGTGTTGCAGGAAGGGGGAGAGGCGAGGTTAGGACACTGTTTAAGGAAGTGGGAGGCTTTAAAATGGGGGGCACTTGCAGTTTTGGGTGAGGTGGTCATTGTACAGGAGACAGTGCTGGCAGTGGTAGGATTGAGGAGGGGAACAGGATGGGTCAAGGCAGGGTGGTGGCGGTTGAAAATCAGGGCTCCCTGTTTGAGGAGGTGATTGATGGAGGAGGTAGACAGTAAAGATACGCATGGGGAAGGTAGGGCCAGAGGAGTTGTAAATACGGCAGGCTGAGCAGATTTTCAGGGCAGGATGGGGTTTCAGTTCCGCCAACACCTCCACCTCCATGACCACAGGGCTGAATTTGGTGATCACAGCAGTGAGGGTTGGTGGACAACAAGGGGGTTACAGAGGAGGAAGTAAGGAAAGGGGTGAGGGACACATGGGGGCCAAAGGTGGTGTGGGGAAGGTGCCGGAGGAGGTCAGTATGGAAAGGAGAGGAGGACTTGATGAGAGCTGAGTCTCTGTGAGGGATAAGTTGGGTAATGGGTGCACTGGGGATGTATTTCCAGATTTCGAGGGTGAGGACATCTAGGAGTTTCAGATCTCAAACTGATTTTTTGATGTGTCTCTAAGTGGTTGGCTTTTCCTTTTTTATTTCTATGGTCGGCCAACCACCGTCACACTCTGTGTGATTTTAGTTCGTTTTGTCTTGTCTTTGTCTAAGTTTCCCTTTTTCTGTATCGTCTGTGATCTATTCTGCTCCTCGTTTTTATTCTCTGTGGGTGTTCTTTGTATTTGGAAAAAGGGACCGATGACTGTAGCAGTCTGGTCCCTTTAATCCCCCAAACCAACCAAGTTTCAGATCAGGGTTGGCAAGGACAAAGGTATATGGGGAGGGAGGAGGGGAGGTATCAATGGCGGTATGGGAAGGAAGTGGGGTGGGTGGTGGTACTTTGGAGGAGGGGATGGAGGTGAGGTCGCCACTTGGGCACCTTGGAGGTTTTTTGGTGGGTGTGGCCTGGGAGGAGGGATGGGGGGAATGGATGGATGGGGAGATGGTGGGAGGCAGGATCCTATTATGACTGCACTGGGTAATGGGGTGGGCCACTCTGTGGTGATGACTGTGGTGTGGCAGGCGGTTACACGGACAGGGGAAGCGGGAGTAGTTGTAGTGGGGCAGGTGGGGGAGGGGGGGATAGTCGTCCTGGCGGGCCACAGCAGTGGGAGGGGGGCAGGAGTACAGGAAGGAGCAACATACAGGTGGGGATACAGAGATGAGAAGGGAATAGAAGGGGAGGAGACTGTGAGGAGGGAAGATGCATGAGATAGGTTAAGCCCAGAGAAAGTACTCCATGAGGTTACAGGGGCGGCAGATGAAGGGGAGGTGTAGATGATGGTGGTAGTGGGGGCGTCCATGATTGAAGGCGGCGTCCACTGGCAACACGAATCGCCGAAGTGCGAAAGAAACGGGCAGCGGTGGCTGGCCGTCGGCGGCCGGGCAGCGGCTCCCGGGCGGCGGCGGGCGGACGACAATGGCTTGTCGGTAGGCAGACACAGATGGACAGACGGACGGACAGCAACAGCAAGAGGCGCTTCGAAACCGTAGATTGCACCCTAAGGGTAGCCCAGGCTCTGTAACATGTCGACTTCGAAGTGAGGTGATCCAACCCTCGTGATACACACCCTTTCCGGGATTCTGGGAAGCACGTCGGTCCTGGGCGGTGGGTTAACGACGAGGGCCGGTGTGCCGGCCAGCCTGGACGGACGTTTCCCGTATCCGACAAGGTGAATATCAGGCTGGCACCCACGACCCGCATCAGTTATACAGTTCTCGAATACTTGTATTTGAAGACATGCGCGGAAAAACGGGCTAACCCTCCAATGTATAACCGACTGGGTATGGGAACTATAAAGATTGACATTGGTCTCACCCCTACATATGACATTACGATATTTAGTGGTGAGACCAATGTCAGTTTTGATGGTTCCCGTACCCAGCAACAGATGGCTACACTTATCTCTAAGCCTCTACGTTTGAGGGTTAGCCCGTTTTTCCGTGCATGCCTTCATTTAGAAAACGTATTTACACTCAACGCAAATAGGTGGAATAAACAATTTCCCTCCCGAAGGGGAAAAGGATGACGACAGAACAGCCATTCGAACATCCTATACTACTACCACTACCAAATACAGATTAACATGGCTACAACGTGCAGATACGGCAAAAAGTCTGCCAACTAAATAAAAGTTTCTAACTACTGAAGGCACTAACTACTGATAGGCATAGTTAGCAAATGAAAGATTTTGATAGAGAACAAACAATGTATTTACCTTAAAGGTGTTCAAAAGTCATAATATATATCAGTTAATGACATCCAGTCGCACAAATGCACTGTTTCTGATGGACACACGTCCAGATCATCCGCTCTCAAAAATCCGCCATCTCACTTCCCCACATCCACCACTACTGGCGGCTCACCTCCAACTTCCCAACACTAAAATAGCGAATGTTACAACAATGCTAACCAGCCACAGACTGCACATAGCACAGCCAGTGATTTTCATACAGAGCGCTACGTGGCGTTACCAATATAAAAACTTAAACAGCCTACTTACACTTTGTACTTCTAGAAAACTTCTTTTTCACAAATATTTAATTAAATGACAAATACTATTGTAAGTTTTTTGTTTCTCGACTAAAAGCCGGGACATTTATGTGTCCCGAGTGATTTTCTCGGAACACCAGGACATTTATGTGGAAACCGGGACTGTCCCGGCGAAACCGGCACACCTGGTCAGCCTACCTAATATAAAATTATCAGTTACGAAAAAGACATGTAAATATTCTTCGTTAATTTTATCTACAAAAATTCCTCTAACATTCCACGATTTCGACGGCGGCACCAGTGATGATGCCAACCCAAGGACACCGATTTGTTGAGCTATGAAGTCCACTTCGAGAACTTTTTCCATGTAAGTGAATTATCGTACGGTGCCTCCCCCCACTTTGGCGCCAACCCCCTCCCTCTTTTTCTCCCGTACACTTTCATCCACGTCAGTTTTAGCTTGTAAATGTGAAACGCACTGCAATCAAATCTTGTACTCGGGTTCCCCTAGCGCTTACCTCAGCTTTGCGCATCAGACAGCTATTACCGTGTTCCGTGCTGTATAGAAATCTTGCAGTTGTGGCTCCTCACGCGACTCTGTGGCAGCTTGGCGCCTCAAACAACCACTTGTGTCTCTTGGGCCTTAAACAGGCGCTGTGAGCTACAAAAGCAAGACAATGCTAACATGAAGCGCTCGTAATTGAATAACGTCGGGAACCTCTCAGTGGTTCCTCTAGCACCAGCTAACTTTCAGAATACTCGGCGTATATTACATTTGCAGCATGTATAACATGGCACCGAGGTGAGAAACTTCGTTAAGGTCGTTTACACTCAGTTATTAACTTTATATCCTGGCAGATTAAAATTCTTGGCCTGCCACGACTAGAGCTCAGATTTCTGCTTTTTGTGGGCAATTCTTTACTATTGAGCTATTTGCTTCCCTCCTCCCCCGCCATCCCTTCCACTTCTTCACTCTTCTCTTCCAAATGTGCTAGCTCCATAGTATAGCGTAAGCCGTCCTCTCACGGGATGCGAAAACGCACGTGGACGAAGAGCTGGTGACGTCACATCGTGGAATTTCACGTTTCACTACACAGTGGAGCGTGGAATGACGAACCTGGCATGTTAGATTTTTGCTTCAGTGAGAGGAACGTGGCCACTAGGTTGCGACATCGTTTCACTTGTCAAGAACAACATAGAAACCGCCATATCGTATGGCGTTAAACATCCTATTTGGTGGATTTTCTTTCCCGTAGACTACATTGTATCAATATATACTGCTTCAAAGCTTCAGAAATTTCAGCTAATATTTGTTATAATAAAATGACAGGAAACTAGAAATCGGTAAATAAAGTCCTCCTGTAGTTGATGTTTTTGGTGTTATAAATCACATGATATGAAAGTATACCGTTTCAATGATACGGCACAAATATGTATGTAAAGTACATCTTTTTGGTGCAGCTTGCACATTAAATATCTCATAATGACATTTCTACTTTCAATCTTTACGGAGATCTGGGCGATGTAACAAAGACAGTGCCGTGAGCTCTTGAGTAGCAAGAAAGACATAGTGGGTCCGCGCCTCCTTCCCTCCAAATATTTTCATTCCTCACCTTTTGTTTTCGAAAAGATTTTGAATCTTCATTATTCATTTAATAGAACTAGTATCTCAAAAGTCGTCGTTATTTATTTTAAGTAATGTTTTTGCTGAATCTTTTTACAAAAGCCAACGACTGGAATGTTTCCCCAATGGCCAGAAATCTTAACGTGACTGTTGATCTATGGCTGAAAGTAAACGTAAATTACACACTGGGATTTTTGCCATTGTGAAAATTTCTGTAAACATATAGACCTATCACTGGGCTTATGGACTCGCTCATGTTTATATTTTTCCGGTAAATATAGTTTTCGATGATGGTGAGCTGTTTAGAAAAACGCGTCTCTTCCATTCGAACGAAAATACGAAACTAACCTCTACCTTGGAGTCTATGTGATGTTCAGACAGTTGGTAGCCGACGCAACATCGAGAATATGGATATTAAGCATGCGCGGACTAACATTAGACAGTATACCTTAACTATATTCAATTAGAAACCGGAAATGGGATGAAAATTCAATTGACTTAACGCGTAAGTTCTACTAGTATGTATTCCAGATCGTTGTACAGCCTTATGTGTAGTGTTCCTCTACCATAAATTCGCTTTTCAAGCCAGGGTCCCCCCCTGCGGGTTCGGGGGTTAGACTAGGCCCGCGGTATTCCTGCCTGTCGTAAGAGGCGACTAAAAGGAGTTTCAACCGCTTCGGCCTTCCATGTGATGGTCCCCCTTGGGGTTTGACCTCCATTTTTCAAAATTCTACAGAAGTACGAGCCTTTTGGGGAAGGACGCCTTACGTGGTGTACCACTGGTCCTCAGTGCACTAAGACCTTGGCACTCAGCATTGTACTGGCGTTGTAACCATACCCATTATTCCTCAAATTGGGCCTAAACGCCTGATGGGTTGTACAAGTTACGCCCATAGTGCGTCCCCATCTGCACCTACGATCATGATGGACTTTCCATGGCACCAGAAATCCAGCACGGTAGCCAGCCCGTTGTGGTGGGGTCGTCATGTACCCTCTAGGTTGTAGCCCCCTGACAACACAGGGATCGTACTGCCGATACCTGAGCTGCACCCTCCCCACGTCGGCCAAGGAGTAGATGCCCGTCTCCTTGGGGCATCAGGACTCCCGGCAATGGTCATCCTGCCAGGTGGCCCTTGCTGAGGCTGGGTGGCGCCCGTGGGGAGAGCCCCTGGTCGGAGTGGGTGGTATCGGGGCGGACGTTTCGCAGATGAAACGTCAACACGTATCAGGTCGCTCTGTGGCCGAGTCTTTCAAAAGGAAAGGTACTGTTCTAGTTCTGGTTCTCCTGCCCTTTCCCCCTTGGCCACTCCCTGGGAGGAGGGACAGGCCCGTCGGCTTGGGGTGAAGTACTTCCCCCGCTATTTGGTCTGTTCTCGAACCGATGGGGGACGTTCGCCACCTCCAAGCCCATGTTCTTTGTTCAGCACATTGAGGACATCTTCGGGGAAATCGAGGCTCTCAGTAAGATGCGTTCAGGGTCCGTTCTTATAAAGACCACCTCCGCCACACATTCGGCGGCGTTCCAGGCGTGCGACCGCCTAGGGGACATCCCAGTGTCCATTCTCCCGCATCTGGCACTAAATAGGACGCAGGGGGTTATTTTTCATCGGGACCTCCTGCTGCAATCTGATGAGGAGCTCAGGGCCAACCTGGAGCGCCGAGGCGTGCATTTCGTCCGGCGAGTCCCGCGCGGCCCCAAAGACCGTCGCATCGACACCGGGGCCTCTATCCTCGCCTTCGAGGGGGACGTTCTCCCAGAGAAGGTAAAGGTGATGTGCTACCGGTGCGACGTGCGACCTTACGTCCCGCCTCCTATGCGCTGTTTTCGGTGTTTCGGCTTTGAGCACATGTCGTCACGGTGTGAGGCTGAGCCCCTTTGTGGCGATTGTGGGCGTCCTCTTCGTGAGGAACATACATGCACCCCACCACCTCGGTGCGTTAATTGTCCTGGCATCCACTCGCCTAGATCCTCAGACTGCCCCGCATATCAGAAGGAGAAGAAGATACATGAACTCAAAACTTTGGATCGTCTCTCTTATTCTGAGGCCAGGAAGAAGTATGACCGCCTCCATCCCGTGCCGTTGACCACTTCGTTTGCCTCAGTTGTGTCCACTCCTTCCGCGGTATCCTCACCCCTATCCTGTCCCCCATCCGCCTCCTCCCCCCATCCGGGGTCCCTGCCTCCACCTCCCAAATCCCTCCCTTCCAAATCCTCCTCCCCCGTGGCCCCCGCCCCCTCTGCCCCAGGGGCTACCCTTCCCCCTCCTCCTCCTCCCCCCCCCCGCCGCCTTAGAAGCGATCCTCTTCTCAGGCGTCCATCGGGGAAATGTTCCGGACCACAGCTTCCGAGGTCCGGCGTTCCAAAACGGACCCTGCGCGTGAGGACCTTATTCGGGTCCAGCCCACCATCCCTGCGCCTTCTCGGACTTCCAAGAAGGCCTCCAAGAAGTAGTCTCTATCCCCCTCTCCAACCCGGCGCGTTTCGTCTGACGCTCCATCCGTGAGTCGCTGCTCCCGGCCGTCCTCAGTTTCGCCGGGACGCTCTGCTGCCAGGCGCTCAGCTGGCCTCTCGTCGGCAAATGATGCTGCCCCTCCTACACAACCAGGGACAGCGGCCGCAGCTGGCGACGACTCGATGGACCAGGATCAGCCTCCCGCCGGTTGTAGCGTTGTTCCCTCGAAACCTGGCCCTCCGCGGCCGTCGAGGTGACCAGCTCTTCCCCCGTCTCGTTCCCCCACTTTTTTTACTAGCGATGGCCTTGTTACATTGGAACATAAGAGGTATTCGATCTAATCGGGAGGAATTACAACTGCTCCTCGGCCTGCACTGTCCGCTCGTCCTTGGTCTCCAGGAAACCAAGTTGCGCCCGACTGACCATATTGCCTTTACCCACTATACCTCGGAGCGGTGTGATCTCACCCCTGTGGACGGTATCCCAGCTCATGGTGGGGTCATGTTGCTCGTTTGGGACGATGTCTATTACCATCCCATCCCATTGACCACCCCACTCCAAGCAATAGCTGTCCGTATTACTCTTTCTGCTTTTACTTTTTCAGTTTGTACTATCTACACTCCATCGTCATCTGCTGTTAGTCGGGCTGACATGATGCACCTGATAGTTCAGCTTCCCCCGCCGTTTTTGTTGTTTGGTGACTTCAATGCCCATCATCCCCTTTGGGGCTCTCCTGCATCCTGTCAAAGAGGCTCACTCTTGGCGGATGTCTTCAACCATCTCAATCTTGTCTGCCTCAATGCTGGCGCCCCGACTTTCCTCTCGGACTCTACTCATACCTACTCTCACTTGGACCTCTCGATCTGTTCTACAACTATTGCCCGTCGGTTCGAGTGGTATGTCCTTTCTGACACCTATTCGAGCGACCACTTCCCCTGTGTCGTTCGTCTCCTGCACCATACCCCATCCCCACGTCCTTCGAGCTGGAACGTACCGAAAGCTGACTGGGGACTTTACTCCTCCCTGGCGACCTTTCCGGACCACGATTTTCTCAGTTGTGACAGTCAGGTCGAATACCTCACGGCTGTTATAATCAATGCTGCCGAACGTTCCATTCCTCGTACTACCTCTTCTTCACGTCGCATTTCCGTCCCCTGGTGGAACGAGGCTTGTAGAGACGCTATCCGTGCTCGACGACGTGCTTTACGCACCTTTCGCCGCCATCATACGTTGGCGAATTGTATTGGATACAAACGACTCCGAGCGCAATGCCGTAGAGTCATCAAAGACAGCAAAAAAGCTTGTTGGGCCTCTTTCACCAGCTCCTTTAACTGTTTTACTCCCTCTTCTGTCGTTTGGGGTGGCCTGCGCCGGCTGTCGGGCATTAAGGCCCACTCCTCGGTACCTGGCCTGACCTCAGGTAATGAGGTCCTCATTGATCCTCTCGCTGTCTCCAACGCCTTCAGCCGGTTTTTCGCGGAGGTTTCCAGCTCCGCTCATTACCACCCTGCCTTCCTTCCCAGGAAAGAGGCAGAAGAGGCTCGGCGACCTTCCTTCCACTCGCTGAATCTGGAAACTTATAATGCCCCCTTTACTATGCGGGAACTCGAACGTGCACTTGCACTGTCCCGGTCCTCTGCTCCGGGGCCAGATGCCATTCACGTTCAGATGCTGGCACACCTTTCTCCGGCGGGCAAAAGCTTCCTTCTTCGTACCTACAATCGCGTCTGGACCGAAGGTCGGGTCCCCATGCGTTGGCGTGACGCCGTCGTTGTTCCTATACCCAAACCCGGGAAGGATAGACACCTTCCTTCTAGTTACCGCCCCATTTCTCTTACAAGCTGTATCTCTAATGTGATGGAGCACATGGTTAATGCTCGGTTAGTTTGGATTCTTGAATCTCGACGGCTACTTACCAATGTCCAATGCGGTTTTCGTCGCCGCCGCTCCGCTGTTGACCACCTTGTGACCTTGTCGACATTCATCATGAACAACTTTTTGCGAAGGCGCCAAACGGTAGCCGTGTTCTTCGATTTGGAGAAGGCTTATGATACCTGTTGGAGAGGAGGTATATTCCGCACTATGCACAGGTGGGGCCTACGCGGTCGCCTGCCCCTTTTTATTGATTCCTTTTTAACGGATCGAAAGTTTGGGGTACGTGTGGGTTCCGTATTGTCCGACGTCTTCCTCCAGAAGAACGGAGTGCCTCAGGGCTCCGTCTTGAGCGTAGCCCTTCTTGCCATCGCGATCAATCCAATTATGGATTGCATTCCACCTAATGTCTCCGGCTCTCTCTTTGTCGATGACTTCGCGATCTACTGCAGTGCCCAGAGAACATGCTTCCTGGAGCGCTGCCTTCAGCGTTGTCTAGACAGCCTATACTCATGGAGCGTGGCAAATGGCTTCCGGTTCTCTGAAGAGAAGACGGTTTGTATCAACTTTTGGCGATATAAAGCGTTCCTTCCGCCATTCTTACACCTCGGTCCCGTTGTTCTCCCATTCGTGGAAACAACTAA
Organism: Schistocerca nitens; assembly: GCF_023898315.1. Lineage (NCBI taxonomy): Eukaryota > Metazoa > Arthropoda > Insecta > Orthoptera > Acrididae > Schistocerca > Schistocerca nitens. The sequence goes on from NC_064614.1 coordinate 516,946,850, forward strand.
GTTTCTAGGGCTCACGTTGGACAGGAAACTGTGTTGGTCTCTGCAAGTGTCTTATTTGGCAGCCTGTTGTACACGTTCCCTTAATGTCCTCAGAGTTCTTAGTGGTTCATCTTGGGGAGCGGATCGCACTGTCCTGCTTCGCTTGTATAGGTCCATAGTCCGATCGAAGCTGGATTATGGGAGCTTCGTCTACTCGTCTGCTCGGCCATCCCTCTTACGCCGTCTCAACTCCATCCACCATCGGGGGTTACGTCTTGCGACCGGAGCCTTCTACACTAGTCCTGTCGAGAGTTTTTATGCTGAAGCTGCCGAATTACCATTGACCTACCGGCGCGACGTACTGCTGTGTCTGTATGCCTGCCGGCTGTTGTCTATGCCAGACCACCCCTCTTACCAGTCCTTCTTCGCCGATTCTCTCGACCGTCAGTACGGGTTGTATGTGTCTGCCCTGCTGCCCCCCGGAGTCCGCTTCCGTCGCCTGCTTCGACAATTGGATTTTGCCCTCCCTACCACCTTCAGAGAAGGTGAGAGCCCGACACCACCTTGGCTCCAGGCTCCAGTTCATATTTATCTCGACCTCAGCTCACTCCCGAAGGAGGGTACTCCGGCTGCAGTGTATTGCTCACGGTTTGTCGAACTTCGTGCTCGACTTGCCGGTCACACCTTCATTTATACCGATGGCTCCAAAACTGTCGATGGTGTCGGCTGTGCCTTTGTCGTCGGGGCCGCCATTTTTAAATACCGGCTCCTCGACCAATGTTCCGGCTTTACGGCCGAGCTTTTTGCTCTCCATCAGGCCGTTCAGTATGCCCGCCGCCACCGCCATTCATCGTATGTACTCTGCTCTGACTCACTCAGTGCTCTTCAGAGCCTTGGAGCTCCCTATCCGGTCCATCCCTTGGCTCAACGGATACAGCAGTGCATCCATTCTTTCGCTGATAATTGTTCTCCTGTCAGCTTTCTGTGGGTTCCCGGACATGTAGGAGTGTCTGGGAATGAGGCTGCGGATGCTGCAACCAAGGGTGCAGTCCTCCTGCCTCGGCCAGCCTCCCATTGTGTCCCGTCATCTGACGTTCGTGGGGATGTTTGTAAGAGGCTTGTGTCGTTGTGGTGGGATGCTTGGTCATCCCTCCAAGGAAACAAGCTCCGGGCCGTAAAACCGCTCCCAACTGCTTGGACAACCTCCTCCCGACCATCTCGGCGAGAAGAGGTCCTTCTGACCAGGTTGCGGATTGGGCATTGCCGGTTTAGCCACCGCTACCTGCTCTCCGGTGACCCAGCCCCGCAGTGCCCTTGTGGTCAGGCATTAACAGTGCGCCATGTTTTATTGTCGTGTCCCCGCTTTAGTCAATCTCGTGTTGTCCTGTCCCTGCCATCTACTTTACCGGATATTTTAACTGATGACGCTCGAGCAGCTGCTCATGTTCTGCGTTTTATAACTTTGACTGGCTTGTCCAAAGACATCTAACCTTTTTACTTATTTTATCTACATCTTTGTTAGGTCTTTCTGGTGTCCCCCCTCCACTTGAGTTTTACTAGATTCCCTGTGCTCTAACAACAGTGACTGGGCGCTAATAACCTCAGTAGTTGAGCGCCCTTAAACCCCACCAAAAAAAAAAAAAAAAAAAAAAAAAAAAAAAAAAAAAAAAAGCCAGCGTCTTCTTTGCGATTTTCTCCGGTCTTCCTCGATAGTCGCCTATAGAGTTAACGAAGCTATTTCACTGACGTCCATTTTCGATAACAAACTGTCTAGTTTGCGAACCAAATAAAGCGGACAACGGCGCTGGAGAGCGCTGAAAGGGCAAATAACGTTAACCAGCTCATCCCGTTGCGGCGGCGCGGTTCTTCCCGTCCCTTTACTACGAACCTGCACCTACCTGTGAACATTGCCTCAGCAGATCATCAGTAGGAAAGCCGAGTGAAACCTACTGTACTTAGACGTGAACCAGGCTGCAATTAAAGTCACTAATCTACGTTTCGGGAGAAACACGAAATGAAAGGTTGGAAATTTTGTCCTCAATTAATATATTCTGAAACTTAGGTGAACAAGTATCACTGCCAAGCCCGTGCTAGTGTTGATAGTCACTCACAATCCCTTTCACTCACGTTAGCAAGTTTATGGTGTTGCATTTCCCGAAAACGTAATAGCTGCAAAAACACTGTTTTTGATTGATAATGCTCGCCAAATATTAAGTCTGTCGGTACCAAATGCAGTCACAGTTTTTAGCCATCGACCTGCTAAATATGCCACGCGGAATATATGTCTTTTCTCGTCACAAAATTCACTTAAAAATTCCGAAATTTCTACACACACATCGGAATAATTACACCGTCACTTTCCAACACTTTTGATGTATGAAACACTGCTGGATCCGGCAACTTATCATTTCCATCGGAACTACTACTACTACTACTACACATGTCCGATCTGTTTCATGGCTAGGCTTAGACTCCTCTCTCGAATACTCTGTCTTCTCTACCAGCAGAGAAAGGCGCGCGAAGAATATTGCTTTACCATTGGTCAGTTTACTAAACAGCCAATAGCAAAACATTATCCCGCGTCAATCCGCGCTTTTCGTCAATAACCAATTGCAAAATAGTAAACCTAACGACAGCACTTTTTACCGACGTAATTATCTAATATGCTGAAGTTTTGCTTACGCATAAAGTTATTTACTATTGTTATTTATACCTGAATTAACTTTCCCTTTACCATAAACTTAATTTACAAATCTTTTCTACAAAAACTCCCTTCGTCCATAAACACTTCTTCCAAACGTTCTCACACTAAATCCTACTACATTACTCGTTAAACAATTATCTTCATATTAACCTTAGACCACACTCACGCATAATTCATATTGCTAAAACACATTTATAACATTTTACATACACAAAAAGACATAATAACACTTTATGAAAATACTAGAACAGTTTATGAAAAACATTCTATTACTTTAGTGCACTCTAGTGGTCAGAATCGAAACTGAAATCACAGTCCCCCTATCCAATATTGTCCTATCGGCTGATACATAAACTACGCGCGTCCAGTCTCGCGTCACCATCTGTCACTATCCAGCTCTGAGACATATCTCCCACTTAACTGCCTCCAAGGCAGGATCGTTATACGGCGCTACGCCTCACCGTGAGCCGACGGCGATATCTCTCGTCCGGTCGGACGGCTCGTCCACGTCAACGTTAGCTGTCTAGCCCCGTGTGGGCACGGCAGTAGTATGGAGGTATCCGTGGAGGCTGCAAAAGTGGGTGAGAAGAGCAGGGAGACTTTATACACTCCTGGAAATGGAAAAAAGAACACATTGACACCGGTGTGTCAGACCCACCATACTTGCTCCGGACACTGCGAGAGGGCTGTACAAGCAATGATCACACGCACGGCACAGCGGACACACCAGGAACCGCGGTGTTGGCCGTCGAATGGCGCTAGCTGCGCAGCATTTGTGCACCGCCGCCGTCAGTGTCAGCCAGTTTGCCGTGGCATACGGAGCTCCATCGCAGTCTTTAACACTGGTAGCATGCCGCGACAGCGTGGACGTGAACCGTATGTGCAGTTGACGGACTTTGAGCGAGGGCGTATAGTGGGCATGCGGGAGGCCGGGTGGACGTACCGCCGAATTGCTCAACACGTGGGGCGTGAGGTCTCCACAGTACATCGATGTTGTCGCCAGTGGTCGGCGGAAGGGGCACGTGCCCGTCGACCTGGGACCGGACCGCAGCGACGCACGGATGCACGCCAAGACCGTAGGATCCTACGCAGTGCCGTAGGGGACGGCACCGCCACTTCCCAGCAAATTAGGGACACTGTTGCTCCTGGGGTATCGGCGAGGACCATTCGCAACCGTCTCCATGAAGCTGGGCTACGGTCCCGCACACCGTTAGGCCGTCTTCCGCTCACGCCCCAACATCGTGCAGCCCGCCTCCAGTGGTGTCGCGACAGGCGTGAATGGAGGGACGAATGGAGACGTGTCGTCTTCAGCGATGAGAGTCGCTTCTGCCTTGGTGCCAATGATGGTCGTATGCGTGTTTGGCGCCGTGCAGGTGAGCGCCACAATCAGGACTGCATACGACCGAGGCACACAGGGCCAACACCCGGCATCATGGTGTGGGGAGCGATCTCCTACACTGGCCTTACACCACTGGTGATCGTCGAGGGGACACTGAATAGTGCACGGTACATCCAAACCGTCATCGAACCCATCGTTCTACCATTCCTAGACCGGCAAGGGAACTTGTTGTTCCAACAGGACAATGCACGTCCGCATGTATCCCGTGCCACCCAACGTGCTCTAGAAGGTGTAAGTCAACTACCCTGGCCAGCAAGATCTCCGGATCTGTCCCCCATTGAGCATGTTTGGGACTGGATGAAGCGTCGTCTCACGCGGTCTGCACGTCCAGCACGAACGCTGGTCCAACTGAGGCGCCAGGTGGAAATGGCATGGCAAGCCGTTCCACAGGACTACATCCAGCATCTCTACGATCGTCTCCATGGGAGAACAGCAGCCTGCATTGCTGCGAAAGGTGGATATACACTGTACTAGTGCCGACATTGTGCATGCTCTGTTGCCTGTGTCTATGTGCCTGTGGTTCTGTCAGTGTGATCATGTGATGTATCTGACCCCAGGAATGTGTCAATAAAGTTTCCCCTTCCTGGGACAATGAATTCACGGTGTTCTTATTTCAATTTCCAGGAGTGTATGTGCGGCCAGATGTTATGTCTGGTAGATAATTCGCAAGCGGAAAAATCCAGGTTTTCGAAGCGTGTTACACTTTTTCATCTCACACGAGAATAAATCTCAATAAACATTCAGCTAAAGAAAGGGTTGTTGGATTAAGTTGTTCGTTAATTAATTCTACGAAAATACTTAATTTGGGCGAATACTATCACTTAACATCAATTTTTTTCCACCAAAGAGTACTAATATGACGAACTCGTATTTTCATCCCAGTTTTTTTATTCAGAAGGTACAGTGTTTCGATGAGTTTTCTTCTGATCTGCATCTTCGTAAGCGTCATCTATATCTGTGCCCTTATACTATGTGCGTCTAAAGGTCTGGTGAAGAGACTGATATTTTCAATAACTGTTCGTGTTGACAATGGATGCATGATCATGCGCGTGAGTAGATATACTATGTGATTAAAGGTATCCGGACACCTGGATGAAAATGACTTAAAAGTTCGTGCCGTCCTCCATCGGTAATGCTGGAATTCAGTATGGTGTTGGCCCACCCTTAGCCTTCGTTAAGGCAGCTTCCACCCTCGCAGGCATAGGTGCTCGAAGGTTTCTTGGGAATGGCGACCCATTTTTCAAGGAGTGCTCCACTGAACAGAGGCATGCACATCGGTCGGTGGGGCCTGGCACGAAGTCAGCGTTCCAAATCATCCGAAAAATTGTTCTATAGGATTCAGGTCAGGGCCCTGCGCAGGCCGGACCATTACAGAAATGTTATTGTCATTTAACCACTCCGCCACAGGCCGTGCATTACGAAGAGGTGCTCGATCGTGTTGAAAGATATAATCGCCATCCGCGAATCGCTCTTCAATAGTGGGAAGCAAGAAGGTGCTTAAAACATTAATGTAGTCCTGTGCTGTGATAGTGCCACGCAAAACAACAAAGGGTGCAAGCTCCTTCTATGAAAAACACGACCACACCACACCATAACACCACCGCCTCCGAATTTTACTGTTGGCACTACACACGCTTGGAGATGTTCACCGGGCACTCACCATACCAACACCCAGCCATCGGATCGCCACATTGTGTACCATGATTCGTCACTCCACACTACGTTTCTCCATTGTTCAATCGTCCAATGTTTACGCTCCTTACACTAAGCGAGGTGTTGTTTGGCATTTATCGGCGTGATGTGTGGCTTATGAGCAGCCGCTCGACCTAGAAATTCAAGTTTTCTCACCTTCTGCCTTCCTAACTGTCATAGTACTTGCAGTGGATCCTGATGCAGTATGGAATTCCTGTGTGATGGTCTGGATAGGTGTCTGCCTATTACACATTACGACAATCTTCAACTGTCGGCGGTCTCTGTCAGAGAACAGACGAGTTCGGCCTGTAGGCTTTTCTGTGCCCCTTCACATTTCCACTTCACTATCACATCTGAAACAGTCGACCTAGGAATGTTTAGGAGTGTGCAAATCTCGCGTGCAGACGTATGACACAAGTGACACACAATCACCTGACAACGTTCAAAGTCCGTTGAGTTCCACGGAGCGTCCCTTTCTGCTCACTCACGATGTCTAATGACTACTGAGGTCGCTTATATGGACTACCTGGCAGTAGGTGGCAGCACAAAGCACCTAATATGAAAAGTACGTTTCTGGGGTGTCCGGGTACTTTTGATCACATAATGTGTAACCTCCCCCTCACTTATCGACCTTAATGACAATGAAAAATTAAATCGCGTGCACCTAATGGAAATTTGGAAAAAGCAATCGTCACCGAAGTTAATTTGTCGGTAAAGAGGGAGGAAAGGGCTACATGTAAATGAAAGGAAAAATGCAAATGAAATTGGTGGAAATTAATTTTGAGAAAAGGGTAAAATTAATAAAGTAAATGTGCGGTCGTTACTTTAACAATTAATTGGCGTTAATTAGATATTTGAGATTTGGGAGAATTACGGTCGCCAGTCCTATAGACAAATATTATAATAGCTGAAAATGAAACATAAATGCACATATAATTAGCACTAAAAGCGTGGCAACTGAAGGTTGACACGTGTTGTGTGAAAACTGAATGTTTGTCAGAAGTAATACATTTCGCTACACTCTGACTTAATGTAGCAAAAGAATTAATAAAACCCGAAAATTGAAAGTTAGTGTAGTGACTGAAGTTAATAGTGAAATTTGTTTCTAAAGTACTACGAAATTCAATAAAATAAAGTTAGTCTTTCCTGGCGTATGAATTTCAACGACAATCGGGTTCATTCCAGAAAAGGGAGGCACCCTGCTTGGTAATGCAATTGGGACAATGAGCAACAAAGGTTCATGCTAAGTTGCTGTATTTTTGTGATGCAACAGTTTGAAAAGCTGAGGTCTGCCATACAGTTTTAAAACTTTACCTGCTTCCAGTCTTCCTTGTTGGTTGAATGAAGGTTTGCAGTCGTCGATCGGGGAGGTGGCGACAGTCACTCATTGTCGGCCGTCGCTGTTGCAGAAGCTGGATGTTGGCGCGCCTTCTTCTCGACACGGTCACCAGGCGAAACGGGCTCTTGATGTGCGCCAGCTAATGCTTTCCGTCCGCGACACCGTGTCAGAAACTATCATAGCAAGTCGAGCGCAATTACATGCTGCCAAACCCAGAAAGCGAGGCAACTCGCGGGAGCGTCACACAACACACCTGCTCCACCGCCCTACTCCAGCCAAACTCCCTCTGCCTGCGCTCCATGCGGCAGACTTAACACTACCAAAGACCCTAAACACTTTGGTTCTCCACACGACCTATCGATGTAATCGTTCGATAGAATAGTTTTCCCTAGGCTAGACCCAGCGTAAAAGTACAAATAATATTTGCAAGACAAACCAATTATACATCGATATATATATATATATATATATATATATATATATATATATATATATATATATATATGCAATTACAATATATAAAGGCACCGAAATCTTAAGTGACAAAATAAGGAAAAAATTTATAGTTCAATAGATGGAAATGGGAGGATATGCATTTCCGGCGTTACAAGTGTACGCCGAGAAGCGCCATGTAACGTCGAGTACTACGGACGGAACCACGCGTTACAAATCAATGCACAGACAAAATTTTGTTACACAATAAAAGTGGCAAAGGATACCGATGCGATGCTTGTGCAAGCGTTGGGGTAGTGAAATGGGACGAGAAAGTAACAACTGAACACTCTCGGCGTTTGTCTCAATGGGCAGCACGTGCGTCAGACATGAGGACATACGACAGATGTTGGCACAAAACTGGCAGTTGTAACCGACAAAGATAGGGTAAGTCCGGGAGAGTTGGACCACTGGGTAAGACGGGATGGACCAGTGGCCTACTTCACAAATGCGCTGCTGGAGAGCAGTTCTCGCGACGTGTAAAGCAGCTCATTTGTGAACAACTGTGCTGCCGAGTTGTTGCTGTCTTTTTCGTGTTAGTTCTGGAGAAAAATCACGTTCTCTGTTCTGGTAAGCGAAAAAGTTTTACCGCGAGTTTACATAATTACTGTGTTAAGGGTTAGACTGCACAATATTGATACATACTTTTTTTTTACTGTGGGGTTCACAAATGTGTAGGCATGAAGGTAACCTAAAATGGTCATCGAATTCACTGCCTACAGACAGGGGTCGGGTTGCTCCATCTTCTCTAGGCAATAGGGTGAGATGGACTACTTGTTTTAATGTGAGAAAGATGGATCTCAATTAAATTTGGATTCAAGGTATGTGCAATAATCCCGCTGATAATGGTTGCAGTCTCATACTATACTTATTTTTCGGAAGATATGACTGTGCCAATAAGAGCAGAATTTTGTACACAGGCCAACCAACCACTTAAAAGCTCATCAAAAGACCTACTGATCCCAAACACAACAAAAGAGCAGAGTTAGCTGCACAGGTCAAATTCCTTCACTGACACAACTTCAGACTTCACTCCTAGTAAACCTAAGACTTTAAAGATTATCATATCAAAACTGACTGCTTCTAAGCCAACAGATACAAGACTTTAGGAAGAAATGTCACTTGTTCCTTCTATTGATAAAACCATGAATTTTAAGAATGCAGCTAAACTGTGCTGAAAATATTGAAACTCTAAAGAAAATAAGGATAAGAAAAGAAAGGAAACAGAAAAAAGGTACTACTAAGTTCACCTGTGGGTAATACTAGTGAAGAGGAAAACGGATTGAAGAGGCTCAATAAGAAAAATGCTGCGAATAGCTCACCGTGTTCGTCAGGTACAGACATTGTGGCAGTTTACGAAAATAGCTTTGATGAATGAGATGAGGATGAATGTGTTGACTGTGGTGAAATCTATTACGGAACTAAGAAAACTTGAGACTGGAGTCAGTGTGTTGCATGTTCTCCTTCAATCAGGGTTGTCAATAAACTGATATAATTGTTCTGGACTAAATTATTTAATAGTATAATTCTGTATTCATTACAACATGTTCCAAACAAAATTTGAAATTCTAACTGACTTTATTCTTCACGTATAGCCATTTTTACATGGTCCATTTCTCTCACTACACTGGTCCATCTCACCGATATACCTAAGGACCGCTCATCTGCATTGTCATTTTATCCTGTATTTTAAGTCGCAATTCCTCAATAAAATACTGCGCATAATTTTATATGACATTATACGAAAATGCTGCCAGAAGTTAAAAAAAAGCTTAAAACCACACAAATTTTATGTTGAAGAAAAAAATGGTTCAACTCCCACGGACTTACGCCGCTGGAGCAGTTGAGGACTATCGAGAATGGAGTTAACGCTATCATTGAAAGGAGCTGGGTTAGGCTAAGGTCTGGATTATACAGTACATCTGAGGGCATGACACTACCAATAAATACAATTGAAGTAAATTCACTGAATATTTATGTTTAAAAAAGAACAGAATACATAACTATACTCCAGAACTTAAATTTATTTATACGTTCTTTATTTGTTAACGCTTTACATGTTTGAGTTAACAATGGGAAAGGTTCTTACACAGAAGTTCAGTTCTTTGCGGAAATGTAGAGAAAAGCACACACATTTCCTGTTCAGCTGAGAGAAATCTCTCAAATTTCTTGTTTTTTATGCTTGTTAGTGCCGAAAATAGCAGCTCGCACAAATAGATGTTGGAAAAGTGTCTTCATTGCTATTACTGGACACTCAAAACTTGAAAAATGGTTGCTCACTATACATCTGCTGAACTGTTTGGTCTCTCTGAAGTTATACGAGCTGCTCTTATTTCTCCAGAGAAACGTCGGTGGTGGATTCTGGAGACATAACATAAGGATTGCACACCCAGTTGCATTTGTTGACAGTGATGGAGGGAAAAATATTGTGGCATGTTATTCTCAAGAACTGTGAGGTGATCTAGAAGCTGTTCGTAGGTTACGTAACAGTGTGGATCTACCTGGAAAATAAGAGGAATCTTCTTAAGGTTTTCCTTTTCCACGCATGATTTCCATATTTTAAAATTTTTTTTTAGAAACTGGTGAGTTTATCACTTGACATTTGCACATTTTTAGCTTTTCCTTGCGTACTCTCGTTCAGGAATTTAAAAGGCAAAAAATGTCAACCAAATACGCTATATGTGCCCACCACTCCTCGTCATTTAACTGAGAAGCAAAGTCTGGTTTTTTTATGCTAAACGATTATTTAATAGCTCTTTCATCAATCCAAAAAATCTTTCCTAGACTATACGTTTTGAGAATCAGCGGTTCTCAGAATATAGAACCAAAGCCTCATGTGCGAGATCCCACTTCACGGCACAGTTATTTGAGGAATCTTGTGTTAATAGCTTTAGACTTTACGAAATTTGCCAATGTCAATGACTGAATCTAAAACGCGTTTAAGTTCTGTTGGAATAGTCCTTATCACCAGAGTCTCATTACGTACGAAGCATTTAGTGTCGTACTTACAGTCGTGAAATCTTGATTCAGTCCTACAACAAATCCTTTGTAGTTTCCAGTCACTGCTGCTGCATGCTCTGTGCAAACAAAGACTTTTTTACAGGACAGACCTCTTTGTCAAAAGGTACTGGTAAAGAATTATACGCATCTGACCCCTGTAGACGACGAGGGCGGTTCAATAAACGAAAGGATTTGTTCAGTAATTGAATCCTCATCAACAAAACTTGCGTAACTCAGTAATTCTCATTTCTTACTTACATCAAAAGATTCTTCGAGCTGTAATGAAAATACACGACCGTCGCTTAGATTTTCACGGACATTGCACTGGCAACCTGTAGACAAATCATCAATTCGTCGCAAAATAGTATCGCTTAACAATGTAACCAAAGATATTTCTTTCTTGGTGCCTTCACCTAACATCGATTTCGCTATTTCTTTACATGCAGGAAAAATTACATCCTGTACAACAGTAAGAGGTAGAATTTTTTCGCTACTATTTCGGCAGATTTGTGATGACCACTTGTGCGTTTTCAACAAGCCTTGGCTTGCTTTTTGGCTAATGAAAACAGCTGGCTTAAATAATTATCATCTTTTCCTTATAAGTGGCAATGTTTGCTATTGAAATGTCTTCTCAATTTATTAGGGACCATGTATTTTCGCAAACGTCACATTCTGGTAATGGAGAGTTATCAGGTTTACTGAACATAAGTCCAAAGTTTAAACAATCATATTGATTCTTACGAAATATTCCAATAAGCTGAACTGTCTTCACGAGGCTTGCATTTGGAATCGGTTCGTTGTCACGTTTGTTACTGTCACTTTTTATTTCTGTCACTGTGTCATTTTCAGTTTTTTCCTTTTAATCAAAAACTTAGCTACACTGAAAAATTAACAAATTAACCGGAGAATGCATACACGTGTGTAAATAAAAATTAACCTCAACATATGCCACACATGGAATGAGTCTTAAAACTGGTGAAGACAAGCTGTGCGTGTGTCAAACGGAGGATTTCGTATTGTTGCTGAACTGTACGTTACCGGCTTCCCATTGTTGCCAACTTTTATGTCAGTGTGCCGAGAGAACTTGCTACAAAAAATGTTTTGATGGGTTACTTCCTGCATATCATCTCAGTGTATGAAATCTAGCGATATCATTTAAATCTGTAGTAAAGTAGGAGAAACTTATGAAACACATTCCAGTAAACGTCCAGGGGCTGTGTTATGTTTAGTGTTTCGATCTAAGTCTCGTTACACAGTTTCGAGCACCTTTAAAATCGTTGTCGGCAGTTCATTATGCTCGGACTTTCCTTTGTAGAAGAAGAAAGGCAACTGCACATCTTCTGTTTTATAACACTATTTGCCCGAAACGGAGGCAAACACCACAAGTTCCACTGTGGAACGAGGAGAGAGAATGACGTTCCATAGTGGTATCACCGGTTCCCGTCAGACCACGGAAGTTAAGCTTTGTCGGGCGTGGCTAGCACTTGCATGGATGAACATCCAGGCTGGCGGGTGCTGTTCGTAAGCGGGGTGCACTCGGCTCTTGAGGTCATTTGACTGAGAAGTAGCGATTGCGGACACGAAAACTGACAACGGCCAGGAGCGCTGTGTGCTGACCACATGCCACTCCATAATCGTGTCCAGTGACGCCTGTTGGCTGAGGATGCCACGACGGTTGGTCGGTACCGTTGGGCCTTCAGAGGGCCGTTCGGATGGAGTTTCGTTACTTTATTTACTCCTACGTCTTTGAAGTCTGTATGTTTCCATAACATAGTAATACTTCAGCCTGGCAGTGTACATCAGGGTTTTGTTTGTTACTGTAAACGCGCCACTGCACATACGCAACCCGCTGCCACCGAAGTAAATCCAGCATTTAGTGAGGCCTAGCAGTGGACGGATTCGGAGTTGTGAGACGCTGTTGTTTAATTAAAGGGACAGAAATATTTTTGAAGGGTGACTGTGGCTCTGGAGTACTCATTGTGTAACTGTTCTGTCACTGATCATAAAGTTCATTTATGTGGAAATTGCAAGCAGAAATGACATTTCACTAGCAAAGGATGCTATACGGGAAGTAATGGTGGAACAAGTCAGTCGCGAAAGTGACGTAAGCGACTGACAGACAACAACTCAAAATATTCGGGTAATATGTGCATATCTTTAAACGAACAGGATTTTTATCAAATTAAACTGCAAATGAATTCTTTAAATCCGGATCTCTTTCAAGATTCTTCATTGAAAAATTTCAATGACAGTTGTTACTTAGCTTAGAATTTTGGATTCATGTATACTAATAATCTAAATAATACATTTGAGAAGAAAAATAAAATGCGTTCAGTACACGAGTGTCCAATTCCATTTGAAATATTCTATTTTCAGGCAATATCTCTAGAAAATGATTGAGGGTCACTGTGACCCTGGGAGGGTGTACACCGTGTGATAAATTCAGAGGTGTACATTACCAGGGTTAATTCGTATGTAGCTGGTGCAAATTCCCAACAGAATGTTCGAAGGAACATTGTTTCGTAATTTGGAATAACACAGGCACTGCAATACCTTATTTATCCGCCGACACTGGGCAAGCGCCTTTCAAGTAAAATGTGTCATCTGTACGGGAACATACACAATGGATGTATAAGCACAGGTTGTAGACACGTGGTTGAAGACATATTGAAGTTTGGATCTGACCGTAAATCGTGCTCAGATAGCCAACTGATAAGGCAACCGCTCGCAATAAGTGAGAAATCCGGGTTCGAGTGCCGGTGCGACATGTATTTTCATTATCGCCATTCCGTTATACAGCTGATAGTTATCCATATCCGGAACTGCGAATACATTTAATGTATTTGGTCATCGAGGGGTTGTGTTGCGGATATGTTTGTTTACGGAGTGTGTGTGTGTTTTGTTTTTCTGCGTGTGTGGTATTATGGTTCTGGTAGACGTAGCCTCAGCTATCGAGGGTTTAAACCTTCTAGCACAGCACTTTTTTGTTGCATTTATGCACTGAAAACGACGGCGCGTTCTTTCGACGTCATCAGACTGCATTCCCGTAAGTCGTTTCAGTACTCTGTTTTCGTCTAATATAAGTGAACCAAGACATCTGGTATTTCTAAATAAGTTGTGTTGTTGCCGAACGAACTTGTATAGTTACAAAGACCTCTGTGAGTGTATGTGGAAATATGAAGAACGACACGTTTATTTGTTGGCGTTGATTTCACGGCAACTCACCTGTAAACCACGTGTTTTGACAAAAGCATATAAGCCTCCAATGTTGCGTGTATAGATCTGAAACCAGTGTCAGTGCTTTTTAAATTTGATTTTTGGAACACCGAGACATTGTATACGCTACGACATTGTATGTATCTGACGGAAATATGATTAACTGTAAGTATAGTTTTTGAGTAGTAACTTTAAATAACAGGCTAAAGATATCTGAGACTGAATCCTGGAAAAACTGAAAGAATGTTCTTTGTAACGTCCGTTTCATGTGGTCTGAGGCGAGAAGAAAGTACGAAAAATCTTTCAAAAATTAAACACTGTCCAAACTCAGGCTGATTCATTAGCGAACTGTGATTTCAGATCACGCAGAACGTCCGTCACATCCGTAAAAGATAAAACTATGTTGTTCATGGCAAATGTTTTACGATAAAATATCTTTCTCTCACGCTACAACTAATTAATGAGAACACGAAGTATTACCTTTGGAGTTAATTGGCTTGGTTAAGGACTCTATTATCGTGAAATCTAAAATTATAAATGCGCCAATTTCTGTTCGCACTGGAAAAGCGGACTTTGTCAAGACAAAACAAGTGCGTTCTATATAATAAATAGAAATTGTAATTATCTCCATGAGATCACCATAGTGGCTGTTGAACAGATTCCGATAAAGGCGGTTATTCTGGACGAAAAACACACAGCACGATCCACGAGATGAGCTGTTAAAACGTAATGTTCACAATAAAAAGAAGCAGCACAACATAATATGAATTTCATTTGTCGTTAATTATTAATCTAAAAGATTTATAGGGATAATATGTGCTCAGACATACAAACAAGAAGGGGACCATAATTAAAACTAACCAGAGAAGAATGAAACAGTTGACAAAAAGACTTATCCATGGGGATAAAAGTTAAATCAGCGTGTTTTAGTAAGTCCAAACAGTACGCGAATTGATTTCGGTTGTACAAGACATCACTGCCTACTCAAGAAAAGTTACGCAGGCTAAGAAATACAAAAAGGTCATTGTGACGCTACATACAACAGAAGTAAATTCGTAGCTCTTAACCTGTTGGTGTGACGCAGTTGGGGACGATAGATATTTACTTTTATCAACAGTATTTTTTTAACCAAAAGAAATATCATCCTACTGCTTGGAAGCATATTAACTATTAAAAAGAAGAGACAAGAGACAGGATGGCTAATTTAGGATATAAAAAAGCTTTATTCTAACTTCTTTCTGAGAAAGAGAACACAAAAATAAAAAAAAATACGGTGAAGATGTTTCGTTATATGATGAGACCTCAGCTGAATACTCTTACCTATAAAGGAGTTACTGAATCATTGTAATGGTCCTGAGTGTTGTTCTTATCAAGTACGCATGATAACAGACATCGAATGAATCCAGAGAAGCGCTCTTAGGGTCACAACATGTAGGTAGAGCCCACGCGAATGTGTAACAAAAATGCTCGGGAAACTTAAATGTGAATTAATGTGAGAAAGATGACGTTGTTGTTAGGAAACACAGTTGTGTAAATTGATAGACTTTCATTCGAAGAGAATGCGATCATAATGTTACCACAATCGTATATGTCGTGCAAGGAGAAAGAGAATAATATATATGTAGGTGACAGAAGCAATGGGACGCCTCCTAATATCGTGTCGGACCTCCTTTCTCACGGCGTAGCGCACCATCTCGACGTGGCATGAACTCAAGAAGTCGTTGGAAGTCCCCTGCAGAAATATTGAGCCACGCTGCCTCTATAGCTGTCCATAATTGCTGAAGTGTTGTTGGTGCAGGATTTTGTGCACGAACTCATCTCTCGACAATGTTCCGTGGGATTCACGTCGGGCGACCTGGGTGGCCAGATCATTCGCTCGAACTGTCCACAATGGTCTTCAAACCAACTGCGAACAATTGTGGCCCAGTGAAAAGGTGCATTGTGATCCATAAAAATTCCATTGTCGTTTGGGAACATGAAGTTCACGAAAGGCTGCAAATGGTTTCCAAGTAGCCGAACGTAACCATTTCCACTCAATAATCAGTTCAGTTTGACCAGAGGGCCCAGTCCATTCCATGCAAACATAGCCCACACCATTATAGAGCCTGCCGGCCGAAGTGGCGGAGCGGTTCTAGGCGCTACAGTTTGGAACCGCGCGACCGCTGCGGTCGCAGGTTCGAATCCTGCCTCGGGCATGGATGTGTGTGATGTCCTTAGGTTAGTTAGGTTTAAGTAGTTCTCAGTTCTAGGGGACTGATGACCTCAGAAGTTAAGTCCCATAGTGCTCAGAGCCATTATAGAGCCACCACCTGCTTGCACAATGCCTTGTTGACAATTTAGGTCGATGGCTTCGTGGGGTTTTGCGCCATGCTAGAACCCTACCAACAGCTCTTACCAACTGTAATCGGGACTCATCTGGCCAGGCCATGGTTACCAGTCGTCTAGGATGCATCCGATATAGTCACGTGCCCAAGAAGGGCACTGTAGGCACTCGCGCCGGTCTTCTGCTGTCATGACCCATTAAACTCAGATCTTGTGACACAATCTTAACGGATAAGTCTGTCGTACGTCGCACATTGACTTCTAGGGTTACTTCACTCAGTGTCCCTTGTCTGTTGCAAACGCCACTGCTCTCGATCGTAAAGTGACGGCCGTCGGCCTCTGCGTTTTCCACGGTGAAAGGCAATGCCTGAAATTTGGACTCTCGGCACACTATTGACACTGTGGATCTCGAAGTATTGAATTCCCAAACGATTTCCCAAATGGTATGTCCCATGCGTCTAGCTCCAACTACTCAAAGTCTGTTAGTTCCCACCGTGTGGTCATTACGACGCTGGAAACGTTTCCAGATGAATGATCTGAGTACAAATGACAGGTCCGCCAGCACCTTGTGTACGCGATACTACCACCATCTGTATATGTGGGTATCGCTATCCCATGACTTTTGTCACCTCAGTGGATGAGATATTAGGGAATGTACACAGACATACAGACAATTATTTTTCGCCGGCCCCTGTGGCCGAGCGGTTCTAGGCGATTCAGTCCGGACCCGCGCTGGTGCTACGGTCGCAGGTTCGAATTCTGCCTCTGGCATGGATGTGTGTGATGTCCTTAGGTTAGTTAGGTGTAAGTAGTTCTAAGTCTAGGAGACTGATGATCTCAGATGTTAAGTACCATAGTGCTTAGAGGCATTTGAACCATCTGAATTACTTTCCCTCATTCAGTACACGGATGGGATAGGAAAGAAAATCGATAATGAAGATAAGAAGTGCCCTCCGCCATGCGCTGTACAGTGGCTTGCCGAGTACTGCATAGACGTGGAATAAAATATTCCCATCCGAAATTAAGGAAGAACGTTAGTAACTCACAGTTTTCAGCAGGAAACGCTGCCGCGCTGACAAACTAGCTTTCAAAACGAAGCCCTAAAGACAAGCTGGTCAAACGAGCTGCGAGATGATTTATAGGTTGTCGCTCGGTTGAGCGGTCAGATGTCCAGGGCGCCTTCACGGTACGGTGGGCACGCCGGCGGCTGCAGCCCTCGCGGCCGTATCGCCAGATAAGTAGCCACAGCTGTGTCAGCCGCCTGCCGCCAGCTCCACTCTGCATGAATATGTAGGCCGCCCCTGTCGCCGCCAGCCGTCTCCTGAGTGACGAATGTGAGAGCCGCAATACCAACTACTCACCCTAACCGTATGTCCAGGCCTGTGTCCGAGTCGGTAGCTGTCACTGCTTCACAGTATGTCTCGTAAAACAGTCTCTTTCAGTGTCTAAATCCACCCCGTGCTACCTCCTGACAACCATGTTGTACATGTTCTTTCGTTCGATTACTATATAAAAATTCCATAAAGCATTACCTCTGGCGTATAGTTGAAAACCTTAATTTATTTCACTGGCGCGTAAGTTCGTAGCGTTTTTCCATAAGTTTTCACAACAGATAGACGCTTCAGTCATCACAAATACAGGGTGGTCCATTGATCGTGACCGGGCCAAATATCTCAAGAAATAAGCGTCAAACGAAAAAACTACAAAGAACGAAACTTGTCTAGGAACCCCCATTTTTTTATTACATATTCGTGTAGAATGTAAAGAAATATGAATGTTTTAGTTGGACCACTTTTTTCGCATGTGTTAGATGGCGCTGTAATAGTCACAAACATATGGCTCACAATTTTAGACGAACAGTTGGTAACAGGTAGGTTTTTTAAATTAAAATACAGAACGTAGGTACGTTTGAACATTTTATTTCGGTTGTTCCAATGTGATACATGTACCTTTGAGAACTTATCATTCCTGAGAACGCATGCTGTTACAGCGTGATTACCTGTAAATACCACATTATTGCAATAAATGCTCAAAATGATGTCCGTCAACCTCAATGCATTTGGCAATACGCGTAACGACATTCCTCTCAACAGCGAGTAGTTCGCCTACCGTAATGTTCGCACATACATTGACAATGCGCTAACGCATGTTGTCAGGCGTTGTCGGTGGATCACGATAGCAATTATCCTTCAGCTTTCCCCACTGAAAGAAATCCGGGGACGTCAGATCCGGTGAACGTGCGGGCCATGGTATGGTACTACGACGACCAATCCACCTGTCATGAAATACGCTATTCAATACCGTTTCAACCGCACGGGACCTATGTGCTGGGCATCCATCATGTTGGAAGTACATCGGCATTCTGTCATGCAGTGAAACATCTTGTAGTAACACCGGTAGAACATTACGTAGGAAATCAGCATACATTGTACCATTTAGATTGCCATCGATAAATTATCCTTCCTTCCATAATGCCGCACCATACATTAACCCGCCAAGGTCGCTGATGTTCCACTTGTCGCAGCCATCGTGGATTTTCCGTTGCCCAATAGTGCATATTATGCCGGTTTACGTTTCCGCTGTTAGTGAATGACGCTTCGTCGCTAAATAGAACGCGTGCAAAAAATCTGTCATCGTTCCCTAATTTCTCTTGTGCCCAGTGGCAGAACTGTACACGACGTTCAAAGTTGTCGCCATGCAATTTCGGGTGCATAGAAATATGGTACGGGAACACTCGATGTTGATGTATCATTCTCAACACCGACGTTTTTGAGATTCCCGATTCTCGCGCAATTTGTCTGCTACTGATGTGCGGATTAGCCGCGACAGCAGCTAAAACAGCTACTTGGGCATCATCATTTGTTGCAGATCGTGGTCGACATTTTACATGTGGCTGAACACTTCCTGTTTCCTTAAATAACGTAACTATCCGGCGAACGGTCCAGCAGACACTTGGATGATGTCGTCCAGGATACCGAGCAGCATAACATAGCACACGCCCGTTGGGAATTTAGATAACAATAGTCATACATCAACACGATATCGACCTTTTCCGCAACTGGTAAACGGTCCATTTTAACACGGGTAATGTATCACGAAGCAAATACCGTCCGCAGTGGCGGAATGTTACGTGATACCACGTACTTATACGTTTGTGACTATTACAGTGCCATCTATCACAAAGAGAAAACTGTGGTCCAACTAAAACATTCATATTTCTTTACGTACTACACGAATATGTAATAAAAAATGGGGGTTCCTATTTAAAAAAAAACGCAGTTGATTTCAGTTTGACCTATGGCATTGCCATCTAGCGGGCCAACCATAGTGCCATCTGGTTTCCCCCTTCAAGCTAGACGAGTTTCGTTCTTTGTAGTTTTTTCGTTTGATGCTTATATCGTGAGATATTTGGCCCGGTCACCATCAATGGACCACCCTGTATGTTCTCCTTCACTATTTACAACAGTCCGCCAATTCTGGGGTAACTTAACGATTGCACGACAGAAAAATTAACGCGGTTTTGAGGCGAAGAACCCGTCGAGCCATGTTTGGAGCGCATTTTCACCCAGAAAGGAAATTCCTTGAAGAATATTCGATAGAGAGTGGAAAAGGTCAAAATTTTAGGCAGCAAGATCAGGTGAATAAGGTGGGCGCGGACTGACTTCCCAATCCAACTCTTGACTAGTGTTTTTGTATTATTGTAGCCGAATGCGGACAGACTTTATCGTGGAGTAGCATCATTTCATGCAGTCTTTCTGGTCGTTTCCTGGGATTGCGTCTCAAAGACGTCTCAGTAGTTGACATTAAGTGTCAGCAGTGATGGTTACACCCGGGGGAAGCAATTCTTAGTACACCACACCATCGCTGTTGCACCGGATGCATAACATTACCTTTTGTGGATGCGCGCAGCCCTTCGTACAGGCGCCTTGCCAAGGATCGCGCGGCTCCCCCCCGTCGGAGGTTCGAGTCCTCCCGTGGGCATGTGGGCATGTGTGTGTGTGTGTGTGTGTGTGTGTGTGTGTGTGTGTGTGTGTGTGTGTGTTGTCCGTAGCGTAAGTTAGTTTAAGTTAGATTTAGTAGTGTGTAAGCCTAGGGACCGATGACCTCAGCAGTTTGGTCGCATAGAACACAAATTTCCAATTTTTTTTCTTTGTACAGAGAGTTGCTCCTTTGTTCGGGCCTTCGACCATAGATACTAGTAGACTGGCCTTGCTGTGCAGAAGCTATGGGGCTAGTGTGGCTCCAACATAAACCACGTGACTGTTGGCAAAACGTGGCGGGAATCCAAATCAGCGGTGTGCCATCCTATGTTTGTATCGGATTTTCCCCACATTTCTCAATTGACTGCCAAACGCTTCCAACAAAAACTACTTTTTTATTTGTGAAAAATTATGCCAGAACTACATTTGACCTGGATTTTCTCAAAGTACCATTTATAAAATATAACAAATACATCGAACGTCACTCTCGTGGGCAGCGGGACGAAATTACTATAAACTATCAATTATAGTAAAATGTCGTTAAAATTCTTTTAAACAGTAAGACTGGGCTCGTGTCAAAACTTTAAACATTGTATTCGCCACGTTTCGAGCTCTAGTCACCTATAAAAGAAAATGGGCTATGGGAATTATGTCAACTATAGGTGTCAAAATTGTTTACTTTAGGAGCAGGTCCAGTTTAGAGAATCAATCTTAGGTGCACTTCAAAGGTTCAGTTCCCACTATTTTTGCTGGCCGCGGTGGTCTCGCGGTTCTAGGCGCGCAGTCCGGAACCGTGCGACTGCTACGGTCGCAGGTTCGAATCCTGCCTCGGGCATGGATGTGTGTGATGTCCTTAGGTTCGTTAAGTTTAAGTAGTTCTAAGTTCTAGGGGACTGATGACCACAGCAGTTGAGTCCCATAGTGCTCAGAGCCATTTGAGCCCACTATTTTTACAAAAGTTTAAGCTATCAGTTTAAAAAAAATGATATTTTAGATGAAAGGTGAGACTTTGCAGTTTCCGAAAATAATTTTGGAGCCTAGGTTTAAAAATGACAGACACTGTAAATACAAATTATAGATATACATTGTAAATAATAACTAACCTATCAAAACACTTCTCCGCGAAGTGCTTCGAGCAAAGGCGCGTATGTGCAAATGGCTTAAAGGTTTTACGTTTCAGGGCCTGTATCCAAAGCTGCCTTCAGTTTTCATCCTTACAGAACCTATGAGTAGGAACGAGAAACGATTATACTTACTTCTGTAACCGAATTATCGCAGATACTTTCCAAAATGTAATATGAGTCTGACTTTACAGGCATCACTTTCAACACTTTAATTTACGTGATACTCTATTTCAAGTGTAAAAAACATATAAAAGTCACTTCAGCAGATTTCAATAAACGCATCTGCACTATCATAGAAACACTTACACGTGAAATGTAATTCCATTTCCCCGACAAAACGCTGAGTACAGCCATAAGCGCAACACGAAACAACCATGTTTTGCCAACATTCACGTGACTTCAGCCCAGAGATGTTGGAGCCACGAAAATGACGTTAGGGCCAGTCTGTTATATTTATGGTCGAAGGTTCGGGCTCAACTGTTCCTTTCTTTTCCTTATATTAGCGCAAAGACACCATTTCTCGTCACGAGTAGCGAAACAGAATACGAATTGCCGGCGTTGTTCACGAGCCAGTTGATGACGAGCAAGCAGAGATGCACACATGGCCACACGCTGATTTTTGGGATTTTGGATTAGAGGATGCGGTAACCATACACCCTATTTTTGAACCTTCCCCATTGCATGGAGATGTTGCACGATGAGAATGATCACTGTTCACCACATCTGCCACTTCTCGAGCACACTGATACGGACCGTTGTCAATTACTGTTTAAACGTTCTTCATCAAACCCCGAAGGCCTTCCTCAACGTGGAGAGTCACTAATGTAAAAACAATCCTCATTAAAACGAGAAAACCATTATCTTTCCGTGCTCTGTCCAATGGCATTATCCTCATACACGGCGCAAGTATTTCTGCGGCAGAGGTTCGAGTCCTCTCTCGGGCATGGGTGTGTGTGTGTGTGTGTTTGTCCTTAGGATAATTTAGGTTAAGTAGTGTGTAAGCTTAGGGACTGAGGACCTTAGTAGTTAAGTCCAATAAGATTTCACACACATTTGACATTTTTTGAAGTATTTCAGGCTGCCGACACTCAAACAGAAGAATATATCGGAAATTACGTCCACAGTTCTACTCACCATCTTGTCTCATTGTGCGTGTGTAGGTGACCTAATCGGCCGCCTAGAGCTAGTATGAGGTAAGGTGCATTTGTTGCGCATTTGTTGCTAGCGGGCCCAGGACACAGCGCACGCCGTGGTCAGCCCTGCTACTTGACCATTTCCGTCCATCCAGTTGCAGAGGCAATAAGTGTGTTCCCGGAAACGGGTAAATCCCGGAGCTGGGAATTTGGACGACTGATGCTCATATTGCCTCCGTGCAGAATATTCTCCATGGAATGGCGGAGTGTCAGACACTCTTAAAGATGGGCATGTTACAGCTCTTCGAGATTCGACAGTAACTCACGCCAAATATCAATGCAGATCTGCGATCTCAGAAAAATGATACATCCAATGACACAACAATAATTCAATATCATTAATATATCTGTGATCTCAGGAAAATGAGATACATCCAATGACAAAACACTATTTCAATATCATTAAAACTTCAGAAATTAACATCTCAAAGAGAATATATATTTTCACAATGACCGTTTGAATTAACAACTTATCTCATATGATAGCATTGCACTGTAACTATCATCTCTAAAAGCTACGTATCTGCATCTATTTTATTTATTGATTTACGACGTCTTTTATATCTTTTTCATAATGTAAATGTTTGTCAGAACATCGTATTCTCCACAGTTACACGACAAACGAACACAGCGTCAGTACCTCACATAATGTTATACTTGTGTTTTCATTTAATGAACAGTTTACTATTTTGCCAGTAACGTTATTTAAATGTTGACTGCAAGTGATTGAATAAATTGTGCTAATTTAAAAGTGGCCAGTCGCATGTGTTAGCGGACACCACAGTTAAGAATGCCAGACGACACATCTGTCAAGCAGGCATAAATAACTGTTTAAGCAATTTTTAGCGACAATCTGTTGTCGTTTACCATATACGCATCTGAGCAAGAATGCTGGCTTCTTTATTTATGTATCAAATATTGCTTATAATTATTGTAAATAATCTGAACGTAACCGAATGTTTATAATATTTCGTTTAGTTAAATATTGTTATAATATATTAGTTTAATGAGGGAAAGTGGTCAAAATGAGTCAAATTAAGTTTTTAGTGCGTAATATTGATGTATTTTTGGTGGGGGAGGACTTTAGCCAATGAAAGTGGACAGTGGCGGAATATTACGAGAGTCAAGTGGAGACTGGGACTTTTCGAGTGAAGAGGTCAAGCTAGCGATTCTGGACACTTAGTATTGAGTTTTTGAAGAAGGCAAACCCGCCTCTGATGTAGTGCTTTATACGGTCGTGTGGCTGATAGTTTCTCGGGGCTGAACGGCCGCTACCGTACTTTAATTTCTCAAGGGACTTTATATTTCGTGAGGACTGAACGTGCTCCAGTAGTCTGTAGTACGGAACTGAGAACAGACAGAGCAAGAGTTACTATTCTTTGCATCGTGTGTGTTAATTTGTCGATCATCACGCTCAATTGTTTTGAGCTGGAGAATCGTGTACTGTGATCACGAAATGGACTCAGTTTTCGCTAGTCTTTGATGACTAGTTTGGTGATTTTGCTACCGTTCTCGTATCGCTCTTAACGTAACTTCACTGCGTTTGATAAGGATTTTTTTCCCATCAGTATTTTAATCGAATATCGTAGAACAACTTCCATTTATTTGAGACGTCATTGCTTGACGTATTTTAATTGAATATCATAGGACCACCTGCCATTTATTTGAGATGTCCTTGGTTGAATAAACATCCTTCAACTTAATTCTCTGTCGTCCTCAACAATAACAGACTTTAGAATAAAACCGCTTTTATGAAATTACTCGTTTATCTTCTGTTTTTTATTTCTGTGTATTTTATTAACTCGCAATTCTAGTCAAAGCATAGGATATTTGGTTGCAGGATCACAACTACAGGTTATTATGTGGAGCAAATTAGCTGTGGGACATGAAAGCAGACGTGCGCCGCTCGACGCTATGGCTACATCTAGCTATTCTTCAAACACAGCCGTGCATAGCCCCAGGACCTAAAGTACGAGTAACTGGAGGTAAAGAAGCAACTGGTTTGCTCATATGGACTTCTGTATGGAAGAGCAACTACTCCAGCAGCAAGCGTTAGGTTCCGTTACAATCTCCAAATGACAAAATGACAATATGTGAAATGAAAAAGCAACAATGAGCTATAAATAAATAATGGTAATCGATAAATAAACCAATATCAATCGGAATATCAACATGCAAAACAATCATCAGCCTAATATAATAATCTCCTAAACTGAAAAGTCTTAAAGGACTCACAAATTGTCATGTTCTTCACTAACCATTGTTAAAAATGAGAATCAGGAAATAATGAAAAAAATCGCTGCTCAAGTAAAAATATACTCACTCTCCCTAATTTTACAACTTTTTTCGATACAAGAGAAACTTGCACTATACTTCGGGTTCTACACCTACATGTGTACTCCAGAAGGCACCTCTTGGTGGGTGGCAGTGAGTACTTCTGGAACCATTTTCCCCTTTCTTGTTCCGTTCATGAAAGCCGCATGGGAGAAGTGACTGTCAGAAAACCTCCATATGGTTCCTAATTTTCTCGTCGCGATAATTTCGCCAGACGTATGCGAGGGGAAATATTTCCTTGCCAGCCTCTTCTCGAACGTACGCTCTCTAAATTTCAGCAGTAAACTTCTCCATGATGCATAACGCCTCTCTCGTAGTATCTGTCATTCCAGTTACTTGAACATTTCCGTAACGCTCCGTGTTGAGTAAACTATCCCGTGATGGAACACGCCATCCTTCGTTGGATCTTCTCCAGCTCTTTCATGAGTCCTACTTGGTAAGAGTCTCAGACCGACGAAAAATACTCAAGAATCTGTCGAACATTTTATAACTCACTTCTTTCTGATGAATGATTATCCCACTAAATATCAGCTTAGCATCTGCTTTTCTCACCGTTTGCTTCATTCCACTTAAGTCGTCCATGGCGGTAGTTGTTGTTTCCGATCTGTCAATAGTGTAATCGAAGAGAAGTAGGTCTCTTCTCCTATTTATTCGCAATCCGTTATATTTATTTACGATGAGGATCATCTGCCAGTCTTCGCACGAATCATTGATCCTGTGCATATCTTGCTACATTTCCTTACAGTCTTCCGCCGTTGCAACGCTCATATCGACGACAGCACAGTCTACGTACAGCCCTATAAAGTCTCCATCGTTATGATCCTGAACATTCATATACGTAGTAAACAGTAACGGTCCTAAATTCTCCTATGTGGTACGCTCGAAATTTACATCAGTCGATTTAGTTCTCTGATGAACGGCGTGTAGAGTTCCATCTGCAAGGAAGTCCTTAATCGAATCACAAATATGGTCTGATACTAGGTAAGCTCGTATTTTGTTCAATAAACTACAGTGCCGACCTGTATCAAATGCTTTCAGGAAGTCGAAGAGCAATGCATCAACCAAGACACCTTTCTTTGTGGTGTAGAGGATCTCATGGGGTAACAGAGCGAGCTGTGTTTCGCAGTACCTCTGTTTGCGCCATCCATGATGATTTTTAGAAAGGAGATTTAGTTCTCCAAAAAGTTATAACGCGTAATTATGCAATATCTTCCATGAATCTGCAACGCATTGACGTCGGTAATATTGCCTATAAATATGCACATCTGTCTAACGACCCCTCTTGAAAATAGTAATGACCTGGGCTTTTTTCCCAATCGGTCGGTATTCTTCGTTGCGACCTTGACAAATTACGGCAATAAGCGCAGCAAGTTCTATCGCATAATCTCTGTGTAACCTCATTGGCATCTCATCCGGTCCAATTGCATAATGCGGAATTCCTTTCCAATTGTCTTTCCACTATTGCAGTGTTTTAGTTGTGTTTCTATTCCGCGATCGCTTGTTTCAATAACTGTCATTTCGGCATTCACGTGAAGGTTGAAAGGAGGAACTGTATTACGAACCCCCACTGCGAAAAAAAATTCGGAATACCGAATTCAGTATTTCGGCCTCTCTCTGTCATCTTCTGTTTCGGTGATAGTATGGTCAACGTGGGACTGAACAGATGATGTCGATCCGATTACTGACACTACATCAGACCAAAACTTCTTAGAATTTTTAGTGAGATAGTTTGGCAAAAATTTGATCCAAATGCATTGAATGCTACTCCCTCTTCACTTCATTTTTCGCTTAATTCAGCTCTTGTTTGTCAGCCGGGCTTCGACTTCGCTTAAATCAGAGATGAAGCTCTTTCTCTAATGCGAACCATGCTATTTTCCACCTCTTACACACTTGCTCGGCACACACTTGTCTAAGGCATTTACTCATTTCTGCTCCACATCTTCCTCCTCCAAGCTGAATATTTTATGTTAATTTAGATACTCTGCAATTTGTATGCTGTCACTCTTGCTAATCAGAAATGTTTTCCTACAGCTTTTGAAACTGCTTGTGATACCCGTTGCTACTAATGTTATCATAGCCTTATGATCACTGATTACAGCCTCAGTGTGAACTGATTCGAAACGTTCGTGTGTGTTTGATACTTGGAAGTCAAAGATTTGTCCTCAACCGTCGGCTCTGCATCTGCTCGAAGTAATTTTGAGACAAGATATTGGGAATAATCTCACACGAATCCATATCTCAGGCATCAGTCTTAATTGCATGGCTCTTCCAATTTATGATTGTTAAAGTGTCTCTAAAAGCTCTGCCACTACCATTCCAGGCGCAGGTGGTCTATTAATGCATACGATTACCATGTGTGACACATTTTTTATGCTTAACATTAGCCCAATCATTTCACATTCGGAAACTATTGACTTCACTAGATGCTATGAAGTTTTTCACGGCAACGAATACACAGCAAATCTTTGCGAAATATATTACAATTTGAATTCAGGATATCGCAGCTGTTCACCTCCGGTTCCAAGTTTCTGTACCCGTTACTGCGAAAACATTATTACCGTTAAGAAGGGAGACTAATGATGGGCCCTTACCATGGCTGCTCCTGTACTTCTCTCGCTGTCTGGGATACATTAGTTGTGATGGATGAGGGAGCCGAACTTAATTTGCAGGCGAGAAATTCATCACATAGCGAGCTGCTTTAAAATTTTGCCACATTCAGAGGCTGTTTTTGCTGACAACATCATACTTGTTTCTCGCATGACTGCCTAATGCTGAGAAATGAAAAAATTAACCCAGGAAAATGGCAGGAATATGGCCTCAAACGAATGTACAGAAGGTACAGAAATCCTCTTCGGTGTTTGTTGCATGAACATTATAATGATGGAATGCTTAGTGGAAATAGACGAATAAAAATCCAGCAATTTACGTATTGTTATGCTGTGTCGCTTGTTGTGATGCTCTTAATGGGAAGGGACATTGATGAAGAAAGAGAGGGAGGGAGGGAGGGAGGGAGGGAGGGAGATATGAGAGGCGGTACGGAATAAATGTGGGGATTAACCTGATAACATTGTCATATGTTGAGTAAAATAAGTTAAAAGCACCTACTGTTCACACGGTTCTATAAATTCGAGTAACGATTATTCTGGTTCTGTGTCTGCTTAAGATGGACATGGTAAATTGAATGGACGAAAAATTAGTCCTGCCTATCCTTATAGCGTGTACTACACGCACTAGCCTCGCCAACAACAACAGTTTTTGAAGTTACGGCCTGTACAAACTATGGGAAAATACTGAGACTTGTGTCCAGTCGCTTCCCTCAAAAGTTTCACCACCAACGAAATACGCAGGCAGTGTCAATTCACAGTAATTGCCTTGGGGATAGAAGTCTAATGTAAATTCCTTGTATATCTACACCTAACTTCACGATTCGTAAGTAACTGTGCAGTGCCTGTCGGAGAACGGTTGGTGCCAATTTTTCGTTCTATTCCATTCCCATATGTAACTACGGAAATATGACTCTCTACTTACCTCGTAAAGCACCACAAAGTTGTGTACCAGGTACGTAATTAAAGCAGAGATATTGTTGAACAACTCATTCTCGATTACTAGTACTCTAAATTTAATCAATAGGTGTCACAGAAACAAATTGGCCTTTCTCTCGGAGAGGCACTCTTTTGTTCCTCGAGCATGTGTTTTTCGCTTTCGTATAGCTATACCGATTTGGTACGGTCCTACAAGCGAATCTCTATATTTGTTCGATGTCTGCTGCAAAGCTTACTTGGTAAAGACTCCAAACATTAAAGCGGTTCTCCAGAGTTGGAGTCGTATTGTTTGATATACGGTTTCCTTTACACTTGGTGATTCCGTGATGGTGTTGCAAACTTTCAAGGATGGTGGGGAAGGTAGATGTACCAATTTGAGTAAAGGAGCTAAAGTAAGTCTGCTTATTTTACGAACGGAATATGTAAGTGAAATATTCCGCCCGACTCGTCTTGTGTTGTCAGCAAATATTAATGACAATCTCTGTGTTTAACAACACTACGACCGTGGCTATCGGACTAAAATTAGAAACAAATTCAGTGCAGGCTCTAAATATGTTGCTAATTATAACGAACACCAGACAAGACCGTAAACAGTACCTACTTTAATATTTATCTACCAGAGCGAGAGAGATTAACTCTTTTACACATATAATAATGAAAACTGCTATTTTCCGCAAAGAATGCGTTACGTATTATCAGATCCAAGGGATGTTGGCGGTATACGCGAATGAAAGCAGCAATTATGTAATACTCAATTTATTATAGAGATCAGACTATATCACACCTTTCATAACGAGCATCAGAACAAGAACGAATAAATAAGTATTTTATCGTACAGATCATTATATCTTAGGAGAGTCAACCACAAACTTTTTATTGTAAAGAGTTAATACAGGGCCAAAGTTACACGCTCCATGACTGTTCATAGTATGTTACTTCCACTTCTTCAGGCTGAGGACAGCTATGGAATGAAGGGTTTACCGTTAGGCATTTCCTTCTCCTTAAGATTGGGGGGAAATTTGTTACTCTTTATTTTTGTATGTATTACAGGGCAGTGTGTGGGACGTTTTTATTGACTTTATTGGTTTTCTTTATTTGGTTTTCTTGATTCTTCAGTGCATTTTCTTCTTAAAGCTACGTGATTTAACGGTAAAGCAGCGCAACGGGTCGTCTGTGATTCGTCGTATGCGACAAAGATCGCAATTACTGCGCACAGCGTGTCAATGTAGGAAACATATTGAATTTTCTTACAGCATGACAAGAGTCACTGTAAGGACCCTAGTCCGGAACGACCGAGTCGAAAGGTATAAGTGAAGTACTCAGCCATGTGCAGAGCTCAAACTAAGGGCCCCAACTTCCGGACTGTAATCATGACGTACTGAATTCCTGCTGAATACTCCCCAAGACCCTCATATAATTTTCCCTATTGATGAGCTAGTAACGGCACACATAACATGGTGTCGGAAAGACCGAAAATCATAAGTGTACGGTACAGTGACAATGAACTCAGATTACCTGCATATGTTTCACAAGCTGCTACATTTACAATAGTTGTTCAAAATTACGTGCCACAGCATCAATGCAAGTATGACATCGAAGGGCAAGGTTCTGTCATAACCATTACAGTATCCTCGTGTCGTGTGAACAGTGTTGCAGACAGCGAGAATTGTTGCCAGGAGATCCTCTTCAATCCCGACAGGCGTCTAGTACACAACACTTCTCGCATGTTCCCATAAGAAGAAATAAAGTGCGATGAAATCAGGCCACGAAACAGGACCTCTTCTGCCTATTCATTTTTTCAGGGAATCCAGACGTTCACGAATCCTCAGTCCAAAGTGAGGTTGGGGGGGGGTGGAGGGAGGAGGGGAAGTCTGTATAACGTTGGAAATACATCCGTTGACGAATAACAAGTGGATATGTGAGTTCGTAGGCTTTGCCGGCGTAACAAGTCATGAAAGTCTCTACGGGTTTGCTGCCGGATCCTAAAATCTACTTGGCTCGAGTTGATTTTAGGATCCGGCAGCAAACCCGAAGAGACTTTAACAAGTGGATATATTCCAGGGACCTGGGTAGTATGTCTTTGATATATACTGAGTATACTGATGCATTTAAGCGGGGAGGAAGAAGAGATGGGTTCAGCAGGTAATCACTGACCATGCCTACCCTCACGTTGACTGACCATCTGTGTTGGTGGCTCTTCACAGCTCTGACATGGGGATTCTCATCGGCCCAGACATTACTAATGCAACCATTTAGCATTGCGTCTCTGGTGAAACAGGCTTCTTCCGTGAAAAGTAGGGGACAGTGGGGTAAGACCGTGTAGAGGGGTGAAACTGGACACCGTGTTTCTGATACCACTATTTATGCACTCTGTTGGAGGGACAGAAGTACATTCATCTAGTCAAGAAGTAAGAGCGGCTATATTGACGTACTGTTCCTGTTTAGTTCTCTTCATTTGTGGAGGTAAGTTTGTTTTACGGTATCAGCTGAGTAATCTTCTTTTAATTTTGAAATGCTATTATTTTATAGTCATTAGAATTATAAAAACGCTATTTATTCAGGAGTATTATATGAATAGTAACTATTTATATAATAGCAAACATTTGGGATTTGGTTCGACGATAGCGTGCTTTTGTTTCGTTTTTGTAGCGTCTGCACTCCTGGTAAGACCGAGTACGTTGATTGGGGGGAAAGACAGGGCAGTACTTCGACCATGATTCCATGCATGGAGATTATATAAGCAATTCAGACGTCAGTTGCTTGTATTGTGACGACTTATTTTCAAACAAGGAAGCAGAAGATTGGATTCAGTGCGGAAAATGTCTTTGCTGGGCCCTCAAAAACAGTGCAGCAGATGATGGTGATTGCTACTTTTCACGTGAATTTCGTGAATAATATTGTTAGTTAAATTATATTTCAATAAATCATGGTACTGATTTTCTACTGAAAATCTTGTTTTACTGTGTTCCCATAAGGTTATTACGTGCATAAGTTCAGATGATCAGAGATTAGTGTTTTTCTATAAAAGCACCTATCATTAGAAAAGTAATGAAGCTTGACTTTTCAGGACTAATATATTGTGGCCAATTAAACAATGATTATATTTACTAAATCTGACAGTTTCTAGGTTAAATATTTAGCTTCAAAGGTCCTTGGAGTATTAGCCACCCAATTTTTTCCCACTTTCCCCTACATACGCAGGAAAACGAGGATACACTGCACAGCGTTACAAGAACCGTTGGCTGAACACGACGTAACGTCCGAAGGCAGCAGGAGTCAAAGCATGAACATACGGGTGTAGTCGTATTTCCCGTTATACTCGACACACAGGTGTTCGGGGAAACGTTTATTTCAGATGCATCTGATAGAGTTCTGTTTGCAGGCGTCTCATCCACTGAAGCAAGCACTGCATCTTCTAAATCGGGAGTCCGTGTAATTCGTCGTCCTCTTCGTTCGTTGAACTGTCTGATAACAATTGCCTTGTTTCACTTAATCGTTGTCCGAGCGAGGTGCGGCAGAGGTTAGCCCACTGAACTCGCATTCGGGAGGACGACAGTTCAAAACCCCTTCCGACCATCCTGATTTTGGCTTTCCGTGATTCCCCTGCATCGCTTCAGGCAAATACCAGGATGGTTGCTTTGAAAGAGTACGGCCGATTTCCTTCCTCATCCTTCCATAATCCGAGCTTGTCATCCGTCTCTAATGATCCCGTTGTCGACTACCGCCGGCTCCCAACATGTTTCTCTGTCTAAAAGGACACATGATCACACAAATCATCAAAAAAGGTTTGAAATGTTGTGGGATATGGTTGGTGTCTGTGAGGATACTTGTTTTGGTCTGGCCGTGCTACCTCTCGACCGTTTCCATGTGCTTGGCAGTACACAAACACCATCTCGGCTTGTTCCAGACGTGAATGCTGGACCATTCTGCTGCTTACAGTACGTTGCGTGAATCTCAGTTTGCAGCATAAAAGGAACACATGATACGTGGACAGAGGAACTTTCATTCGTCAATACCATCTACTATGGCAAGGATGCATTTTTGGACATAAGTTCACAGGTCCTTTTTTCCTCCATTTCCAGTCCGGAATCCGTCCCTGCAGTTTATCGGTTTTGTTTAGATTCACCTTGTATATGTAGGCCATGTCGCAACTTTTACTGCAAAACATACACAAAGCTTTACTTTGTTGCTTGTGTGTACATTTATGACGTACCATTTACACTTAACAGAAGTGTATATACAGGGTGTCCCATTTATCTTTACCGCCCTGAATAACTGTTTGTCCAGATGCAAATTACAAAATGTTTCAAGCTAATGTTATTTAGCCGTCAGGAGGCAACAATCAGCATGACTGCCTTCATTGCAGCTTAGTTTTTTACACAGATATGAACAACGGCATCACTTTCTGGAATGGCATCGTGTATTTTTTATTCATTTCCTCTCCTAAAGACCTATTCAAAAATGTATGACAGTGTACCATTCACTCAAACACAACTTTATTAATGACATAACACAACATTGACGTTGACGCTCCCAACGCTTAGTGCAGGTACTCAGGGTAATGGAACACATCCACGTGCTGACGTTGACAGAGGACAAATGAAAACATAAGTAGAATGTACACCCGTCATTCCGACAACCATCATCAGTCGAAGAGTTGTGTGAGTAGAATGAAGAGAAGGTAGAAATGCTACTCATCTATGTGGAATGTAAGTTAGCAGGACAGTAATTGCAATAATGTTTTCTTACGTACGGGTATATTTAGTACAGTAGTTTAGTCTTTTAAATACTGTTGTGTAGAGTAGGCATACAGTAAAGGCTGTCCTTCCTACAAACTGCATCGACATAACGTTTCTTTTATTGTTGCTGTTGAAGATAGGAGAAATGCTACGCAGGCTGCGGAGAGAGCGATATCCTGACAAGAACCCGCTTTCCCGATGGTTGTTTTCTCGTCTTGTTGCGGCGCTGCAGGAAACGGGAAGTTTCAACCCACGACAACGCAATCGTCGTAGCACTTGCACAGACGAAGCTGCCGAAGTTACTGTTCTCACTTGCTATCAATCCACATGTGAGCACACGACAGTTTGAACACGAGACTGGCACTCCTAAGACCAGTGTACATCGTATTCTTACAAGTCACCGGTTCCATACTTGCCCTGTACACCTGTATCAGGAATTGCATGGGAATGATTTCCAGAATCGAGTACAGTTCTGTCAGTGGGCACAGCAGCAAATCTTCTCCAACCCGAACTTCTCCAATGTTCTATTTACCGATGAAAGTTGTTTCTCAAACAAAGGACAGGTAAATACAAGGAACATGCATTATTGGTCCAGCGACAACCCACGATGGCTTAGACAGGCGGAACATCAGCGTCAATGGAAAGTTAACGTCTGGTGTGGGAAGCTTGGTACTACAACTATTGGCCCTTATTTCATCAATGGTTGTCTAAACGGCACAGCGTATTTCAACTTCCTCAGACGAATTCTCCCTCCTCTTCTGGATGAAGTGCCGCCAAGAACCAGAATGCTTATGTGGTATCAACACAATGGATGTCCAGCACATAATACCTTGTGTGCACGTCGTGTTCTAAACCGAAGGTATCCTGCCAGATGGATTGGTCGAGGAGGAACAGTTACTTGGCCTGATAGGTCTCCTGATTTAAACCCTCTGGACTTTTTTCTTTGGGGATGCATTAAAGACGTTGTCTATTCCGATATTCCAACAACTCCAGAGGACATGCAGGAACGTATTGTGCTTGCTTGTAATTCTCTTCAGCTGGCAACACTGGAAGCAGTAAATAATTCTTTGCACTGCAATACGTTTTCGCTAGAGGCCGTAATTTTCCAATTATTCATGAAAAATATATAAAGGTGGCCTTCAGACGCCTTTTTCTTGAATTACTCGCAAAACCGTGACTTCAAGCGAAAGCGTATCTCAGGATAAAATTGAACTACATATATACAGGGTGTCCTAAATAACTGTTTGTCCAGATGCAAATTACAAAATGTTTCAAGCAAATGTTCTTTATACGTCAGGGGGACATCAATCAGCATGATTGCCTTCGTTGTAGCTTTATTTTTTACAAAGATATGCAGTATGACGTTTGTAAATGGCACCCTGTATTTTTCATTCGGTAATTCATTTCCTCTCCTAAAGACATATTCAGAAATGTATCAGTGTACCATTCACTGAAACACAACGTTATGGATTACATAACACAACATTGACTTTGACGCCATTAAATTTGCTATTAAAAGGTCCTTTCATTTTTTCTGTAGGAGTAATAGTTTGCACACAGTTAGGGAGAGAATATGAATATCTTGCTCTGGGTATTGGAAGGTGCTGTGGGTTGCACAAAACCGATTGGTAGGGGAAGGTGAACTATTCTGTATATGCTTATTTGTTGTTGGTACCAGTTAGGCAGAAATACAGAATTTTTTTTCTGAGCTTTTACTGAAGTTCATTAGGGATCTTTTCTCTGTTAGTAACTTGTCTCTTTACTGAAATGTATTGAGATTAGCCTTTTGAGTTTTGGTGAATTTATACAAGGTTGTGTGTAAATATTCTGCACAGTTTGAAAAAAAATATTTTCATTTTCCTATTTTGATTATTGTGCATTTGCTACGAGGCATTATGGTTAGATAATATGTTACTGTTATGTGGTATAAGAAATATACTTTTAAATTTTTTTCTCTGTTTTGTACTTTGATGCTCTGAACACTTAAAATAATTTTCTATTTTGTCTTGCGTTTAAAGCCATTCTGGCTGCAATGAATGAGGATACTCACATTAAGCTGCATTTGAACTTTGGGGACCAAATGCTGAGATGCACACATATGAGAAATGTAACACGCTCATTACTTTTCCTTGTCATATTACTAAATACATGCACTATTATACCGATTTACCAACTTTTTTCGAGACGTCATTATCAACTTTGTGACATTGTTCTTACCATTTTGGGTCTGTACGTAAGTATATTTTGTAGGGTTATGTTTACACAGCTGCGTCTTTCTGGGATATTACTAATTTTTTACTGTAGTTGATTCTTTTTATTTTTCTTTTTTCCCATTACTAGTTTCATTTTCATTCATTACGTATAGAAATAATTTTTTTCCATTTCTGGGGATTTGTGAGACTTATACTAGACATATACTAGTATTTGTACCTCACGTGTTCCGTTTCTGTTATCAACCTGTTTGAGTGAGACTGATCTTCCTCATTTTGAGAAGACAGAAGGAGCGGTCTGTTTCACTTGCTTAAAAAAAATTCTAAAACCAAGATCGCATAAATAGTTCTTTAGTTTCATATAAAACGACCGGTGTCGATAGACTTAGCTGCCATCTTCAGGTCATGAAAGTCTTTTTACTATGAAACGTCTTCATTTTAAATTAGCGTGAGATCCAACTTAAAATGAACATGTTTCATAAGAAAAATATTTTAAGACTGGAGAGGACAGCAAAGTCTGTCGAAACGGGTTGCTTTGTAAAGAAATATTTATGCATTCCTGCCTTTATAATGTTCTTAGCGGTGTAAGTGTGTTTTCTACTACGTGAATGTGAAAATCCACTGCTGTTTGGCGGCCGTTGTGGCCGAGCGGTTCTAGGCGCTTCAGTTTGGAACCGCGCTGCTGCTACTGTCGCAGGTTCGAATCCTGCCTCGCGAGTGGATGTATGTGATGTCCTTAGGTTGGTTATGTTTAAGTAGTTCTAAGTCTAGGGGACTGATGACCTCAGATATTAAGTTCCATAGTGCTTAGAGCCATTTGAATCATTTTGAACCACTGCTGTTTGTTTCTCACAACAATGGGGAGGGGTATTTGGCATGCATCACCGTGCGATAGTAGTATGCGCGAGACTGACGGGGCAGCTGCATGAATTGGTCGGGCAGATGCATCGAGCAAAACGTTTGAAGTCTCTAAGGACGCACCACGAAGGTATTATCCGAATGGGGTGGAAATCAGCGGATGTTACGTACATCTACAGACTCTGCGATCATTACAGTTTCAGAAAAATTAGATTACGAGGGCAGTTCAATAAGTAATGCAACACATTTTTTTTCTCGGCCAATTTTGGTTGAAAAAACCGGAAATTTCTTGTGGAATATTTTCAAACATTCCCTCTTCGTCTCGTATAGTTTCATTGACTTCCGACAGGTGGCAGCGCTGTACGGAGCTGTTAAAATGGCGTCTGTAACGGATGTGCGTTGCAAACAACGGGCAGTGATCGAGTTTCTTTGGCGGAAAACCAGGGCATCTCAGATATTCATAGGCGCTTGCAAAATGTCTACGGTGATCTGGCAGTGGACAAAAGCACGGTGAGTCGTTGGGCAAAGCGTGTGTCATCATCGCCGCAAGGTCAAGCAAGACTGTCTGATCTCCCGCGTGCGGGCCGGCCGTGCACAGCTGTGACTCCTGCAATGGCGGAGCGTGCGAACACACTCGTTCGAGATGATCGACGGATCACCATCAAACAACTCAGTGCTCAACTTGACATCTCTGTTGGTAGTGCTGTCACAATTGTTCACCAGTTGGGATATTCAAAGGTTTGTTCCCGCTGGGTCCCTCGTTGTCTAACCGAACACCATAAAGAGCAAAGGAGAACCATCTGTGCGGAATTGCTTGCTCGTCATGTGGCTGAGGGTGACAATTTCTTGTCAAAGATTGTTACAGGCGATGAAACATGGGTTCATCACTTCGAACCTGAAACAAAACGGCAATCAATGGAGTGGCGCCACACCCACTCCCCTACCAAGAAAAAGTTTAAAGCCATACCTTCAGCCGGTAAAGTCATGGTTACAGTCTTCTGGGACGCTGAAGGGGTTATTCTGTTCGATGTCCTTCCCCATGGTCAAACGATCAACTCTGAAGTGTATTGTGCTACTCTTCAGAAATTGAAGAAACGACTTCAGCGTGTTCGTAGGCACAAAAATCAGAACGAACTTCTCCTTCTTCATGACAACGCAAGACCTCACACAAGTCTTCGCACCCGAGAGGAGCTCACAAAACTTCAGTGGACTGTTCTTCCTCATGCACCCTACAGCCCCGATCTCGCACCGTCGGATTTCCGTATGTTTGGCCCAATGAAGGACGCAATCCGTGGGACGCACTACGCGGATGATGAAGAAGTTATTGATGCAGTACGACGTTGGCTCCGTCATCGACCAGTGGAATGGTACCGTGCAGGCATACAGGCCCTCATTTCAAGGTGGCGTAAGGCCGTAGCATTGAATGGAGATTACGTTGAAAAATAGTGTTGTGTAGCTAAAAGATTGGGGAATAACCTGGTGTATTTCAATGCTGAATAAAACAACCCCTGTTTCAGAAAAAAAATGTGTTGCATTACTTATTGAACTGCCCTCGTATTTATTCAAGAGAGAGAGCTTTACGAATTGCTGAAGTCAATAGCACGTTGGTCCACTTCTGTCCATTATGAAAGTAGTTATTCATCTAAGGACTGACTGGCAGAGTTGTTGGATATCCTCCTGAGGGATATCGTTCCAAATTCTTTCCAACAGGCGGGTTACACCGTCAAAAACCCGAGCTGCTTGGAGAACCCTGCCCATAATGCTCCAGACATTCTCAATTAGGAAGAGCTCCGGCGACCTAGCTGGCCAAGATAGAGTTTGGCAAGCAGAAGACAAGCAGTAGACACTCTTGCTTTGTGTGGGCGGACATAATCTTTCTGAAATGTAAGCCCAGGATGGCTTGTCAAGAAGGGTAATGAAACGGGGCGTAGAGTGTCATCGTCGTTCCGCTGTGCTGTAAGGGTGCCACGGATGACAACCAAATTGGTCCTCCTATGATATGAAATGGCGCATCAGAAGATCGCTCCTGGATGTCGAGCCGTATGACTGGCGGTAGTCAGCTCGCTATCTCACCGTTTACAGACACGCCTTCGCTGGTCATCCGGCCTCAGTTCGTAGCGGAACTCACCACTGGAGACAGCGCTGCTCCTGTCAATGGGATTCCAGGCCGGAAGACATGCCTGGAGACGAGCCGGACAGCGGTGGGATACCAGCCTGATACCATATGGCCCGAGTGAGGAGCTTTGGAGCATTATCGGCAGGGCGCTTCAACATTCTCAGAATATTCACGATCTAACGAACCAGTCTGATGAAACTTGGCACGAAATCCCTCAGGAGGACATCCAACAACTATATCAATCAAAACCAAAGGGAATAACTGGTTGCATAAGGGCCCGATGTGGACCAAAGTGTTATTGACTGGCTCAATTTGTGAAATGATTGTAGAAGATGCAATAACTTGTGTGGGACTGATGAGTAAACGTAGTCTTTGTTCCGAATTGGTCGATTTGTGTGTTCACCTGCAACTTACCAAATTAAGTTTGTGAGCTGGCTTTATGATAGAGTATAACAGGGGTGGAGCTTACGCACTGTCACTTCGTTAGCCCTTATTGTCCAGAATATCATTTCGGGAGCGTCTCTGACTATATTAAGAAGTCTGCAGATCAAGGCGCAGTCAACAAAGTATTGGCTGTTTGTTTGACTCGTAGGGATGAGCTCTGAAGACGTCTTGACTTCTGTGATTATGTTGCTGATTTATATATCATGAACGATAGCAGTATTAAACTTGTCTCAACTTCAAGATCTTTCGGTAATAAAATTGTATGATTATTATGTAATTCGTTAATCAGAAAACCGTGTGGCGGGCCAGTACTCGGATCCGGAACTTTATTTTTCGCGGGCAGTGCTCTACACATTGAGGCGTCCAAGCAACGCCAGTAACTGCTTTAACTAGCCTCTACCGTTGTTTCAATCGTATTGTACCTAACTCTGTGCAAGATCTCCCGGAATTCTGCAGTATCTTATGTAGCGGTACTATAGATGAATATCAAGAAATCCCATTTTCTTTTGGACTAGGCAGCTCTAACGTTAAGATGCAGTCAAATGACAGATTTCTGTGGAAGCTGCGACACTACCGCCCTGTCAAACTCTTGTAATGGCTTCGCAGCGTCTCTGGAGCACCCCTCGCAGCGTTGTACGCAGAATGCTCAAGGAGGAAGAGGGCGGAGCGTAATTGTTGGTAGGATCCCTGCTGTCCCATCTTGGTCGCTTGCAGACCAATGATTAACGGCGAACCACAGCTTCCCCCACTCCCCGCGCTCAGTAGGCCGACAGACGAGCAGGAAGCAGCATAACATCTGCGCACAGATGGGGCACACTGGCCGGTTTATTTGCCCTTTTCCTAAACACAACTTGGGAGCTCTGATGCCTGGTTGTAGAAATTAATTACAGTATAAATGATGGCTAACTGAAACCCTCAGCTGCCGACAGGTGTTGTTGATATACCTCGATGTGGACACCTGACAATTTCAGCTGTCCACATCGAGGTATATCAACAACACCTGTCGGCAGCTGAGGGTTTCGGTTAGCCATCATTTATTCCAGGGAAAAGTTGCACGGTCATCAACAGTATTCTGTTCTTTCGAGAACAGTTACTGTCTTCATATATATAGTTAAAGGCTACCCAGCCATTGACCTTCGTCTGTGCGAATGCGCAAAGGTTGACCAAACTCTTACGGGAATCGCCAAAGCGTGCGCGAGTAATGAGTGAATGGGCAAATTTCTACAAGGTACATTACATATGTAGAATTGTGGACAGTCGGGAATGTGAGTCTCACGGGAAGCGTGCAAGGGTTAAGTCCCTGCAGGCGCGCTATTCATCTGTGTCCTCGGTGGCTCAGTCTGCTTTCCGCAGCGCTGCGGCGAGGACGTCTTGTTTACGTCCCGTCCGCGCGGTCGCGAGTGCCCGTAGTTGTTTACTACTGCATTGTCGCTAGTTTAGAGTCCATCACTACCGACGCAACATGGCACATTCATACAGACAAACCACCATCAAGATCAGTTT
The DNA here is from genome assembly GCF_023898315.1 of Schistocerca nitens. NCBI lineage: Eukaryota > Metazoa > Arthropoda > Insecta > Orthoptera > Acrididae > Schistocerca > Schistocerca nitens. The sequence continues at coordinate 516,987,036 of NC_064614.1, forward strand.
TCAACCCGATCATGCACGACCGCGAGCTTTTGAAGTGGAACGTTTTCTACGTGACGACGTTAAAATTGAACCGCGAGACATAATTGGTATCCATCTCTCTATCACGAGCAGTGTTGTCTACGTCAAGCTAGTAAGTGACGAGGTGTGCAACAGAATCGTGAGCGCACATGCGAACGATCTTAAATTCAAACATTCTGATGGCCATGTTGGGGCGGTCTCTATCGATCACGCGGGACTTGGCCTCCGTACGACACGCGTCTTCGAACTCCCTTTCGAAGTACCACCGGACCTAGTCGCCGCGGCTTTCCAGCCCTACGGCAGAGTGATCAGCCATATGGCCGAAAAATGGACCACCTTTACAACGTACCCCGTTCTTAACGGGGTACGACAGATTAAAATTGAACTGACCAAACATGTTCCGTCATATCTTGTCATCGGCGGATGTAGGGCGATCATTATGTATGACGGTCAACCACGCACTTGCTCTGGTTGTGGCCAAGTAGGACACGTCCGGTCGGATTGTCTCCGACGACGGCTTACTCAAATCCCGACAGGTGAATCTATGACTCCTTCTACGGTGACGACCCTTCCTCTCAATTACGCCGAAGTTACACGGGCAGCAACCTTTACCGATGCTGACGACATTAGTCCGATAGCCGCCCCCGATGGAGAGACCAAAATGGCTTCTGCAGTACAGGATCCGGCCTCTACAACGGCGCCCCCACCTGAAGATAATCACCGACCGACCTTGCAAGAAGGCGTGGATGCCAGGTTGGACATTGACCCACGGGTTGTGCCGACAGCGGCTTTTCTTCCAGACACCGGAGCAGCTGACGAACTCCACCCACATTCAGATACTGAAACACACGTCCGTAAACAGCGTTCCCCGCGAAAACACAAGAGACGGCGGCGTGCTCCATCGGACGAGTGTTTGCAGCGATCGCCTGACATGGACTGTGGAAATTCCGACGACGGTACCGGCGGTACAGAGGAAGCTGTAACCTCAAACTAAACAGAACGCCGTGGTGACGGCTTCAGCCCCTCAGACCCCACAGCACAGCAGGATCACAAGCAGACAACCGCTGCCGATTCCCAGCCAGCAGAGCCGATGGAGTCAGCGCCGAATGCCGCAGCAGCCACTAACAGCCACCAACAGCCGATGGTGTTTCATGGCGACTGGGCGGACGACTGTGAGGAACACTCCTTGCCCATCGTGTCGGACGACACGGGGGGAAATTTACCCCACCAGTGTTGATCCTTTCCCGCCGTCAGTTACAGTGACGAGACAGCTTTACCAGGGTATTGATGGCCAACACGGACGCTGTGGATAGACCTCAAACTTATCGCGTTGCAACTATAAACATCAACACTATACGGACGCGCGCTAAGTTACCCTTGCTTCAGGATATGTTGAACTCCGCTTCCATCGACATAGCCCTTCTCCAGGAAGTGTACGTCGACGACTTCCCAGGCATGTACGGTTACGATGCTTGCGTCTCTCCAGCTTCCCCAACAGGCAGCGGTGTCGCTGTACTTCTTCGGGAAGGGATAGTGGCGGACGATATCCTTTTTCTGCCTGGGGCAAGAGGAATGGCACTCACAGTACTGGGTGTACGTCTTATCAATATCTACGCACCTTCCGGGACGGACAAACGTCGCGAACGTTCACGATTCTTTGCGGAAGACGTCGCCCCGCTCTTCCAAGGCCGCCACGACCATCTGGTGTTTGGAGGTGACTTCAATTGCGTACTGGCGCCCACAGACCAACTCCCACGACATAATCCGTGCCCGGAACTCGGGACGCTAATTCGAGACCTGCAGATGGTGGACACTTGGGAACATCTTCACGGCCACCGACCGGGATTCACGCACTTCACGAGTCACTCTTCCACTCGTATCGATCGGATTTATGTCTCACGCTCTCTCGCCGCTGGAACACAGGATGCGGAACTGTGGCCTGCAGCATTCTCTGACCACTCAGCTTACATTTGTGCCGTCACCCTGCGGCGGCAACAAGTGTGGAGAAGCCGCAGCCCGTGGAAATTCAACATCGCTCACCTGTCGTACCCGGATTGCCGCCAAGCCGTTGAGGATACGTGGCATTCGTGTGAAAATCGCCTCCGTGCATATCCCACAACGATCCGCTGGTGGTTGGACTGCGCCAAACCGGCACTGAGGCGAACGTTGATAACCTACGGTCGTGACCACGCTACTTGGCGAAGACATACACTCGACTTTTACTTCCGGGTCCTGCGCGACTGCGATGCCATGGCGCCGTCACCGGAACGACAAACGGCGGTCCACCGTGCTAAGGCTCAGATCCTCGCTCATGTGCGACGCCACCTAGAGGGGGTAGTCATCCGCTCGAGGACGCAGGATCGGATACCGAGCGAACGCCCGTCGATGTTCCACGTTCTTCGTGAACGTAAACGACGCCAACGAGCGCTGATACGCTTCATCGACACAGAGGACGGTCATCGCCTCACCACGCAACAAGACATAAACACAGCGTTCTACAATCATTATTCCCAACTCTATTCCGCTCAGACCCCTGATCCGACAGCACTGGAGGACGTCTCTCAGACGATTTACGGCACCGTCAACCCGGCAATGGAAGCGGCCTTGATGGAAGAAATTACAGAAGAAGAAGTGATCGACGCCATTAGAAAAGGAGCTGTCAACAAGTCTCCGGGTCCTGATGGCCTCCCCTTGGAATTTTACCGGACTTTTCAATATTTATTAGCCTCCCGATGGACGGACATCTGTCGCGAACTACTATCCCCGGACGTGCCGCTCCCTGCGGCCCTTGTGGAAGGGATGATTATTCCTGTTCACAAACCGTCCGGTGGCTCACGACTGCAGGACTACCGCCCATTGACGCTATTGAACTGCGACTTTAAGATCTTTTCTCGACTGTTGGCGGCGCGGATACGCCAGACCCTACGAAATGTTATCTCACCCGATCAAACGTCATTAGGAGGCGACAATAATATTCAAACAGCACTCAGTGAATATCGTGACTTGATCTCACTGGCGAGGGCGTGTCGTCTGAAGGGTGCACTGGCGGCAATCGATTTTAGTCAAGCTTTCGACCGAGTGGACCACGACTATTTGGAAGCGGTCCTCCAACATATGCGGTACCCACAGCCATTCGTCACTGTCGTCATGCGACTACTTCGTGGCGCGACGTCCAAGGTGATCGTCAACGGCCGACCTTCGCAGCCCCTCACCATTTCTCGATCGATACGCCAAGGGTGCCCTCTGTCCACTTTACTTTACGCTGTGGCCATGGAACCTCTCCTCTGCGGCCTGCGCCAACGACTAACGGGTATGACGTTACGAGGCCACACTTTCCGGTGTAAAGCGTACGCTGACGACCTGGTGATTGTCATACGCAACGGTGACGACACCGCTAGCGCACTAAATTGGATAACGAAATATGGCATGGCCACTGGTAGTCGTATCAACGTCGCAAAAGCGGTGGCGATGAACATCGGGGTCGGATTGTCTGAGAACAGTGGCACCCCCTTACAGCTCAGAGATAGTTTGGAATGTCTCGGCATTGACTTTACAGACGATATACGACGGACCGCTGCTCACAACTTTCGACGGCTTTTACGGAATGTTCGGACTGGCATTGCCAACAACCGCCTACGAGCCCTGGACATCGTCCAACGGACCCAGTATGTTAACACACATTTAGCGTCACGCATTCCGCACATCGCCCAGATATTACCTATACCGGTGATGTTAGCTCGCCGTATACTTGCGGCTTTTGGGTCCTTCGTGAGTTCAGGAATGCTTTTCAAGATCAAATATGAGACTCTCACCCTTCCCCCGGATCGGGGAGGGCTTGGCCTTTACCACGTTTATGACAGAGCGGTCGCCCTATTTGTGAGCACATTAGTCAAACTATGGCACCGCCGTCCGGACAGTCTGACCAGTTTGTTAATAGAAGAACTAGCGCCTCCCTCCCTGTTGCCGCCTGTGCCGATACACCACGTCCCCTCCTCGCTCTTCTACATCGGTGTCTTTTACCTCGAACTCAGTTACGTTCGACTTGCCTTACCAGCGACTCAACTGGCGACGGCAAAGACGGTTTATAGGGTCCTGCAACGTGGACGACCCGATAACGTCGTGGAGAGGAAGCACCCGAACATCAACTGGCGAGTAGTGTGGAGGACAATTCACCACGTAACACTGGACACTGACGTCACGTCGATGTGGTAAATCACTGTCAACGGTAAGCAGGTGACCAGATCAAGGCTACATGCGATCCACATGGTGGACTCACCCACGTGCACGAGCTGTGGCGTTCAAGACGACGATGAACACCGTCTTAGTTGTGGCGAGTCTACGGCAGTGTGGCACTTAGTGAGGCAAATGTCAGCATACTTCCTTCGGGTAACGCCGAATCATATCGACCCCAAGACTATCTTATTCCCGGATGAAACGTATTACCCACGCACTAAAACTACTGCAATGACGTGGCTTCGTGGACATGCAGTGCATTATTTGTTTCAAGACGGCACTAAGGACACTTTAGACTTTTGGAACTATTTGCAGGAACGACATTGCAAGATCCTCCGTAACTCTAAGTATCGACAATATTTTTCCAATTTTTTGTGGAGTGCGTTCCACGACCCTCCACGTAGCTGGAACATCACGGGTAAGAGAAGCTAAAATTACAATACGATGATAGAACACTACACGGTACAACGTGGGATCTACTTTCATCTTTACGAGAAGTCATACCTGGATGATACAGCAGATGGAGAGTTTCGTTGTGAACCCTCACACTCTGTAGCAGTATTTGCCCCATTTCCTTTTTTTTGTCCCCGGTGCGAAAAGGTCTTCGCAGTTTTAGTTTTCCCATCCGGTGCAAGATGTAGCACTGGTTAATGGTGGTATGGATTCCACCCTTCAGTTTTGTTTCATGGTTTCCTTCGCCCCGCACTTTGCTCCCTTTCTTTATGCCTTTTTCTACAACTATTAGCATGGTTTTAGTTATGTGCGTCCCCAACTCGACGCCAAGAGTGCACTTACTAGTTTTCAGTTCCTTACTGTTAAAAAAAAATGAAAAAAAATTAAAAATACATAAATGAAAAAAAAATAAAAATAAATCACAATAATACACCAACTGCATCCTTTGTGCCACTTCACATCCCCAGGATGGGAGGGGGGAGACATCGTGGACAGGCCTCGGGTCGCGACCCCTGCCCACCTTGCCTCCGCCAGCCCACTACCTGATCCCCCCCCCCCCCCCAAAAAAAAAAGATGGATAGAGCGTCTGCCATGTAAGCAGGAGATCCCGGGTTCGAGTCCCGGTCGGGGGCACACATTTTCAGCTGTCCACATCGAGGTATATCAACAACACCTGTCGGCAGCTGAGCAGTTTCAGTTAGCCATCATTTATTCCAGGGAAAAGCTGCACGGTCATCAACAGTATTCTGTTCTTTCGAGAACAGTTATTGTCTTCATATACATAATTACAGTAGTTCTTTGGAGATCTGATGCTTCAGTTAAATTAAATTTATCACAAACAGGGTTAGGACCTCCAGTCTAGCCACACAGTGAGTAGCAGGGATGGAGAAACGAGCTCGTTCAAACCGATACCGTTATTTTAGTTGTGAATAACCACCATTTTTCGGTATTTGTTTGGTCTATTATAAGAGGCATTTTTTTCATCTTTTACTAATAAATGAGTAACAAATCCAAAACATTAATTAACCATAAGATCAGTTGTAAATTTTTTCTGTTTGAATAAACTTTTCTTTAAAAAGGAATAATTTTTATTCGTTGAATTTCCATTTGTTTGAAATATTGTGTTAGTACAGAACTTGAGAAAATTGATCAGTGGTATTTTAATGACAATGTTCACGGAAACGAGCAAAAATCACATGCCGTAAGAATCAGCACAGCACTGCCGAGAGAATGTGTCCCTGTTACGGTGTGGCTTAAGATACGCGGGTACGTTCACTGTGTAAGACTTGCCATCCGGTAGTTTCTCGTTGTCTTCGCCGGACATCCGTTGTACTGCAGGATGGCACCAACCGTAGTCCGGAAATGTTCTTAAGAAGTGATGTTTCAATGAAGTACAATTCTTTACAATCTTAAAGATTTGTCCGCCATTTCTATGAAATAATAAAAGAGGAAGGAAATTATGGTATCAGTAATAAATTAAAAATGTAACAAAAAATCATTCAAAGTATACGATAAAAATAGGAAGTAGATGATCTGCTCGCTGTGTTTACATAATATACCCTCATCCATTTGTATCCCGTAAAAACGTCTAAGTTAACACAAAAAATTGTTATCCAACCTCAGTTTTCTCCCTTTAGAACTCACTATTCGTAACTCCCAAATAGAATTATGATATAATATCTGACATTGTGGGAGTAGAGTGATCAAGTAATCCAATTTTAAGAAAGCTTGTATTATGAAGTTTTCTATTGTCTTGACCGCGTATATGTACTAGTTTCGACAGGACTAAATTACCATCTTCAGATCTGCAAGGCTACAAAAATATTTGCACTGTAGTAGCTGTAATCGTAAAATTAGGATTTTACGTAAGTTCTTTTAGACGTACCCCATAGTAGAAGCTACGAAATCATGGTGTGCGATAAACCGCAGTTTTGTATTCGTACCATCGTAACGGACTGTGAATCTGAAATACAACAAAATTACCTTTACATAAGCTATTACACTAAATATACAAATCCCATTATACGCCTAAGATAACATTACATCATAGTAAAAAAGAGTAGAATATAAAAAATACAGCTGTCTCTTCGTGGCAAGAGAGAGTAATAAAAGTGTGGCACATCAGGAAGTGCTGCATGTATCTGGGTTGGATACCGGCTACATACTGGCAGATACCAATCAGGATCAGAGAGTAATACAGAGGAGTACCACTAGATGGCAGGAGTCTCATGAATAATAATAAATGTTTTCTAGGTTTCCTTTTTGTAACGTGCATATAATAGTATACAAGAAAATACAGAGTGAGTCATTTAAAATGGAAAATAGCGCAATGTCAGTCACATGAAATGGAAAATAAGATAGATAAAATATTTCATCAATTTTTAAGATTCCTAATTACATGATTTTTGAGCAGAGATTCAAAAAATTAGGATTACTAGGAGAATGTTGGTGATTTTTTTTGTAGTATTCAAACACTTTATTACTTTTCGAGAAAAGCGGTGTACGGTGGATAGAAAAGGTTTCTTTTATTTGCCTGTTTAATTTACTATTTGATTATATCTGTCTTGAAACTGAGAGAGTCAAGGTTCTTCAGTCTATGTTTGGCTTTTAAGATTACTATAGGAAATATAAGAAAAAAAAACGAAAATCAGTAATTTCAGAAACCGATTATTTTGAGCGGATTTAACCGTCAGGTGCAGTTGGCGGAGGAAAAAATCAATATAACCGAAAACCGGCTGTTCCAGCGATAACCACCAACCCCACTGAGTAGCCTAGACTGCTCTGAGGGTGCTTTTGTATGTCTTCCGCCGATCTTAGTAGCCTCGTTGCTTTGTCGTTGTGCACATTTTCGCACCGCCGTTGTTGCTGTTGTGGCCGTAGCCGTCATCAGTTAAGTCTTTCATATTAGCCCAGGCATCGCTGCTCGCCTGTCAGCTTTGGCGATTCGTCTACGTAGTTTACTGATTGTTTCAAGTTATGTGTCATAGTCATCAACGTCTGCGTCATCTGCATTGCAAAGCGTTTTGTAGATATCACCTGTCGCTGCCACATCATTCGAAGTCATATCAGCTGCCGATAATCGTGGCAATCAGCGGTAGATTTTTCCAACGTCACAACATCACCATTTATGGTGACATTTATTCGAATCCTATAATACCTTATCACCCATTCATTGCATTGCGACGACTACCGTATCTGTTGCTTGGTTGATTGATTCAGGGGAGGGGACCAAACAGCGAGGTCATCTGTCCCATCAGATTAGGGAAGTATGGAGAGGGGAGTCGGCCGTGCCCTTTCAGAGGAACCATCCCGGCGCTTACCTGCCGCGATTTAGGAAAATCTCCGAAAACCTACGTCAAGATGGCCGGACGCGTATTTGAACCGCTGTCCTCCCGAATGCTAGTCCAGTATACTAGCCACTTCGCCACCTATCTCTGTACTGCCTTGCCTTGCTTGTGAGGTGTGCCCGTAGCAAAGTGGCCACGAATCACTACCAATAAATCCCTCAGCAATGTAGTCGTAAAATCATTCTGCACAAATATATCATCCTCGATACGTGTCTACCTTCTGGAGCCGACAGCTGCATTCGATACGTTACTACCTTCTGGAGCCGACAGCTGCATTTGGTGTCTCCTTGAAAGTTCCCTGTTATGTGAGGCTGACACAGTAACAGCGGATATTTGGATTTTTCTGGGATATGTTAGTATTCATATCTATCTTAATACAAGTCACATGTATGTTTGGAATGTGAGAGCAGAGAGGGAGAGGGAGGTCACTTTCCAGTTCTCGTGCGTACTCTGGCTTCCACGTTGGTAAAAGATGTCACGTTAGCTGTGTTCAGTAAGAGAGGTGACTGTCTAGCTGCGCACAGTCTGTGACATCTGGCCTAGTGGAATACTTCAGACAAAGGACTTAGCGGAAACGTGTGAACAGAGACCCACCGACACAGTCTCGACGAGACACAGGAGGGGACACATGTGCGTAGGACGTTGCCTGTGATAGACCTTTCCGCCGCCGTTGTTGGATTACGTTGGATAACACGTTGCTTTCGCAGGAGTGTGAGAATTACCTTTATATTCACATTTTTCGTTACATGCCTCATCTCAGTTTAATTATTGCAGTCAGTCCGTAGCTCGTTGTCGTGCGGTAGCGTTCTCGCTTCCCGCGCCCGGGTCCCGGGTTCGATTCCCGGCGGGGTCAGGGATTTTCTCTGCCTCGTGATGACTGGGTGTTGTGTGCTGTCCTTGGGTTAGTTAGGTTTAAGTAGTTCTAAGTTCTAGGGGACTGATGACCATAGATGTTAAGTCCCATAGTGCTCAGAGCCTTTTGAACCAATTATTGCAGTCACTTCCATAATATAGTACATGAAATTGAAAAATGCCTCTGAGCACTATGGGACTTAACATCTGAGGTCATCAGTCCCCTAAAACTTAGAACTACTTAAACCTAACTAACCTAAGGACATCACACACATCCATGCCCGAGGCAGGATTCGAACCTGTGACCGTAGCAGCAGCGCGGTTCCGGACTGAAGCGCCTAGAACCGCTCGGCCACAAAGCTGGCCATAAAATTGAACGAGGTTTCTTCAAAGCCTACGTGGCCTTCAGCCACCAGTGAGTTCTAATATTATTTTGCTCGTTTATTTCGTAAATAATTAGTCTTGCATTTTTATATGCTCCTATACATACAATGTGTCCCAAATAAGCGAGTCAAGACGTTGCTTCGATTTTATTGTCCTGTTCCTTTGTGTGAGTTCACATGCTGTTATTGTGGCCCCTGCTCGACGCGTATTTCGAAACTATTCGAGAATTTATTGTTTCGAGATTCGTGGCGTGCTGTTCACTTCTCGGAGAAAAAATTCTTGGTGAATTAGGGATATTGCGTACTTTCCTCTTATTAGGCAGCGATTAATGATGCCAGAATCTTTTACGAGATAATGCTGGATCAGCCGAGCGCTTCTGTCAACAGGGGTGCACTTAGCCCTTCAGAGACCTAGTGAGGAGCTGCTTGATTGAGAAGTAGCGGCTCCGGTCACGAAAACTGAGCAGTCTGGGAGAGGGGTGTGCTGACTTTCCTCCATATTAGCATCGAGTGAAGCCTATGGATTGGCGATACCTTCAGGCTTTCGAGGCTTTTTCAGACTGAGGTACTTTTTTTACGAGATAAGGACGCTCTGTCACACAGTATTGGAAGTAATGGTTATGGGAGTCAGCTTCGAGGCAAGTGTGTGTGGGCTGCGACAGGTCTGATGGATCACTTTATTATGAGCTGCACATTATGTGTTTCCTAATTTTCTGCTGTTAATTTGACCTGTCTTGAATACATAATCTAAGTGAAAATCAGACTCCGTGAGTTTTGATTAAAGATTTCATTTGTTACTGAATTCTTTGTCCTGGGACTACCAATACGCGAGATGTAATGAAAACGTGTGCTTTTAGTTCAACGTAATAACATGAATTCTGCTAGGTGCAGATATTGTACTCTTATTTTCGTCCTTTTGAGTTTTGTTAGCTATGCTGAAGATTTATGTCGCTCTTATTAATCGTGTGCCGCCTATGCCTGCAGCTTCATTCTCTTTATTAAAACAGACTTCCTCTCTTAATAATAAGCTATTATTCTGTCCAGAGAGTTAATACAAGATTTGTACTGGAAGATGCGAAAGTTGTGATAAATACAGTCAAAATGAAGTTCGTTCAGCGCAGTACTACTGGTTACAAAGCGTACGTAGCACCGCTCCCCCTCATCTTTGTGCTCTGGTAGGGGGAGCGCTGCGATCGAGATTACAGGTAAGTGCCAGTTGTTCGCTAACTCCACGGGTTGCTAGAATACACACAGAACAACAGAGCAGACGATAGGATGGTCTTGAACGCTGTCAGAAACGTTAAATGTGTGTGAATTTTTGTTTAAATAACTGTAAATTAATTCCGTTGAGTTTATATATTCATTATAACTATGCGTACAATATTCATTGTATTTGTATATTCAGTATCGATGGTTGAAATGGCTCCGAGATCTATGGGACTCAACATCTGTGGTCATCAGTCCCCTAGAACTTAGAACTACTTACACCTAACTAACCTAAGGACGTCACACACATCCATGCCCGAGGCAGGATTCGAACCTGCGACCGTAGCGGTCGCGCGGTTCCAGACTGAAGCGCCTAGAACCTCTCGGCCACATCGGCCGGCTATTCAGTATTCGTCAAATGTGCTTCTATATCCAACATTAGTCAGATGTGCTCAAATATTAGTTTTAATCAGTTGCACTTCAGTCTGTTTAAACTCTCACCCTTTCCAACTGATTTTAGTATTGTCAGATTTGAGTACACCAGGTGCTGTGGAGTGCTGTTAAATCCCAGCTATGTTTTCTGTGCAAAAAGATGTATTACACATGGCAACTGATGGAATCTGCGTCGTTTAATTTTTCCACATGAAATAATTAAGGTAGCATAACTCTAACATCCAGGCCAAGTGCACTGAGATTTACTGGGCAAGAGCTCACTGCTGGGTAATATTTTGTCCAACTGGAGGACCACTGAAATAACCTCTGCAACAGTAATTCACTCCTTGCTAACGACCGCTCAGCGAGGATGATCTCTGTAGTTCCGACTCAACGTGACCAGAACCGTAAAGCAAATCAAATTTCTTTTGCAGCTACTGTAACACTCACGGTTATTACAGGGGCACTTCCAGCCCCATCATCACTTTCAGCCGCACCAGTCTCGTTTCCATTTAGATCTCATAAATTTGACAAGTAGCGTTGTTCGTTGTGTTGCGTTGTTTTGTACTCCTTTGTAGAATATAACGAGAAAAGACCTAGAGTCCGTGGCTTAGATGTGATAAACGCCACCGAAGCAACAAATACTTGAGAAAGTATGCACGTGCATCAACAAGAGCGACGCCAGTGGCCAAGACAAATAATTTGTGATGGGAATATAAAAGGACTCGTTCCACATCGTTACGCTTTATCGAGTACACCATCTATGGCGCTTTATCGAGTACACCATCTATGGAACATGAAACTAACAGCCAGTCTCTTAGGACAATGTTGCGAAAAATTATTTTTGTGGGAAGAAATACAATGTTAATAAATGCTTATGATACAGTTCCACGTTTTAGTGGTTGTATGCAAAGCAGGAAACGTCTATTAGAGAAAATAGGAATTCACACTACTGAAAATCACAATCGTTGTTAGAGGTGATATAATTAAGGCGCGTTCACCATAGAAATGGGGAAAAGGAAAGAAGCTGATAAAACAGATGAAAAAACAACCTGCTTTTCGTGCTGGTTGCCGGAATGTCCTTTTTGAATGTCTAATCCAAGTAGTAATTTTAACGACTTCGACCCGCAGATCACATTATTGACCATGGAGGTTCATTTAAGTCCTATTGCTTTCAAACTGCCGGCCGGAGTGGCCGAGCGGTTCTGGGCGCTACAGTCTGGAACCGAGCGACCGCTACGGTCGCAGGTTCGAATCCTGCCTCGGGCATGGATGTGTGTGATGTCCTTAGGTTAGTTAGGTTTAATTAGTTCTAAGTTCTAGGCGACTAATGACCTCAGAAGTTGAGTCGCATAGTGCTCAGAGCCATTTGAACCATTTGCTTTCAAACTTTGCGGGCTCTTAAAAAACATCATTCTTATTTCAAAAACTCTCGAGTTCCCAAAGTAAGTTAGAGTGTGTGGCAAAAATTGAGATAAATAACTCTAAAACGACAATTTTTCTAAACATGTTGTTTGAAATGTAAGTGATCTTTGAGTTTTTCATGAATTAGATAAATTATGGAGTTTTAAACACCTGAAGGTATGTTTCTAATGCCCCGGAAGTGTCATCGCAGCATCTCTTATATTTAAAAACAAGAACGTGGCTAAATCAACATGTGCAAGCAGAAGTTAGCGAAAAAATGGAGTACAAATGATACGAAAAAATCTGTAACATTTTATACTTTCCACTACTAATACTTTCTGATAATACTGATAACATTTTATGAGTTCATGTGGAAAAGTGTTGACAGAAGTGTCGAGTGATGTCTCTCCTAACGGAGTCAGCGCTTGATTTGTGTGATGTACTGAACAGAGTTAGAAGTTAATGCAGCCTCAGGTATCGTCAATGTCAGTCATTATCAGCCAGGTTATGTGGGATATTTGTTTGGATTTATGCCACAATATATATAAAATTTATATTAGTCGCACTACCTTGAAACAAAATCATGAATAATAATAGTCGGCCTTTGTGGCCGAGCGGTTCTAGGCGCTTCGGTCTGGAACCGCGCGACCGCTACGGTCGCAGGTTCGAATCCTGCCTCGGGCATGGATGTGTGTGATGTCCTTGGGTTGGTTAGGTTTAGGTAGTTATAAGTCTAGGGGACTGATGACCACAGATGTTAAGTCCCATAGTGCTCAGAGCCATTTTTGAATAATAATACCGAGTTCATCATTAACAAATGCGTAGCGCCAGATCCGTCACGTGTGGAGCTGACACTGAAGCAGTCGATCATGTTAGACATTTTTGTTGCTACGACGATCTCTAGCAGTTACAACAGTTATAGTTCGGGAAGTGCGCAGAGAGGCTACTTGTTTATTGTGTGATCAATGTTGATAACTTGTTTTGTCTACATAGACATTAGAGATACTAAGGTCTTTGATCAATTTACAGTGTCTGACAAAAATAGTGAAACCATTAAAAGGGGAGGAGAATAGGAAATTGAAAGAGTATGTGGTGCTATGACAGTGAGTACGAAATCGAGCCAAATTTACAAAGAACCTGGCAGTATAAGACTCCATCTGGCCTGAATGAATGAAGAAGTGATTCAGTTGAGAATGGCGTGATAAAGGCGTAGTATCGTATCCCGAGGCAAGTTGGGTCACAACTGTTATAACTGTACTTGACATCCTGGATACTTGCACCTCCAAGGATCAACATATGTTCTGATGGGGACAGATCTGGAAATCTTGCTAGCCCACGAATACCTGAGTGTCGCGCAGACAATTCATTGAGACACGCACCACGAAAGGACTAACATTTTTCTGTTGAAAAATGACACCACGATACTGTCGTATGAGAGGTGTTACATGAGGAAGTAGGATCTCCGTGACGTACAGCTGTGCCGTCGAAGTTCCCTCAATCACTACCAGCCGTGGCTTGAATGTAAATGTGGAAGACATATGTAATGGATTCCCACACCATGACGCCAGGATTAACATCGCTGTGCCTCTCCAAAACTCTGAGAGAATGTCACCTCGCCCCAGGTCGACAGCCATGGGGGTAGCCGCGCGGTCTTGGGCGCGTTGCCACAGTGCGCGCGGCTCCCCCCCCCCCCCCCCCTGAGGTTAGAATCCTCCCTCGGACATAAGGGCGTGTCTTGTCCTTAGCGTAAGTTAGTTTAAGTTAGATTAAGTGGTGTATAAGTCTATTTCCAAGTCACCATCGTACTCACCGATGGTGACCATTTGGGGTAGTGAGGAACTGCGATTCACCACTGATCACAGTGTGGTGCCACTCGTCGGAAGTTCAAGCTTCTGGGTAATGGTATCATTCCAGGCGCAGCATTCTGTATTTTGGTGTCAACGGGAGCCTACGCATGAGACTGTAATTCGTTAGTCCGAATACTGTTAGGCTCTGACCAGAGGTATGGGATGACACAATGTTGCGGGGAATCCATTACTTGTTCTCTGATGGCATGTGCATGTGCGAAGGGGTTAAAATGCTTGGTGCTCAATACAGCGATGTTCCCTTGTGACGGTCAAATTTACTCAAGTGGTACATTGCCGACGAGTGTTCTTGCCTTCACGTTCACACGAACAGTGGGCAACTGCCACATCTGAATTCTCCACAAATCTGGATGTAGCAAGATTCGACCACAATGCCCCTTTTAAACTCTTGTCGGTTGGTGATAATGCTGCCTCACACGATTACTTGTCATGTCTTGGTCTCCACAGTGATCAGCCAAAATCTGACTCTCTTTACACCAAGCCTAGCTACCTCACTAAAAACGAGCAACATTAACTCACTTTGTGGCCTTTCTGCCTGTCAGAGAGATTCGTAACTCTAATCATTTATGCCTGCCAATGGTGTGCAGGTGTAGGAAGATATATTAACATCCTTCCGTATCTTTTGCGTACTTCACTTGTTTAGTCAGGTGGTGTAGATACTTTACCGGTATCTGAAAGTAGTTTGAGGAGGGTCTACAGTGATGTTTCGCTTGTTATGGTTTACAGTACATTTTCTTTTGAAAAAAGAAGCAGGGTATGTGCTGCACATGAAACACATTGTAGAGCTCCCCCCATAGTCCGCTGTCGAATATTTTTGGAGAATGTTACTTCTAGGGATAAAGGCCATAAAAACCAGATAGGAGAAACTATTGGTAAGGGGGTGCGGATGAGGGACAATAGCACAGTCTCTATTTGGTGACCGGTTAGCGAGTGGAACAGAAAAGCCAGAAATAAAAGAGAATACGATTTATCCTTCAGCATGTCCAGGTTTCAGTTGTCAAGTATATATGGGCAATTCACAATAGTAACAATACTCTCTATGTGTGTCTGCTTCAACACGTAGCTCACTGTCTGCATGTAGTTCACATCTATCGCGGAGGATTAGAATTTGAGGCAAAAATAACTATCGGATATTACCGCAAGGGAACGGTACATCTGCAACGGCGAGAATTGTGACTGCTCGAAAATACCACCGGATATCGAGTCAAGACATACCTACAACAGAGAGACTACGAAGTCTTCTGGTACCACTGCGGTGAAAATGTACCCTAAAGCACCAACTGAGCCGAATATCTCCTTCGAAACAGTGGCGTTCCACGTATGATGGACGCCGAATTCCATCGTGCCTGAATAGGAATAGCTCGAACACAGCAAGGGCAAGCATTCCCACGTCATAGTGATTAGAAAATCCTACAGCGCATGGGACTTCCTAACAGAAGGTCTACAGCCATGCTACTGACAGTTGGTCTACAGATAACACTTTAGTTTGCTCCACACTACGAAATTTGACTGCTGTTAGTTGGAGATGTTGCATCTTCTTTGAGACTCGTTTCTGTGCTTTTAGCGACAAGAAGTTCAAATGGTTCAAATGGCTCTGAGCACTATGGGACTTAACTTCTGAGGTCATCAGTCCCCTAGAACTTAGAACTACTTAAACCTAACTAACCTAAGGACGTCACACAACACCGACAAGAAGTCAGTGAATCTATTCTGTAATAATAGTAAAACGGTAAAACCGCCGTGCCTGTTTGTTCGTGTGCGAACACGTTGTTCTCCAAAACTACTTGAGGAATTTTATGGATTTTCCATTGGTAACTTGAGCCTAGCTTGGGGAAAGGTATAGATTTCATTTCCTCAATATAGGATTGCGAAAAAAAGATACTGTGACTTAAAGTTTAATAAATGCGAAAGCGTGTTAGTCTGTTACCTTTCCACGACTAAACAGCTGAACCGATTTTAATGAAATTTAGAATGTAGATAGCTTGAAGCCCAAGGAAGAAAATAGGCTACTTTAGATTGTGTGTATTACGAGATTTTTAGAATATATTACGCAATTAGAGAAATATATTTACTCTTTGAAAAGGCTAATGTTTCTTTGACTTTGGTGAAAACGTTTTTATTCAACGATATGTTCCTACATAATACGATTCAACATAATGTACATAATGCTTGTACAATCGTCAATGTGTTTAATCCCTACTGTAATATAACACGTGCGAAAGTAACTATGTTAAATTTTCACGACTAAGAGACTGAACCAATTTCAATTAAATTTGGTGCGGAGATAGCATGGATCGTCAGGAAGAACGACGGCTATGCTAGAAAGTAAAAAAATAAAAAAAAGACGTCGAAACTTAAATAGGGGATTGAACACTTTTTTTACATCAGTGAACATAACACATACTGAAAAAATTGTTCCATACTGAATGCGCTGTATAGAGTAAAAGTATAGCTACTTTAATAGCACGATGCATAGATGTACTCATGCTCGCACCCGCCCACACCCGTCACCAGGCACCGCTCGATAGCAGTGCTTTATGCGTGCTACGTCGTTGTGTGTTGGGATAGTTGGACGGAGGGGCATCTATGCATTGTGCTATGCTTACCCAAACAGGCAGACACGCGAGATTCAAATGGTTCAAAAGGCTCTGAGCACTATGGGATTTAACTTCTGAGGTCATCAGTCCCCTAGAACTTAGAACTACTTAAACCTAACTAACCTAAGGACATCTCACACATCCATGCCCGAGGCAGGATTCGAACCTGCGACCGTAGCGGTCGCGCGGTTTCAGACTGTAGCGCCTAGAACCGCTCGGCCACTCCGGCCGGCAGACACGCGAGAGCAGCTGACGTTATTGCTCGCACAATAAGTTACTTTACTTACCGTCGCTCAGCTAACAAAACTATTGATGTGCGAGTGTAGCCGCGGGTAATAGCAGGTACAAAGTGAAATCTGATGGAAGCCGCATTAACAGCTGGAAAATCTTCTCGTTTTATTCACGGGAAGCATTGCTTCGAGTGGATGTTTTTCGTTACCAGTTTGATTGGGACTCAGTCTAGGACATCATAGTCATCCGTATGCGATAAGCTGACCGGACAAAATACTAGTTGCTCTCTTAGAAGAGCACACTGGTCGCTTTGGAGCGCGGCTGTAGGACTGGTAGCAGGCAGTCGTGTGACCCACCACCGCTGATGTATGTCGTGGCAGGGAAGTGGTGTATATTTTCCAATCAGCTGTATCGAATTAGCACAGAATGGCAGAAAGGAGTTATCGTGCTTATGACGACACTGTGAATGAAGCAGCCTGATTTGCTGATGTATCAACACAGAGTATCAGACGTATATGCAAGGAATGGTGTACCAGTCGCAGACTTGTAACACTATGTGAGAACAGTGACCGTAGAAAGATATGAACTAGCAGGGAGTGGAGACGTGTGTCACGGTTTTGACAATGACAGTCGCTTCCTTACCCGACAGGAACTGCTGCTGTCAGCAGTGCACATCCTTCTGAATCAGATTCCAAGCGAATATGGTGAAGCGCGGGGAAGGCGGAACGGGTGGGTGTTTATATACTTGCTGTGAGAAATGGGCACACCAACAAGCTTGTTATGGCGAAGGAAAGACTGCTCCGCGTCTTCAATGGACCCAGCAAAACGCTAGACAGTAGCGGACAGGAGGCATGAGATATGAACCGACACGTAAGATATTGCAGTGCCTCTGTTATTCTGATTTCGACTCATTACGATGAATGCATGTCCAAAGGAACTTTGCATCGTAATCAGAATAATACAGGCAGTGCAGTATCGTATTTATCTGCCGATACCGGGCAAGCGACTTTCAAAGTAAAACGTATGACATGTACGGGAATATACATAATGGATGCACGAGTCCAGGTCGTAGACGCATGGTTGACGACATATGGAAGTTCAGGTCTAGCTAGGAGTCGCGCACGCATAGCCTATGTCAAGTCGACCGCTCGCGATAAGCGGGAAAGCTGCGTTCGAGTCCCCGGTCCGGCACAAATTTTCATTGTCGTCATTCCATTCTACAGCTGATAGTTGTCCTAATTCACAATTGCGAATCCATTTAATGTATGGTCCGACATGACACAACTCCTCCGCTTTCAAATGAGGCAAGGAATCGAGCGCAGTAGCAACCCAATGAGGGTTTACACCTACAGTATGTTGTTGTTTGCCACGTGGTCCAGCAAGGCCAAAAAGTGAGAAGTAATAATAATAATGAATCACAACAAGTGTTAATTTTAAATTTTAAAAATAAAGACGTACTAAATCTGTGTTTCACTAGTGAGAATGTTACGTACCAGTTGACGAATGTGTGTTATATTTACAATAACATGTTTCGGGACCACTGGCAGCAAACAATTATGACGGTGCTTAACGGCGTACAAGTCTTAAGCACTTGGTAATGGGATAACGTGATCGCGATACGTGTTGTTATAAATATGTAGCACGTTTGACAACCATTGCGTTAATGTCTCATACTAATTCATGAAACAGTGGTATGATAGGTTCATAACATACAAAAGCTGTCTTTCTTCGTTGGTGTGGAGCAAGTTCCTCTGTCACCAGACGGTCAGCATAAAAAGGATGAAAATTGTCGGGTATTATCTTTACGCTGCGCACCATTGCAGACAAAGTTCTCCAGGAACTTAGCACGCACTGTGTAGGCCACTACCGCGGCGTGGGGTGCAGTCAGAACGCCGGTGTCGCCTGCTACGGCGCGTGCTGCGTCTGGAGTCGGTATCCGGCCGTGCACCGCAATCTCGCTAATCCGCCGACTGCGATTTAATTTCCTGCGGGCCACGCCCTCCGGGGGCGGCTCTGGCCCGGCCGCCGCTTCCGTCGCCCGCGCACCACCCCTTCTCGCTACGCTGCGCATCAGCTCGGCCCGCGTGTGGCCCCGCGTAATTCGGCGTGACGTCTTTCCGCCCCCCGGCTGGCTTACAAATAAAAAAAAATTGTAGCTGCGGAAGAGCAGAAAAAAACGAGTGAAAACACACGTCGCACACTCAGAGGCAGCTGGCTGGCCTTTCCTCCTCCACACGACTCCTTTCTCACTCCGCGCCGCATCTATGACTCATTTGCACTGGAACAAATGTAGGTATTCCTCAGAGACGTATGGCGATGAAAAGGCAGTAGTCGGGGAAGATTAAAAGGTCTCCATAGGCGAGTTTTAAGCATAGTTGTTGTTATTTTAGCTTTGAGCAAATTTTCGGAAAACAGCGGGCCTGTCAAACCCGGCTCTTTCTCTTCGTCAGTGAACCCAGAAAGCTGTAGACACCGTCGCCTAGGTTGTCATTCTTCTTGACTTCCAGAAAGCGTTCAATACAGTACCGCACTGCCGCCTCACGGACAAAATACGAGAGTACAGAATATTAAATCAGCTGTGTGACAGGACTGAAAAGTTTTTAGCAAACAGGGCACAGCATATCATTCTGAACGGAGATAAATCTTCAGACGTAACAGTGACTTCGGGGGTACCCCAGGAGAACGGTACTGGACCATTACTTTTCACAATATGTACAGTGTGAACCACCGAGAAAATTTCAGATGATGTTCAGGGATACCTTCTGAGTATTGTGGCGCAAGCTACCGACGGTTTCCGGTATCCTGTTACAGAGTTGACAGAAGTGGACACACAGAATTCGTAATTCGCGCTATAGTTATCATAGCCTTTATCGCCCCCATACGATACACCTCTCGCGACACACGCGAACGGCAAGATGGCGTATTATTCTTGATCGCAAAAAAAATGCGAAAGTTTTGTTTCTATGTGTATAGAATCAGCTACATACCATCCAAAGAACGTGAGTACACGAATAGTTAAGTAACAGCTCAGTACACACCAAATAACTGGATTCCACAACACTACCGCAACCTCAAGTGTATATTGTTGACATACGAAGTTCAAAAAATGGTTCAAATGGCTCTGAGCACTATGGGACTTAACTTCTGAGGTCATCAGTCGCTTAGAACTTAGAACTACTTAAACCTAACTAACCCAAGGACATCACACACATCCATGCCGGAGGCAGGATTCGAACCTTCGACCGTAGCGGTCGCGAGGTTCCAGACTGTAACGCCTAGAACCGCTCGGCCACTATGGCCGGCTACGAAGTTCACCTTTTAGTATTTTGTTTACTAACAGCCGCAGATGACATGATGTTCGCTGAGTAAAAACGGCAAAAAAAAAAAAAAAAAAACACACACACAGAAAATTCTCAAAAACATGCTGTAACATACAATAAATAAGGTAGTATGAAAGTATCCATAGAAAACTGCTTCAAAAAACGAATAGTAAAAATGTAATAGTGTGCCACTGTGTTCCTATAACCATATTATTTTCTGCATTTTGTAGATTAATAAACCCACTGATGATGGTGTTATTTGTCACCGAAACTAGTTTGGGAAAATAAAGAAATAAACGAATAACAAGTTGTTTTGCATCAAGGCGGACTCAATTTGTGATATTGTTGTTTCTCTATGCAAACTCGGACTAATGGAAGAGTTCCAAGATAAAATTGTATTCACCCGATTTTATATGAAAACACCTTCACACAGTGAACAAACCCACAATTTGCAATAATCAAAACGTACAACACACATCTCAGAGTAATATAACGTAAAATTACTACTGATACGGTTGCCGCCACTGCGGGAACAGCTCAGCACAGCGTCACTGCGCAGCCCTTGTTAACCTATCCACACTATTGCTGTGTATCACCGTTAACGCACAAGTAACACAGCCGGAAAACAGTACCCTAGATAGAACCGAGCAGTACTGAATGCAAATTTGTGAGCAAAGAGTTTAAGCGGGAGTCACCGTCTCAAAAGCAGGTACTGCAATCGAATGGAAAGAAGACACACAGCATGCATCAGCGCCATTTGTACTGTTGCGCACTGTTTTAAATGGAATGCAGAGTTCCAGTGTGGGCTGTGAGTATCGTATGGCAGCGAAACTTCTTAGATATTATAATGCGTTAATGTACATCCGATTTACAGTGGAAAAAAAAGTTAGTTCCAATTTTGGGCACCAGGTGCAAATCTTGTGCCGTGAATGCAAGAAAAACGTACACAATTGTTTCCAATACTGAACCGCCAGAGAAACTGGTATAGGCAATCGTATTCAAATACAGAAATATGTAAACAGGCAAAAGACGGTGCTGCGGTCGACAACACCTATATAAGACAATACGAATCAGGCGCAGATGTTAGATCGGTTACTGCTGATACAACGGCATGTTGTCAAGATTTAAGTGAGCCTGACCATGGTGTTACAGTCGGCGCACGAGCGATGGGACACGGCATCTCCGAGGTAGCGATGAAGTGGGGATTTTCCCGTACGATCATCCCACGAGTGTATCGTGAATATCAGGAATCCGGTAAAACATCTAATCTACGACATCGCTGCGGCCGGAGAAAGATCCTGCAGGAACGGGACCAACGACGACTGAAGAGAATCGTTCAACGTGACAGAAGTGCAATCCCTTCGCAAATTGCTGCAGATTTAAATGCCGGGCCATCAAAAAGTATCAGTGCGCGAACCATTCTACGAAACATCATGGATATGGGCTTCGGAGACGAAGGCACACTCGAGTACCCTTGATGACAACACGACTCGGAGATTCACGCCTGGGTCATCAACACCGACATTGGACTGTTGATGACCGAAAACATGTTGCCAGGTTGGACGAGTCTCGCTTCAAGCTGTATTGAGTGGATGGACGTGTACGGGTCTGGAGAATACCTCATGAATACATGGACCCTGCATTTAGCAGGGAACTGTTCAAGCTCGTGGAGGCTGTGTAATGGCGTGGGGCGTGCGTAGTTGGAGTGACATGGGACCCTTGATACGTCAAGATACGACTCAAAGATGACACGTACATAAGCATCCTGTCTGATCACCTGCATCCATTCATGTCCACTGTACATTTCGACGGACTTAGGAAATTCCAGCAGGACAATGCGACACCCCGCACGTCCAGAATTGCTACAGAGTGGCTCCAGGAACGCTCGCTCTATTGAGTTTAAACACTTCCGCTGGGCACGAAACTCCCGTGAACATTATTGAGTATATCTGAGATGCCATGCAACTTGTTCTGTAGGATTCATGGTGTCAATTACCTACAGCAGTACTTGAGACATTAGTCGAGTCCATGCCACGTCGACTGTCCGATGTGGCCGAGCGGTTCTAGGCGCTTCAGTCTGGAACCGCCCGACCGCTACGGTCGCAGGTTCGAATCCTGCCTCGGGCATGGATGTGTGTGATGTCCTTAAGCTAGTTAGGTTTAAGTAGCTCTAGTTCTTGGGGACTGATGACCTCAGATGTTAAGTCCCTTAGTGCTCAGAGCCATTTGAACCATGCCACGTTGTGTTGCGGCAGTTCTGCGTGCTCGCGGGGGCCCTATAGAAATTAGGCAGGTGTACCAGTTTATTTGCATTTTCAGTATATTAGGAACGGGACTTGGGCTGGAAAGGTCAAACAAGTGAGAAAGGTATAACGTTGAGCTTATTATATTATCTGCCGCTTGTTCAATATGAGCGCCGGAGACGTCAACGAGATACCGTACAGTGCCAGATTTGCACCTGGTGGCCAAAACTGGGACTAACTTTTTTCCAGTGTAAATCGATTCTGCATTAACTCATGAGCATATATACTACGTTTCTCTTCTGTACGATATTTACAGCCCACACTGGACCTCCGTGAGCAGCTGCAGTGTAATTACAATCATCCAGTACTAGCTAACCGTAAGAAACCAAACCAACTGCTATAACTCTGCAACGAGTCGTCGGCGACCGTGGATGTGTTGTACTAAAATACTCATATAGATCCCTGAACAACTCTGAAAGTTCGCTGACAATGCTCTTCAATACAGAGAGGTCACAAACCTAGAAAATTGTAGACGAATGCAAGGAGATCTACAGAGGATCGATGCTTGGTACTTCACAACATAAACAAATGTGATATATTGCGCATAAACAGGCAGAAGGATCCTCGTTTGACCAATACTTGAATATTGCTCGTCAGTCTGTGATCCATACGAGATATGATCGGAAGAAGAAATAAAGAAGAGCCAAAGAAGAACAGCGCGTTTCTTCACACGTTCATTAAGTCGTGAAAGAATCATGGACATGCTCAGCTAGCTCCGGCGGTAGACGCTGCAAGAGAAATACTGTGACGGCTAAGGTGGCTTGCGGGTTCTAGACGTGTTGGTAGATGTAGAAGAGAATATTCAATGCTACAACAGCGTTAATGAAACCCAAAATTTTACTGTGAAATGACAATTATGATTTTCTCTTTGTTTTAGCCCGTAAGCTTTACCTAGGTGTTAACTGAAAGTAAAAAAGGTGTGGCGTTGTAACGAAGAGGAAGGAAAGTAAACCAGAACACACCGGCACTGCACCTTTCACAATTACGGCAACTGAACGGCTTCTTTGTAAGTGATTTGCAGTCTAACATCAGTTTATAGTTTAATCATTCCTCACATCTTCAGTGTTGCTATACATTAAACGGTGCAAAATTTATTGCTGTTGTGTTTTCAGATTTGCGGATCTGATTATTCTCGATAGACAGTGCGCGATCAGCTTCTCCAGTACATTTATTGCGATAAGACTCAGTGTTGTATTGCCCAGGTGCTCACTGTTCCCCACTCAACGGCGAATTTGCAATGACTTTTGCTATAGACCCTGTGGCTTCGAATGATAGTGGACTTGATTATTTAAAAAGCACTAACCTTGAATTTTTCGTAATAACGGCTGTACGTAATAACACACAATTCTGTTAAGATTCAACAATTCTGACTAACACTGCTGTACACTGTTCCTTGCGTAGAGTTGGGCCCGGTTTGATGTGACAGCTGTTTGTGACCGCCACACACGGTCTTCGCCCACGAGCTTTCAGTCTGATTAGAACACACCCTTCCCATTCCATTCATGGATGGTGCACGGGGGAAAGGAGTGTCGTCAAGTCCTCGTGAAAGTCCGAATTTCTCTAATTTTTGAGAAGGTTCTTGTATTACCTTCTTTCTCTAATTGTATCGTCACGATCATGATGATCACGAGGGAAGCTGTTTTATGAGGAACAAAAGCGCTCAAAATTTTAACACAGACGTGACCTACGAAGTCCATAATATCCAGTTCCCATTGGATATCACTGAGAATTTCGGGGACACTTCCACCCTTACTAAACAAACCACTGTCGATGCAAGCAGATTTTCTACACCTCATCCCTTTTACAAAACAAGGGTCGCACATTCATGAAAAATACAGAGGACTTACTAAACTTCAAACCATTCTCGCACTGGGCAAACACAATCACTTAGCGTGTTGTTGTACCGCCATTTGGGAAATAGTTCAGCTTTGTCGGATACAATCAATTCACAAGTAGTTCCCCAAACTGGAAATCGGCCATGTTTTAATCTATGCTCTTTAGGGGTCCATCAGCACCAGACCACACTACCGACCATACGCAACGGATCTGGAGACTCATACTGTTGACTACTGACACGAAAAACCAACTGTGCGTCTATTTTTAAGTGGACGATTTCTTGCTTATGCACATGTCGAAAAATGTGAACATTCTTGTTCATGATAAGACATTTCAAACCAAGGGACGTTTGAGTTATGACACGTGCGTAGGCAGAAAATATTCCACTTGCAAACGACTAAAGGGTTAAAACTGCAGTCCCAGGTTTTCAACGTCCATTGCTTTGACACAGCTGTAGATTACTACATGGAGTGATAAATGAATCGCATCTTGAGGTTAAATTTGGCTGGATTATGTAAAGCCATTTAACCAATGTGATCTCTCAGCATTGTAAGGCACATATTCTGCATTGTGAAGTGCAATATGCTGAAAGATCGATCAGTAATCTTAGAAAATTACTGGACTTTACTGAGGGACATTCTAATTTGGACCAGCATTGAACTCCTGATAGTACTTAGAAAAACAGCTATCTCGGCTGCGATGAAGAATTGATAACATTGTTCGCAGACGCTGCGTACTACTAGGAGTTCAACACTGGCCCAGACTAGAACGTCCTTCAGTGTAGACCCGTAATTATCTAAGATTATTGACAAATGTTTCAACATTCATTGCACTGCATGATGTGAGGATATATGCCTTATAGATAGTTGCGAGATCGTATTGATTTAATGGCTTAATGTAACCCAGCCAAATTTAAGCTGCAACTGCGAATTATTATCGCGAAACCGATTGTACTTCGGTACCACAATAAACGAGCGTTAGCAGCTACATGTGGACTCTACAATGTTTTAGATTTTTCTACAAAATTAAAAAAAAATTAAACTAAGTTTCACTTCTTTTCTTGGTACTAACTAGCCTGTTCGCCTGATCTTGAGTCAAAATTCATCTGTGTCCGTAATTCAGCAGAACTGCGTGTTTAGACTTCTGAAATACGTTACCGCTTGATTTCTAAGGCATTTCCTAAGTATTACTCTAAACCGCTGACACTATGAAATAATACTATGAAATACCGCTTTATTGTGCATATTTGGTTACTGTACTGGAAACTTAACGATAGGGCAATCCATTAGCATGAGTGATGTGAAACGCTTGACGCTTTCTGCTTGAGTCATGGCTGACATTAGTTCCGTTTCTCGTTAACTTTCTCTGTCTGTAACACTACACAGAAGTGGGCCCTTGGCAAGAAACACTTTATCGCGCCCCTTATCTGAGCAGTTCTGCAGGAGCGCCCTTTCCTTATCGGCGTGGCCGGAGTCCAAGACATGGGCGCAGCCCCGCGGCCGTGCGAACGAGGCCAACGAGCGCCGCGAGACACGACACGACACGGCGCGGGCGCTGAGCGCCGCGTCGCGTGCCGGGGCGCGCACTCGCCAAGTAATAAACATGCAAATGCCGAGATAAGCATGCAAATGTCTCGCCGCGGCGCCGGAAGCGCAGGTGCCGACTCGCGTTCATCTCATTTGCCGGCGAGCAGAGCGCGGCCATGGGCCACATTCCAATCCCGGTCGCTGATTTATTTCCTAGCAGCCCATTCCGTGACTTACACTGTTTCCTTTATTATTTCTGTAGACGCCGTAAGTTTAGTGCCACAGACGAGGCTGATGACTTGTTTTGACGTTTATAATTAATATGGCTCTATGTCTCTTTCTGACAGAGAAACATTTTACCATGTTTTTATAAGTCACTTTCTTGTCAGCTTTTCTGTTCGTTACAAATTTTCTAATTCATTTTTTAAACTAACATAGTACTGGACTATAATGCAATATTAACTCGCTTTCTTATCGCTCTGTTAGGGAGCCGTGGGGTTGGGGTGAAAAAGTTTATTGGAGCCTGACATCTAGGCTGCCCTGCAGGACCAATGTGTTGTGTAGGTACATCGACATGTACTTCTGTGAGGGACAGTCAAATGAAAACTGAACACCTGCCGCAATGGGACCATGGAATGGTTCCATTCAAAAGTACTCTCCACATGTGTTAAGACATTTATCCTCTTGGGAGATGAGATGATCAATTCCTGTGTCATAGAACGTGGTTGGCCTATGACGGATCCACTAGAGCACCCACTCTGGCACTTGTCGGTCAGACTGAAACCGAAGTCCATGCATGTCTTTTTTCAGGCTGTCAGAGTTGTGAAAATCACCCAGGTTGTATGGAGGATGCTGAAGCGCTTACGAACCAAACCGTTGAAGCCTTATAATGCAACAAAATGATTCCGTGTGACAGCATTCCTAGGTGTTTTGACTTTGTCTTCATAGTGTATCGCACTTATTGTGATTTCGTGAGCGGGGTACCCAACGACCAGAGGCAGCATCCTGTTGCACGATGACGTCCGCTCCCATACTGGCAGTTCGACGAAAACTACGCTTCAGCGATTTGGTTGGGAAACACTGGAAGATCTCCGTACATTCTGGATTTTTCACCGTGTGATTTCACTTCTTTGGCGACCTGAAGAAAACGATGCATGGACATTGGTTACGGTTGGACGAAGAAGTGCAAGAGTGCGTGCGGTTGTGGGTCCGTCAGTGGCCGACCGCGTTGTACGAAACACGAGTTGACCATCTCGTCTCCGAGTGGGACATACATCTTAAGGCATGTGATGATTAGTTTCGAATGGAACCATTCCGTAGACTCGTTGTGACGGGTGTTCGATTTCCATGTGACTGCTCCTTATACATACAAACGCCGCAAGCTACATTATAATGCATGACGCAGGACACCTTGTACCTCTAGCAGTGTTTTCCTTTGCTGTTCACTCACAGATGAGGCGAGGGAGGAACGATTCCGTACGCGCCCTAATTTCTCTCCTTTTTAAAAAACGGTTCAAATGGCTCTGAGCACTATGCGACTTAACTTCTGAGGTCATCAGTCGCCTAGAACTTAGAACTAATTAAACCTAACTAACCTAAGGACATCACCCACATCCATGCCCGAGGCAGGATTCGAACCTGCGACCGTAGCGGTCGCTCGGCTCCAGAATGTAGCGCCTAGAATCGCACGGTCACTCCGGCTGGCTCTTCTTTTTTCTTCACTGTTCTTACGCAGAATGTACGCTGGTGGCAGTAGAACCGTTCTGCAGTCAGTTAGATACTGGCTCTCTAAAGTTTCTCAATAGCGTTTCACAAAAAAGACTTCATCTTCCCTTCAGGGAAGTTCACGAAGCTTTACTGTGATACTTGGGTGCTCATCGAATCTACCGGTAACAAATCTAGCAGCACGACTCTGAAATATTTCGAAGTCTTCCTTTAAAACGACCTGGTGGAGATCCCAAATACTCGACCAGTACACAAGAATGGGTCACACTCGTGTTCTGTTTACGGTATCTAATATAGATGAGCTTCACTTTGCTATAGTTCTTCCAATACATTGATGACGACTATTCACATACCATACTATTGCCTTCATGTGCTTGTTCCATTTCACGTCGCTTTCTAACATTGTGCTTGGCTATTTAATCTTTGAGGCTGTGTGAAGCAGCACAGCGCTAATGCTGTATTCGAACATTAAGGTATTGTTTTTACTGCTCATCCGCATTAGTAATATCGGAATGCGTTCCAGACGGTACGCTAGCGGATGGCACGGCTGAACGGAGAGCGCAGGAGAGAAGAGATTGAATAGCTTTGTTGTCTATCAGTTCGGCACAAATTTTGCAGTTGATTTTAAACTTGCCACTGAAGTAGACAGCTGAAATTTTTAATACAGATCGCAACTGGATGACGCTCCAATACTGACCCGCTGGCTTGTCTAGTGTAGGAGGTTCAAATGGTTCAAACGGCTCTGAGCACTATGGAACTTAACGTCTGAGGTGATCAGTCCCCTAGAACTTTGAACTACTTACACCTAACTAACATCCACGCCCGAAACAGGATTCGAACCTGCGACCGTAATGGTGGAGGCGTTCCAGACTGAAGCGCCTAGAACCGCTCGGTCATAGCGGCCGGCGTAGTGTAGGAGAAGGCTACTTTGTTTGGCATTGTCATTTCCCGATGAGCTAGGGACTGAGACTTACAATACACCTTACAATTTGATGACAATACATTATTAACTCGCTTTCTTGTTTGGTGCATGGCGGACAGTATTTTGTGTACCGCTGCCATTTTCGCTTTTCCTGTGGTAGTCAGGAATGATTTGGGGGAGAACGATTCTGGTAAGCATCCTTGTGAGCTCCAACCTTTCCAGTTTTTACCTTCACAGGCTTTTCACAAGATACGAGGAGAAAGAAGCAGTGTACTGGTTGCGTCAGGTGAAGAGCAACTGAAAGAAATCTGAAATTTGCCTCACGTCTCTGTTGTCATCTCTTCAAAATAGTTGAAACTAACTAAAATATTTCACGTATACAAGCATAAAAAGCAGAAAATAATTATTTAAGGAAATATGAATTATTGATATACTACGTTTCTACCATCAACTAAAAGGTATAAAATAATTTATCCTAGTCTCATACGGGGTCCTTACACCATACAGAGATTTGAAAAATCGTGACTTTATAATAGCTATGAAAATACTTCTAAGATTTAAAAAGAAGAAACGTGGAGCACATGCAACAGATAATGTTAAGTAGATGAATTATTAATGCGTCAGTTAGTAGTTAGTGTAATAGATCACTTTTGCGTTTTAAATCATCCAAGTATTTTTATAACTATTAAAAATTCACAATCACAATTTCTTAGGATTACCTATAGGGGGTTAGGAATCTAGATAGGTCGAGGAGAAATTATTTTATACTTTTTAGTTCAATTTAAAAACGTGTTATATGAAAAATTCGATTTTATCTAAATACGATTTTGAGAGCACACATTGTGTCACCACTGAATTATGGTCGTCTTGACAATATGTGCAATGTTACAGTGGTAGAGTGGTTCAAAGAAACGACCAACCAGTTGGAGAAATGTATGGATTCATTGTTGTTGGGAGCCTGTTACGCGCTTAAGGTTGTACTTGCGGGTTGTTCGATGGAAGCACTAATTAATATGTATTGAAGTCAGACTGAAGGAAGACATCGAGGCAATTCAGAGGCCGGCTGCTAGATTTCTTACCAGTAGGTTGGAACGACACCCAAGTATTACGTAGATGCTTCGGGAACTCGGAATCACTGGAGGGAAGACGACGTTCTCTTCAAGGAGCACTATTGAGAAAATTTACAGAACAAGCATCGCTTTTCCGTCGCTCTGTTTTCAAGTGGAACAGGAAAGAAAATGACTAGTAGTGTTACAGGGTACCCTCTGCTAAGCACCATGTGTCGGCTTGCAAAGTATGTATGTATATGTAGTGTGGTCACAGAAACATGGCGGAGCAGCAGCACGGCTGTCGATGAAAGCGAAACTTAGATCGCTGAAACGACAACTCTTTTCAGGGACTGACGTAGTACCGTGGAATGTCCAGTCACCCAAAACATTTGAGATAAGTGTTAAAAAATGTGCCTCCTGTCCTCATCTCAAGCTGACACTCAGTGGTTTCTTCCGAAAATTGGCAACTGCATCAAGTGGACCTTTTATGTATGTATTAAACTGGGGACCTAGAGACGACGGACAGGCTTCGTCCCGCCGTAGCCCTCAGTGATTCACAACCCCACAATAGGCCACAGTAGTCCACCCATCCCACCGCCACCCCACACCGAACCCAGGGTGATTCTGCAGTTCGGCCCTGGGAACGCCTCATACCAGTTGAGTGTAGCTCTTAATGTTTGCGTAGTAGAATAATTATCGTGTACGCGTACCTGGAAACAGTGTTTGCACAGCAATAGCCGACACAATGTAACTGAGGCGGAATAAGGGGAACCAGCCCGCATTCGCTGAGGTAGATGGAAAACCGCCTTAAAAACCACCCACAGGCTGGCCGGCACACCGGACCTCCACACTAATCCGCCTGGCGGATTCGTGGGACCAGCTACGAAAGTTTTTCGAGCCTGTGGACTGGTTGGTTGACGTATGGAAAAAAATTTCACGTATCTGCCAAGTCGAACTCCTTAACCTACTTTCTGGGCTGGTCATCATACACAGAGAACCACTGGGAACCGATTAGCATGTTGGAACTACTGTTATAAAAAGGATACAGCCAGTTTTTAAGTCCAATTTACCTTACTGCTGTTCAAGACGACAGTGTTCACACTGTACATTTTTTTTGTGCAAAATTACAAGAACACGGCACGAATTTTCTTCATGCTGAATTTTATTTATTAATGTATGTAATAATCAAAAAATTCTTGCTGTAATACCTTGAAAAACTGGAGCTTGAGATTTCAGATATATCTTCAAATGGTTCAAATAGCTCTAAGCACTATAGGACTTAACATCTGAGTTCATCAGCCCCCTAGACTTAGAACTACTTAAACCTAACTAACCTAAGGATATCACACACATCCATGCCCGAGGCAGGATTCGAACCTGCGACCGTAATGATCGCGCGCTTCCGGACTGAACCGTCTACAACCGCTCGGCCACAACGGCCGGCTGAAATATCTTCCTCTATCTATATAACGTATAATAAACTGAAGTCCCCTGCCACGGTTTTATATGTTGTTCGGACTAGTCTCAGGAACTGCTTTATGGATTTTGCTACGGTTTTCACTAATAGACAGACTGGCTTGCGAGGAAGGTTTGTGTATATAATTTATAAATATTTCGTTCAAAGTGGCTCCACTATGATGAAATAAAGTCTCTCGCTCCTTTTAAAACAACGTCATTGCCATCTAGCGGTGGATGGCAGAACTCCTTGGAATTGCGGTAGCTCGCCGATGCTCTGTACGGATGTTGCATGGTAAAGGATGCATCCTAGGCAAGTTGCGTGGCACAAGGTGCTTTGTACCAATGTTCCGTGGCGGTATGTGCTTCTTACCAATTTTACTTAAACCTAACTAACTTCAGGACATCATACACATCCATGCCCGAGTCAAGATTCGAACCTGCGACCGTAGCAGTCGCGCGGTTCCACACTGTAGCGCCTAGGACCGCTCGGCCACCCCGGCAGGGCATATGATGATTATATGTGATGATTATATATCGGAAGCAAAAGCTGTGTCATGTATTATATATTAGGCGAGTGATGAGAATTCGATATGTTGTTTTCTGCGTGATGTTATGACTGAAGTTTCTATGCATTGCTAGTGTCTCCAGCTGTTCAAGATCTGATTTCTTGTGCATTAATGTCTCTTGCCAACGACAGTCAGTTGTTTCCTAAAGATTGCGTGATAAACCGATAACTGCTTCGTACTAAATATTACTGGAACAAATCACACTATTAAATATGAAGTTGTTGAACTAAAAGTGAAGGACTAATCTATTAATATTACGTAATTTTGACCGCAATAAACAGGATGTCATTCGAAAGTGCAGCATTAGCGCTATCAAAAAATAAATAAATAAATAAATAAATAAATAAAAATGGCTCTGAGCACTATGGGACTTAACATTTGAGGTCATCAGTCCCCTAGACTTAGAATTACTTCAACCTAACTAACCTAAGGACATCACACACATCCATATCCTAGGAGCCGAAAAGACATCGGTAATTTATTGATTAATTAATTACGCAGTTTCGTAACACAGCTGCGAAAAGGAGAGCGGTATAAGAATACATTTAGTGAGGTGAAAATATAGCTTAACCTGCAAAATATTACGTTATGTACTGCTGACAGCCCCTGACTATTGAGCCTGTGGAGGACAGGCTTCAATTATAAAAACTGAATAACACAACGATCTTCGCACAGTGCACAGTGAAGGTCTCTTTGATAGATATTGCAAGTGATTACTTACATTATTCTGTATGAAGTCGTGCACTGATGACAGTATTTGCACTGTATAACCTTCTGCGTGTTGTTAAAATAATACTCTCTACAGCTAAAGAAATGTTGATTAAATTTAGTAGTGGGTTGGTCCTTAAGGAGTAACGAGTAGACTAGGTAATTCTGTGGCTGAAAGGGAAAGAGTCGTGAAACAAGTGTTACTCAACATTTTTGAAGTTTTGTCATGTTGATTAGCAGCAACTATAAAGGTTCAAAGGTTATTACTTACAGCAGATACAGGTAATTTCCTACTTTAAATCAAGCGATACGCTGTAATTTTTATGTTAGCCGGCCTGTTCGAAACATGTGTAGATGAGATTCTGGTTTATTGATGTCACTCGGCAAACTTTCTAAAACCTCACGTATCGCACACTTTTAGTGCCCCGGCAGACTATGGCCTTCACATCGTCACGCAGTGCAAATTGGGGCCACGGTAGAGGTAGTGGTCGACCAGTTTGGCGCGGTGTATTATCTAATCCTGCCGCCAACGCACTGACTGCAACGACCGCTGCGCAGAGTCAGGCGTCTCGTTTACATTGTTCGGTATCGACGCCCGCCGCCGCCGTTCCAATAGCCCTCGGGTGGTCCGGCGCCCCAGTTTCGATTCAGCTTTAATGAAGAACCGTTTGATGACGACATAATCCTATTGAAACCTAGCCAATAAAACTCTCCTTTGCGCACAGCCCCTGCCGAACAATATGACGTGTACGGTTTCCTATATCGCTTGCTCGGCAGATGCGGTTTTGTGACCGTGAACCCGAGATTCCATTAATCACGGCCAGAGCCAAAGCTGACATCTCTGTTCTGGCCGATACGTTCGGTACATCAGCTCTGTGCGCACATACGCCGTCCGCCGTAGCATTGCGACTCGCACACGTTCACTCATACCCAGCATTATCGTGAACGTAACTTCGTGCGTCTAAGTATTTCAGGTACTTCGAAGATTAAATGTCACGTTTACGATGAACAGTCAGAGTGATATAGTTGTCTGCTGCCGTTTTATACTATTCGTCTCCACCCAATTGTCAACGCCGGTGAAGTGCGTACTCTACTGATAAGAAAGCCTGTAAAATAGTAGAAGAAACTTGCGCTTCACTTCAAATACACGTCTCAATTAGAGAAATGCATACTTATCATAAAAAAGTAACGCGGTGCGGTAAGAATCAGCTAACCACCATAGTTCAGAAGGTATAACGTCATAAGCAATGAGATGCGTGAAAAAATGCCGCATTATACATGACGTCTAAATGTACACTACTGGCCATTAAAATTGTTACACCAAGAAGAAATGCAGATGATAAACGGGTATTCATTGGACAAATATATTATACTAGAACTGACATGTGACTGCATTTTCACGCAATTTGGGT
This sequence comes from Schistocerca nitens, assembly GCF_023898315.1. NCBI lineage: Eukaryota > Metazoa > Arthropoda > Insecta > Orthoptera > Acrididae > Schistocerca > Schistocerca nitens. The sequence continues at coordinate 517,020,882 of NC_064614.1, forward strand.
GCATAGATCCTGAGAAATCAGTGCCCAGAACAACCACCTCTGGCCGTAATAACGGCCTTCACACGCCTGGGCATTGAGTCAAACAGAGCTTGGATGGCGTCTACAGGCACAGCTGCCCATGCAGCTTCAACGCGATACCACAGTTCATCAAGAGTAGTGACTGGCGTATTGTGACGAGCCAGCTGCTCGGCCACCATTGACCAGACGTTTTCAGTTGGTGAGAGATCTGGAGAATGTGCTGGCCAGGGCAGCAGTCGAACATTTACTGTATCCAGAAAGGCCCGTACAGGACCTGCAACATGCGGTCGTGCATTATCCTGCTGAAATGTAGGGTTTTGCAGAGATCGAATGAAGGGTAGAGCCACGGGTCGTCACACATCTGAAATGTAACGTCCACTTTTCAAAGTGCCGTCAATGCGAACAAGAGGTGACAGAGACGTGTAACCAATGGCACCCCATACCATCACGCCGGGTGATACGCCAGTATGGCGATGACGAATACACGCTTCCATTGTCCGTTCACCACGATGTCGCAAAACGCGGATGCGACCATCATGATGCTGTAAACATAGACTGGATTCATCCGAAAAATTACGTTTTGCCATTCGTGTACTCAGGTTCGTCGTTGAGTACACCATCGCAGGCGCTCCTGTCTGTGATGCAGCGTCAAGAGTAACCGCAACCACGGTCTCCGAGCTGATAGTCCATGCTGCTGCAAACGTCGTCGAACTGTTCGTGCAGATGGTTGTTGTCTTGCAAACGTCCCCATCTGTTGACTCAGGTATCGAGACGTGGCTGCACGATCCGTTACAGCCATGCCGGTAAGATGCCTGTCATCTCGACTGCTAGTGATACGAGGCCGTTGGGATCCAGCACGGCGTTCCGTATTACCCTCCTGAACCCACCGATTCCATATTCTGCTAACAGTCATTGGATCTCAGCCAACGCGAGCAGCAATGTCGCGATACGATAAACCGCAATCACGATAGGCTACAATCCGACCTTTATCAAACTCGGAAACGTGATGGTACGCATTTCTCCTCCTTACACGAGGCATCTCAACAACGTTTCACCATGCAACGCCGGTCAACTGCTGTTTGTGTATGAGAAATCGGTTGGAAACTTTCCTCATGTCAGCACGCTTAGGTGTCGTCACCGGTGCCAACCTTGTGTGAATGCTCTGAAATGCTAATCACTTGCATATCACAGCATCTTCCTGTCGGTTAAATTTCGCATCTGTAGCACGTCATCTTCATGGTGTAGCAATTTTAATGGCCAGTAGTGTATTACTTCTCTGCTGATAACTATATTATCATTAAATTTCGCAGGCAGTATGCACATATGCCGCTAAATGCCATAAAAATTATATCGTGGTACCACAAATAATTCAGGAAATACGACGTCATAAAAAATGAAGTGCGTGGAAAGCTGCCGCTTCATGCATGGCGTTTAATTTTTTTAGTCTAATGCTTCGCTACTAATTCTTTCGCATTTCGCTGATAGCATCCACATCCTCTGAATGTATGCACACATTGTACGATACATATTTCAAGAGAGATGACGTGATAAAAACTGAGATACATGAGAAAATTCCGCAGATGTAAGAAGTTTTAATACATTTATTCTTTACTAATAAGACATTTCTACAGAGGAAATCCCAGACACCTCGCAGCATTTTGACAGCTTTCAATTACGAATTGCCAACGGCTTTGGGCGAAAACAATAGCTGTCTATAGAGCTATGAAACAACCAAGTACCGAGCGAGATGGCTCAGTGGCTAGCACAATGGCCACGCATTCGGGAGGGCGACGGTTCAATCCAGCATCAGGCCATCCTGATTTAGGTTTTCCGTGATTTCCCTAAATCGCTTCGGGCAAATGCCGGGATGCTTCCATTGAAAGGACACGGCAGACTTTCTTCTGCATCCTTCCCTAACCCGATGGGACCGATGACCTTGCTGTTTGGTCCCATTCCCCAAAACCAACCAAGAGTGGACACACAAACTAATATAAATGAGAGTTATCGTTGCCCACCATTTAACGTTCTGTGCAGGAGCTATTCGTACCTTTTGGAACCATATTACATGACTAGTTACTGTTAATAACAAGGTGTGTGGTTTGAGAGTGGGCGTGTCAGCCAGAAACCGGTAACCACAGCAACAAAAATTGTGTATAAATGCAACTGAGACGGACGGAATAAAAAATAGTATCCAATTTCGTAATAGAAAACTGGCGAAAATGCCTAGATTGTGAACTAGCGGAAAATAAACGATTTTACTATGTAGAAAAGTAATTTTTCTGTCACACTTGAGTTCACATCTGCCCTTCTTTTCGAGATGAAATTATTTTCCTTCTTTACTAATACACTGTTGTTTCATGGATGTGTTATCAGACGTCTCTCACATAACGACAGAAGCTCCGTCGTGCTGAGAGTAATCAAATTATGACATCACACTCATAGAAAATCGAAGTACGATGGGTAGTCAGAGTTTTAATTATCGTCTCGGGAGAAAAAAAATCCGCGGCTATGAAACCTGGTGATGGTATTGGGTGCTTCTCTACATATTCGTCCCTCACTGCGACACATTTATCTCAAGGATGGCTGACACTGGTTGTAAATGTGCATTTTGGCTGTTCAGAAATATTCTATCTCCAAAATTACATCGTCGTCAATCTGGAAATGTCTGCTTTGCAATGGTTTCTTCGTCCCTGGAAAGAGGAAGCGTGTGCCGTGTGCCGTGTCAGCAGAATAAGGGGTTTGAGGCAAAACGTGACAGGCCAAATGAACAGCAACTGTGACTGTGTCTCGCGCAGAACGAGCCGTGCATTGTCGTGGGGCAAAGCACAGCTTTTCTTCATTCTTCGTCTGTACGGCCTTCTGTATCCACGTCATGAGATTTCGGTAATATATTCCTGTAATGCTTTGCTCCCTACGACCGTACCTGTTGCCCATCATGGTTGCTGATCACGCATTACTTCATAAAATTGTACTCTACTGAAGCCCACAAATAATTTTCCAACAGCACAGAGCAACAGACGTGGAATGTACGTCTTCAAACGATGGTCCTCGTAAAATCCATTGGACTGTCAGACTTAAAAGTGTGGAGATGATCATCATCATAAACAGTTGTGGTCATTGCTGAACATCGTGATCCGATGAACTAAGCGTCTCCATTCCGAACGGTTACCAGCTTCTCTTACAGCCTGCTGAAGAGGTTGACCAGAGATCCTCTTGATTTGATCAGTCCACCTGCTCCCTGTTCTTCTCGGGTTCTTGACCTCGATCTTTTCTTCCATCATTATTTTCTCTATTCTCCATCTGAGAATTTTTTGGGTGACACGAGAAGAAAGGTGCCTGGGAATATTGAGTTGCTTAGTAACGGACACATTTGTTTTTCTTCGGTCCATTTTACACGCACCATTCTGTGCCAGTACCAGACCTCAAATGCGTCTATACGTTGCTTTTCTGTGGCCTTAAGGGTCCCTGTTTCCCAAGCATAATAGAAGAGGGAGAACACGAGTGTTTCAACAAGCCTGTTTAGTTATCGTTCTGTTCTGCCAGATGTTGGTGAGCTGCTTCGTAGTCACTCGCCCTACCGTGATCTGTCTTTTTATCTCACGTCCACAGCTTCCCGTGTCGCGGATGTTTGACGCAAGAAAAATGAAGGAATGCACGACTTCCAGTTGCTTTAATCGACTTGTTAGTTGTATCTGTGCTCCTCGATGAGTTATCATGGCTTTTGACACACTGACATTGATGAGTTGCCAACGTGATAGACTGATATCCTGTACTTTAGTCAGTAGGTCAGAAAGTCCATCTTCGCTGCTGGCTAAAAGCATGGTGTCCTCAACAAATCGTAGGTTGGTAATAGTTCTACCACCAATATTGAGGTGTCTGTAGTCCAGCCATCAAGAGCAGTCCTAATTCTGGTAGGGGGGACAGAACACAACCCTTTCTATCACTTTCTGATGTGCTCAAGAAATCAGACGTGCCAGCAATTGTCTTCACAGCTCCGATGTGATTATTGAATAAACTTCTGATCAGAGCTGCCACGTGTGGCAGGACACAGAACTCTGCAACCACCTACCACAACATTTTCCATACAACACAGTCAAAGGCTTTCCTGTAGTCAAGAAAGCAGATGAAAACAGGAACACAGAACTTTCTCGGTTTCTCGCTTTTTGGCGTATGCTAAGAATATGTTCATGAGTTCCTTTACTTTTAACATAGCCTGATTATTCTGCGCACATGTGTGGCAAAATATTGGGCTTCAAACGCTGGTTCAAGATATAAAGCAAAATTTGCATGCGACATGAGACCAATAGTTCGGTAGCTGGAGCAGATCCTAATTGACAGTTTCTTGTGTAATCTGATGAAGAAAGATTTCGATCAGTCTTTTGGCCATTCCTCAGTCCCCCATATACCCCATTTTCTTATACACAATGAATGCTGCACATCAATATCTTCCTGTTCCATTTCTTTCATCATCTCCACAGATACACTGTCTGAAGCAGGAGATTTATAGTTCTTCAGATGTTGAATTGCTTTCCCTATCTCGCTGCGTAAGATTCTAGCTTCCGATGTAAGTTGCTCAACTGTTCGACAATGCGTGGTGTTGTTGAACTAAGAATACGACTTTTCGCAATACTGTTTCTGCCTTCCTACAGCATCGTCCTTGTCTCTGATAGGGGTGCCATTCTCATCGTTTACCACCCACGTACAAGAATTAAATTCACTGCTGATGCTGTTGAGTTTCTTCAATAGATCACTTATTTCTCTGTGATTTTAATGTTGTTCTATCTCGTCACAGATACCGTTATTGAAGTGTGACATGTTCTTTCTAGAATTCCATTGTATTTCTCTGTACAGGGTCTTATATCTGTCTTGATCCGGGGTAGCATGGATACATATTTTCATAAGATTGCTTGTTTCTTCACTTAGTGTGGACTTTGATATCCAAGGATGTTTCGCAATTTGGGGTTGTTCTGATGTCCGATGTGAGGATGAAACGACATTCTTCATTCGGTCCCACGTTTTTGATGCTGATGCTTCTTTATCGAGGCTTATGTTGTGGGGTTTGGTGGTGAAGCTCACCAGATTCCCATAGAGCTTCCTCGGTTGTGAGTCTTAAATGTCTTTCTCTGGTCTTCTTGTCGGATTCGAGCTGTATCCGCGTTGTCATGGACAGCAGATTGTGATCACTTTCATAATCAACTCCAGGAAATATTTTACAGTCGAAGACCTAAGTCTTCTAATGTCTTCGCACTGAGATGAAGTGAATCTGGTTTCTAAATCTATTATCAGGTGATATGCAAGTGTACAGTCGTCTTGGGTAATTATGGAACATTGTGTTGTAGACAGTAATGTCGTTACACCGAAATCTAGTACGTACCTACCTCGCTCATTTCTCTCACCCAGAACCACAAGGTCCAACGACGCAGTGTAAGTGAGGGTCTTTGGTCGTATATCCAACATTAGCACCTAAGTATTAATGAATTATTACCTGCTCTTTGTTAGGGAAGTTACTAAGGACTTGTTCCAGTTATTCATAAATCTAAATCTTCAACCACTCTATCTCCTCATCCTATGCTGCGGTGGTGGTGGCATAGCTGTGAATTTTAGAACACATATTTTACAGATTTGAGAGCGATCTGTCATAAATTATCAGTTAATAAGAGTCAAGATCGCAATAATCCTTTATTTAAAAATAATGACCTATTTCGGCATTTATGCTGGCAATCTTCAGATCAAATGTACCATATGGTTGCGGCGGGTTGTGCACTGAACACCTGCATGAAATCGTAAACGAATGTGGTTTCATGCAACTGTGCCTCGCACACTGGCTGTAGCCATATGCTGCGTTAGGTCTGCAGATGGCCAGAATAAAGGCCGTAACTGGGAGCCTTTTTGAAATAAACGATTGTTGCGATATTGACTGTTTTATTAGCTGATAGATCTGAATTATGTTGATTTTACACGAAGATGCATTTAAATTGATAGAGATGATCCTGTCATTAACGCGTTCCTAGCCGATAACACATTTGTTCAGATTTCTAGGAACGATTATTTCAACATTTTGCAATACCATTTCGGATTTGGTCACAGCTCCCTGAGAAATACGCAATGTTTCCGCCTTGGGTGATGAAATGACTACTTCCTTTTAGCAAGTCTCCCGGAGCCCAAGAATATCTCGGTCCTACACGCTCATTTCTCTTTCTACTATGGAAAATTTTCCCGCCTGAAGTAGTCCACGCGCATTCCATGATGCAACATTTCTTAAAATACACATGTATCATTTTCACTGTAGTGTTGGTCTACTGACTTCTTTCAATCCACCTCTCCAACCCCCCATCTCCTCCTCCCCCGGAGATACCACCGGAGGACTTCCTGATAATTTAGAAATGAGAAGAACCATGGGTTTCTCATGGGAAAAATTTCAGTGGTATTTTCCCGTTGTCTTCCACTGACCACCAAGTCCTGTCCACTCATCGATTCAGTTTCCCGGAAAAGTGTCATAGTTACAATCCCGAAGACAGCATGAGCCGGGTCCGAGAATTACTCGTACATTGCGGGAGGAGGACATGGTTCGATGAGTATCTCAGGAAATTGGATTTTCTTTGTCAAAACTTGTAAAACAGAAATCGCGACTGCATCGGAATGAGGTCAGCACTTATTTTGATGGTTTCTGTGCTCGGAAACCGAATGTGAATATTGTCAAGTACTGGATGTTAATTATTTTACTATTAACTGTTGAGCACTGCACGCAGTGAATGCTACCTAGATTTCGGTGTTACGGAAAAAAACGTAAATTAAATGGGTCCTGATCACTGGCTAGAAGTAGTGAAAAGGGCCAATACAAAATTCATTTCTATCACGATGAGCCAGGCTGACTTCAAATATTTTCGATTTGACTGTGGAGGAAATGCTGCTAAATCCAGCAGACAGCGATCAAATACCGAATACAGCGTCGTGTGCTAAATAGGAAAACGTACTGCAATAGAAACTTTTTATACTATCTGCAAATCATTCGTCCTTTGACGAAGCACGAGCATGAACTATCATTAGGATTTCGTGGAACACGATAATGAGGTATAGGAAAAAAATATTTCTGACGGAACTTCTTCAGCACATCAGCGAGGAACGCTCGTGTTTTGCTGTGTGACTTCATGTCTTACTAATAATTCCAAGAAATTTGATGAAAAAAGAATCGTATGAACAAAGCAGAAAAATCAAAGACTACAGCTGCTACAGCTACATTGTGAACTACAAAGTCTTAGAGAAGTTAAACTTCTTTGCCAAGATCGCTAATAATAACCTCTATTCTCGATAACCTGTTAAGGTAATCAGTGTTACCATATTCAGATATCGACAGATATGTTATTGCGTATATTCGTAAAATAGTACGAGGGTCACTCTAAAAGAAATGAACATTATTTTTGTAAAAATACAGTTTTCATTCTGCATGTGTCAAAGTTTTACAGTGTGTAGATACATCCTTCTCGTTTGTTTTCAAACTTAGTTCAACCTGTCCCCGTGAGTGGCGCAGTCACAGCATCTCTTGACTGCTACACTTGACGTTCGTCAGAAGCAACGTGCTGTCATAGAATTCCTGTGCTGTGAAAACGAGACAGTGGGAAACCTCCACAAGAGGTTGAAAAAGGTGTATGGAGGTGCTGCTGTCGATTCCAGTACAGTTAGTCGGTGGGCAAGCAGGTTACGTGATGAAAGCGGGCACGGCAATATTAAGGATTGTCCTCGCAGCGGCAGGCCTCGTACTGCACACACTCCAGACAATGTGCAGAGCGTTAACGAATTGGTGACTGCTGACAGACGCATCACAATGAACGAATTCTCACGCTACTTTGAGATAGGGGAAGGAAGTGTTTGCAGAATACTGAAAGTGTTGGCGTTAAAAAAGATTTGTGCCAGGTGGGTTCCCAGGATGTTGACAGTGGCTCACAAAGAAACAAGAAAAACGGTATGCAGCGAACGTTTGGAACAATACGAGAATGGTGGAGATGAATTTCTTGGAAGAATTGTGACAGGTGATGAAACATGGCTCCATCAGTTTTCACCAGAGACGAAGAGGCAATCAATGGAGCGGCATCATGCAAATTCATCCAAGAAAAAAAAAAAATTAAAAACCACACCTTCTGCTGGAAATTTATGGCTACGGTGTTTTCGATTCCGAAGGACTATTGTTTGTGGACATCATGCCAAGTGGAACTACCATAAATTCTGATGGATATGTGACGGCACTGAAGAAAGTTCAAGCTCGACTGAGTCGTGTTCGACCACATTGGCAAAAGCAGGACGTTTTGCAGTTGCACGACAATGCACGGCCATATGTCCGTCAAAAAACCATGGAAGTGATCACAAAACTCAGATGGACAACACTGAAACACTAGCCTTACAGTCCTCACTTGGCTCCATGTGACTATCATCTCTTTGGGAAACTGAAAGACACTCTTCGTGGAACAAGGTCTGAAGATGTCTCTCTTGTGCACGCTGCCAAACAGTGGCTCCAACAGGTTGGTCCAGAATTTTACCGTGCGGGTATACAGGCGCTGGTTCCAAGATGGCGTAAGGCAGTTGAGACGGTTGGAAATTATGTGGAGAAATGAAAATATTGTTCCTAAAGGATATAGCTACACACTGTAAAACTTTCAAACATGTAGAATAAAAGATGGATTTAAAAAAAATAGTGTGCATTTCTTTTGGAGTGACCCTCGTAGTAAAAGTACTTTCTCATGAATTGGCAGGTACGTAACAGACTAGACGAGCGCTGCATCGGCATGTAAAAATTAAAACATGCCGATGAATTAGTCTTCTAGTTTGTTATGCACCTGCTATTTATTAAAAAAAAATTGCAATAACCTGTCTCTGGAGATCTGAAGGTCGTAATACTGATTACCGAAACCAGTTATTGAGAATAAAGGTCGTTATTAACAATTTTCACAAAGAAGTTTAGGTTCTCTAATCTGTTATCACAGATCGCCCCTTGTGGCTCAAACTGTTAAGTGAACTGGTTCACATTGCTCCATCTGCATCATGTGTGACGTATAGTTCAACATGTCGGAAAAAATATTTTTCTGTGTTCATATAGCCCCCCCCCCCCCCCCCCCCTATACGACTAAGATTTGATTTAACTTCTGGTTGAAACACGTACGATAACGTTTACGTTAACTCTTCGTAAACCGAGTGGATCCACTGGTGAAGTGTGTTTTGCTAAATATCTACAAAAAGAAGTTTCTTACTGTCGATGCTCCTTTCCGTTGACAGTCGCAACTTGATATTGGCAGAGTGAGAAACGTCAGTACTATCAGGAGGCAATACTCGACGCTTTGTCTAGTGAATAAATTCTGAAAATCCGGAAGAGCTGTGGAAATACAGAAGTGGATGTCCTGTCGCTAGAGAGTCTCTACAGACTCCCTGCCGGTCCCCTTTAGGTGGTGGTTCTGGCGTTACGAACGGAATACCAAGATAAGGAGCAGCCGACACCAATACGCGAACATGTGCGTTTAACTTAGCTGTTCCTCCCCCCAGATGCTATCGGGTAATGGGCTGGAAGAGATACCGTCTAAGGAGGCGCCACTGATTCCACAGCTCGCGATTCCCCAAAATGTATGGCGCTTAGAAAAGGCGGCGAATGCATTTAGCTGCTTTTTATATCGGAAAGAACACAAGAAACCCATAGATGTAATGGGAAGGGACTACACCTCAACAGCAATTCCACATCTGTTTCAGATTTATCGTGTAAATTCCGACATCTGGTAGTTTAGTCACTTCTGAGATGTTTATGCAGGCAACCGAACATCATACATACGAGTGAATTTTAATGAGGATAACACGAAGTTATTTCTCATATATTTTAATACTTATTCATTATATTTCAATGTGTTGCTGGCAGTAAATATGGTAAATGATATGAAAGTGGGTAATGTTATAATGCATGAAAAAGCCTGTAATAGACTGATGCTGCTGAAAACAAAAATTTATAAACTTATTAAACCAACACTAACTGATGAAGTGTCTAACTGTAAGGTACAGATAATTACAAACATATTACATAGCGTTATTTTTTATATGTGTAAGAAACTATCAGCTTTCCACATTCAAGTGATGGCTACTGTATAGCTTTATTTATTAATTTTTATTATTACTTACTTCTAGTTAAAGTGTACGCAGTTTATGTGAGAACGTACTGGATAACATCTTCTTATGATCTAAAAGCTGATACGACAATCTTCATTTATAAATACTCCGTTTTGTAAACGTGTAAACGTACTCGAGACACTTTCACCAACATAATCTGTAACTTATGATGCTATCTCAGCCAGTGTTAGGACAATTCTTTTTACTTTGTAGCTGTTATGAAATCACACTGAATCCTTACTGATGGGTTTCTCTCACTTCCTGTCAAAGACCAGGAACTAAGCCATTGCTGCAAAATGAGTTTTTGCATGTGTAATTTCAGAATTCAGTGAAATTATTTTTGCAACACCACGTCTTAAACTCTTCTCTTATTTTTTTCCCTATTTTCCCACACTCTGTGACTTACTTCCATATAACGCTGCGCTTTGTACGTAATTTTTCAGAAATTTTTCTATCAAATTAAGGACTGTAGTAACCTTATTTTAGCGAGAAATGTTTCCTTTGCCTATGGTTGGTTTCTCCTTGTAGAGTCTCTCTTCGTCCTTATTCACTTTGCTTTCAAAGCAGCAGAATTTCTTCCCTTCTTCACTATGTGACTCCCATATTCTGACGTTAGCTTTATGACTGTTCAAATTTCAGTTGCTCTTCGGTATTTCTGTCTTCGGTTTACTCTCAATTTGTATTCTAGTCTACCAAACAATTGATAGTGGAAATCCTCGGAAATTATTATTATTCGTTTTCCTTAATCAGCCACTATTTGTACAACCACGTTAATTGCTGTAGACTCGACAACCTGTGTTGAAAGTATATATAGTGTGAAACATATGGATTTAAGCAAGCAATACTTCGGCTATCCAAATATTTGAACGTAGCTAGCAAGCAATTAATTTGTCGGAGAACAAAATTTAAATTGCAGATTTATTTCACTTTTTTTTTCAGAGACTCGTAACTACTGATGAAACTTATGTTGGTATTGTCCTCATGTGAAAGAACAGTCGATGGATACAGAAGCTTGCCGGAAAGGTAATTTGAACTTTTTTTCGTAATCCAAATTCATTTTGTAGAAAAATGTGTACATAACACGAAAAAATGGACTTGTATCACTATTATGAATTTCTGTTCAAACTGCGGGTGCTTTTGACGTTCGGTAATCTTGTTTCTTTTATTATGAACAGTACACTTTAACACAGGTACAGTGGAAAACGCCAACTCTGACTCTGGCTTTCGGTTTAAGTTACAGTTTCTTAATAAATTTCCTTTCTCTCCGATCGATACTCGTTTCTTAGGATACACATGAGTCTATCCTTTCTCAACATATCGGAAGCTTCCTCCTAATCCATAAAAACTCGTAGTAAACCTGTAACACCTCTTGTGCCTAGCCCTCTTCCGAATCTAAGCTGCTTACTTCCCACGAAGCTGTTCACCTTGTTATACATCCTTGTCTTCATTACTCCCATGAAGAATAAGGGACATGTAAGTCTGTGCAAGGGTCTTTCCTGTTTTGAGTGAAAGCGTTTCTGGAAGCATCATGATCTACAAACTATTGAATGTATTTCATATTTCGTCGCATTCTGCGATGTCCTTATACCTTTTCTTCCCGCGTATTCTATTCAGCCTCTCTTCACTTTGCTTTTTATTTGCAGAACATCAGACTTACTATATTTTTAGTTCTACGTATACAACTGCACCGAGGAAACATATTTCATTGCAAAGAGACTAATAAGAAGTTTGGAAAGCCTCTGATGTCGTCCAACGCAAAATTTTCCCCAACAGGTTATTCATGACCAGAGAACAGAGTAGCAAAATTTCGGCTGCACGGAAAATTATTATTCCAGATAGCGGGGTTACTAGCTCTATTTGCTCTTATCCTCACAAAAAAAGTCATCTCGTGAGTTATAACGGCTTCGTAATTAAATTTCTACCTCGCACGCGGTGCAATAATGCGATGTTAGCGTGACCCTTTTCATTTACTCTGTTTTCGTTAAATTACGTGTGATGTCGCTGGCAGCTCGCCACAAATCCGGGTATTCAACTCAATTTCATTCGCGTTTAATGAAGAAGCTTGACAAATATTTGCTTTCCTGGCGAGCTGTTTCGCGATGACGAGAGCCTTCTTATGTATACGATATTTTCTGGAACCAGAGAATAACATCGACCGTGTTAGCCTAGAACTGTGAAGTCGAATATAGATATAGTAAATATTTCACCCATAACTGTTTGCCTTTGAAACACCTCAGCCCAGGGGAATGTAGCTTTTGAAACTGTATACGCAAGAGGACGACGCAATTTTTATTATTTTGACCTAAACCACGTACGGTTCTTAGCTAAGATATTTAGTAAAGTGAAGTAGACATCGCTTGCGCGTATGTGTGGCCTAAGGGAAAATGCTGAAACGTTCTTTAAGAATACTGAAAATGCGGCCTCTTCGATGTCAGGGGAACGAAATACAGTGTTTGAATAAAATAACGTGGGCACTAATCTTGTACGTCCCCTTTGACATCTATATCTCTTCTGGGAACCAAAAGACATAAATACTACATGATGAGTGACTGCGTGTGAGATCGCTCTCTAAGTTTTCATATATTTTTAGGTTCCAGATACATATTTTAACGGTTTTTGTGATAATATTTACTATATAAGTGACGTATTAGTGGTTTCTTCATTCAGCTCTGCCTTTCTTCTGTTGTGACGTGATATTTGTGAGTGTTTCGTATCGAGCAACTTAACCTCTTGCCTGTGTTTACATTCCGCGCTGACCAGTTGCAGCTGTAGCGGCGCATCGAAAGCTAAGTGCTAATTAATTGTTTGTGCATAGTGATTTATTTAGGAACTTTAGTAGTCTTCAACCGGTGTTCGTGGTGTTTTCTGGTGAAATAATTTCAGAAGAACCTTTTGGGAACTGTTTACAGCTCGTTACTGTGTGATTAGACGTTTGATTCTCTTTCTGTATTAGTCTTTTGTTATATTCACATTTGTTGTTTATTAATACTGTTAATAATAGTAGTTACTTCCCTTGTAGAGTAAGTTTGTGATTATTGTAGTCAGGTTTTTAGCATCTTCTTATTGTAGTAGCGGAACTTAGAAAAAGTAAAATTTTACCATGAGTGAGAAGTGTGGGCTTTGCCGTAGGTTCGTGAGTAGTGGATTGCGGTGTGACACTTGTTCGAAGTATTTTCACTGGGGGGAATGCAGTGGGGAAGCCAGTGGGCATTCTGGTGAGATCCTCTCCTGGAACTGCAGGTTATGTAGCAAGAGTAAACTGATAGAGGAGCAGGAGCGTAAGATCTGTGCCGTTCAGGTGCAGTTGAAAAACGCACAGGAGGAGCTAGATAGGATGAGGAGGGAGAAGGGGGTTGGGGAATGGGAGCTGGCTGTTGGCAAGAGATCTGCTAGGAGAAGAAGATTTTCAGATAGTTTTACTATTGGTGTTTACAATAGATATGACCAACTGTCAGAGTCTAGTGGAGAGGAATCTCTAGTAGCTGTAGATGTAGGAAGTATGCAGCAGACCTCAGTAGTTACTGTGCCTAGAACAGTTGCAAAGTCGAAGAGGAAGAAGAAGGTTCTGCTGTTAGGTAGTTCACATGGCAGAGGTGTAGGCCAGCAGTTGCAGGAAGTGCTGGGAAGTGAGTACCAGGTCACCAGCATTGTGAAGCCTAATGCAGGGTTGGCTCAGGTGACTGTTAACATAGGGGGGTTATGTAGGGATTTTACTAAAGAGGATCAGGTAGTGATTGTGGGTGGGGCTGGTAATAGTATTGGTAGGGATGGGGAGTATAACATAGATGGTGACCTGGAAAAGATAGCCACTCAGACTGGCAACACGAATGTGCATTTCGTGGAACTGTTTCAGCGTCACGATCGGCCTCATCTTAATACAGCCGTCAGGCGTAATAACATGAGACTTGGGGGTGCGCTGATGACAGAAAGCATGGGTCACATTTCAGTGGTGTCGGTGGAGTCTATCAGCAGGACGGGTTTCACTAGACACGGCCTGCACCTCAACAGGTATGGGAAGGGGAGGTTGGCAAAGCTTATAGGTGACAGCATAGGTGGGGTTGGTGGGATCACTCATGGGAAAATTACTGCAGTAGTGTGTGTTAGAGCTGCACCTTTTTTAGATTGAAGTCAGCTGATAGGTATTCCTGCTTAAGGGAAGTCTCTCTAACAAGGGAATCACTTTTGACAAAGCTTTGGTATCCGAGTAATGAGGGAATTAGTATATTTCATCAAAATATACAAGGTATTAGGGATAAAGTTAGTGAACTGCTTATAGATGTTGACTCTGAAATTATTGGTATATCTGAACACTTCTTAAATAAGGAGATAATTCAGAGGCTTCCTTTACCAGGATACAGGTTGGCTGGCTGCTTTTCGAGGAGCTCTTTGCGGTGTGGGGGAGTAGCCATGTATGTGAAAAACGGCATCGCATTTGAGTCAATTGATGTTTCAAAGTACTGCACTGAAAAGGTGTTTGAATGTTGTGCAGGTGTGGTTAAATTTAACGGAGTTAAACTTGTAACTGTTGTTATTTATAGATCCCCAGACTCCGATTTCACAGCATTTTTGCTAAAGCTAGAGGAGGTTCTTGGTTCACTTTATAGGAAATACAAAAAGTTAGTTATATGTGGTGACTTCAATATTAATTGTATAAGTGATTGTGCAAGGAAGAGGATGCTGGTAGACCTCTTTAATTCATATAATCTTATGCAAACCGTATTCTTTCCAACGAGAGTGCAAGGGAACAGTAGAACAACCATAGACAACATTTTTGTTCATTCCTCATTACTAGAAGGGCATTCTGTTAGAAAAAAGGTGAATGGCCTTTCAGATCATGATGCGCAAATTTTAACTTTAAAAGATTTTTATGCTGCAACTCGTGTTAAATATAGTCATCAGCTGTTCAGGAAAGCTGATCCGGTTGCTGTAGAGACCTTTGTAAACCTTATAAAGGAACAAGAGTGGCAAGATGTTTATAGCGCTGAGACAGTAAACGATAAATATAATGCTTTTCTAAAGACCTTTCTCATGCTCTTTGAAAGTTGCTTTCCGTTACAACGTTTAAAACAGGGTACTAGCACAAACAGGCAGCCTGGGTGGCTGACTAGAGGGATAAGAATATCTTGTAGAACAAAGTGGCAATTATATCAAAACGTTAGAAACGGTCAAAATCTAAATGCAGCAGCCCATTACAAACAGTATTGTAAGGTGCTTAAAAATGTTATTAGGAAGGCAAAAAGTATGTGGTATGCAGATAGAATAGCTAAGTCTCAGGATAAAATTAAAACCATATGGTCAGTCGTAAAGGAAGTTGCTGGTCTGCAGAGACAGGTCGAGGATATAGAATCAGTGCGTAGTGGGAATGTCCGTGTTACTGATAAGTCGCATATATGTACAGTATTTAATAATCACTTTCTGAATATAGCAGGTGAACTAAATAGAAACCTAATTCCAACAGGGAATCATATAGCGCTCTTAGAAAAAAGTGTTCCGAGACTGTTACCTGAAATGCTCCTCCATGATACTGACAAGAGGGAGATTGAGTTAATAATTAAATCACTAAAGACCAAGAACTCTCATGGATATGACGGGGTATCTAGCAGAATACTGAAGTATTGTTCTATGTATGTTAGCCCAGTACTTAGCCATATCTGTAACTTTTCCTTTAGGAGTGGTCGGTTTCCTGATCGATTAAAATACTCGGTAGTGAAGCCACTTTATAAAAAGGGAGACATTGATAATGTTGACAATTTTAGACCTATTTCTATGCCATCGGTGTTTGCTAAAGTTATCGAGAAGGTTGTATATACAAGGTTACTGGAGCATTTAAATTCACATAATTTGCTGTCAAATGTTCAGTTTGGTTTTAGAAATGGTTTAACAACTGAAAATGCTATATTCTCTTTTCTCTGTGAGGTTTTCGACGGATTAAATAAAAGGTTGCGAACGCTAGGTGTTTTCTTTGATTTAACGAAGGCTTTTGACTGTGTTGACCACAAAATATTACTGCAGAAGTTGGACCATTATGGAGTAAGGGGAGTAGCTTACAATTGGTTCGCCTCTTACTTTAAGAACAGAAAGCAGAGGGTAATTCTCCGCAATATTGAGAGTGGTAGTGATGTTCAGTCCCAATGGGGCACTGTTAAGTGGGGCGTTCCCCAAGGGTCGGTGCTGGGGCCACTGCTGTTTCTTATTTATATAAATGATATGCCTTCTAGTATTACAGGTGATTCAAAAATATTTCTATTTGCTGATGACACCAGCTTGATAGTGAAGGATCTTGTGTGTAATATTGAAACAGTAACAAATAATTTAGTTCATGAAATAAGTTCGTGGCTTGTGGAAAATAATTTGATGCTAAATCACAGTAAGACTCAGTTTTTACAGTTTCTAACTCACAATTCAACAAGAACTGACATTTTAATCAGACAGAATGGGCATGTTATAAGCGAGACGGAACAGTTCAAGTTCCTAGGCGTACGGATAGATAGTAAGCTGTTGTGGAAAGCCCATGTTCAGGATCTTGTTCAGAAACTAAATGCTGCTTTATTTACCATTAGAACAGTATCTGAAATAAGTGACACTTCAACACGAAAAGTAGTCTACTTCGCATATTTTCATACGCTTATGTCGTATGGTATTATTTTTTGGGGTAATTGTTCTGATTCAAAAAGGGTATTTTTGGCTCAAAAACGGGCTGTTCGAGCTATATGTGGTGTAAGTTCGAGAACCTCTTGTCGACCCCTATTCAAAAATCTGGGAATTCTGACATTGCCCTCACAGTATATATTTTCTTTAATGTCGTTTGTTGTTAGCAATATTAGCCTATTCCCAAGAGTTAGCAGCTTTCACTCAGTTAATACTAGGCAGAAATCAAATCTGCATGTAGAATGCAGTTCCTTGACTCTTGTGCAGAAAGGAGTGCAGTATTCTGCTGCATCCATTTTCAATAAGCTACCACAAGAACTCAAAAATCTTAGCAGTAGCCCAAACTCTTTTACGTCTAAACTGAAGAGTTTCCTCATGGCTCACTCCTTCTATTCTGTCGAGGAGCTCCTGGAAGAGCTAAAAAATTAAGCAAATTCCAGTGTTACATTGTTGATTGTCTTCATTTAAACTTATGACTTGTCACCTGAATATGTTTTTTTTCTATATTTCATTTTATCTGTTTCTAATATCGTGTTATAATTTCATGTATTGACTCGTTCCATGACCATGGAGATTTCTCCTTAATTTGGTCCCACGGAACAATAAATAAATAAATAAAAAAAAAGGATAACAAGGTTTTGTTCGTTGCAAATAAATTTTAAAAAATCGGTGATAAATCCCTTGAGAGAAGCAGACGAAGTTACCCATTACAACACAGATCACATTGAGCGGACAATATTAGCTCCTGACAGTTACGGAAACTAGGGAAACAGTGTCATTACATTTGTATTTAATACGAAACAACCTTTGAATCTGGTATGACACTGGACCTAAAAATGGAATTGAGAAGAATTTTTTCTCCAATTCTTCTAGGACGCTGAAGAAAGAACCAGGCATGAAAAGAAAATCAGTAAGCTTTTCTGCCTTTTTCCACATGAGAGATCTTCCGAAAAATGTAAATAAAGTGACCATGTCTTTTATCACAGAGTTTTAAATAAGACTAATATTAATTTTACAGAAGCAGAAACTAGTCTGTTAGAAAAAGGGCTTAAGTGTAATGTTAAACCAGATTTGACTAACAAGCAGGTCGTGCAGAATGTCCTTGTAGACCTGAAACCTGGTTTAGATTGCATAAAAATGGATAGTGCTGTGCAAACTAGGATTTCCTTCAACATTTTCCGTAAAGAGACTCAACCTGATCAAATCGTTCCAGCTTCTTCTACGCATCCAGCCTCTCACAAAAATGCTTTCTTTTTATCGGCTATTCACAGAGCACTTTCCATTTCCCTCTCGAAAGAAAACATTAATAATGAGATTAATCTTATTAAAACTGTGGCGGTCGACATGGTTACGAAGCTCGGTTGGTAGATGATATCCTCAGAAAGAAGATTGGCAAGAAGGGTACTGCACTTGGTTCTTTCATCAGCGTCCCAGAAGAACCGGAGAAAAATTCAACTCAATTCCATTTTTAGGCCCAGTGTCATATCAGATTCAAAGGTTGCTTCGGATTAAATGCAAATGTAATATTGCCTTTTCTACAAATAACTACTTGAGAAAAAATGTCATCCATAATTTAAAGTCAACTACTATGGCGTAAACTTGATATTTTGGAGGAGCTGGAAATTTTCAAGCATTTACTTTCGAATGACGGACTTTTTCTCAACGAGCAGGTCCAGTTGCGCGGAAGAAGTTATTTCAATGGTATAAAGCTGCTGATTGACGAGATCTAACACTTTGATGTACCAACTACTTCTTGCAGATTCAGAGATACCTTTTCTTTCTATTTTTACGTCTCATATACGTAAATTAAAAAAAACTTTTTTGGTTTTTATAACGTATCTATTATAGCAAGCAATAATGTCATTTTTGGGTTATTTCGTATACGTCTTTATGCATTTATTCTGGAAGTTTTGTACTACAGCCGTCATTCATTAGTTATATTTTACATCATGCAGTATCCCGCTATTGTAATTACTTCATGTACACCTTTCAGGTGTTTATTTCCCTCTCTGCAGTTACGAGAGATGGTTACAAAATAGCTTGTTTTACCAATTAGCCACCAGATGGCGGTATTTTCTTGAAGTTACCGTGGCGCACAAGTCACATGATGTTTCAGTTTTGTGTTGACTGTAGCAGAGGACACATGGCAGCCCCTAGTGGCTTGCACCTCTGTTGCATTTTCTTTTAATTTTGACTATCTGACGCTGTTAGGTATGACCGCAGCTTTCGTATTTTTTGGTACGTTATGCTGTAACGTTTAGTTTGAATTTTATCCGAAGAAGGTGTCCCTTGTGACACCGAAAGCTAGGTTACAAATTAATTGTGTTCGCGACTGAGGGATGTGTTTCTTAAAATTTTGTTTTGACTTAGATCTATACCCGATGTTTACAAATTTCTCTTCTTCAGAAACGCTTTCCATTCAATAGCCAATCTACATTTTACATCCTCTCTACTTCGACCACCATCGGTTATTTTGCTCCCCAAATATCAAAACCCATTTCCTGCTTTAAGTGTCTCATTTCCTTAAGTAATTCCCTCAGCAACACCTGATTTAATTCGACTATATTCCGTTATTTTCATTTTGCTTTTGTTGATATTCATCTTATATCCTCCTTTCAAGACACTGTCCATCCCGTTCAACTGCTCTTCCAGGTCTTTTGCTTTCTCTGAAAGAATTACAATGTCGTCGGCAGAGCTCAAAGTTATTTTCTCTCCATGGATTTTGATTTCTACTCCAAAGTTTTCTTCTGTTTCCTTTTCTGCCTGCTCAATACATGGATTGAATAACATCTGGGATAGGCTGCAATCCTGTCTCACTTCCCAATCAGTGCTTCCCTTTCGTGCCCCTATACTCCAATAGCTGCCATTTGGTTTCTGTACAAATTGTAATTAGCCTTTCGTTCCCTGTATTTTACCAATGCCACCTTCAGAATTTGAAAGAGAGTATTCCAGACAACATTGTGAAAAGCTTTCTGCAAGTCCACAAATGCTAGAAATGTACGTCTATCTTCATTAACTTATCTTCTAAGATAAGTCATAGGGTCAGTATTGTCTCTCGTGTTCCAACATTTCTACGGAATCCGGACTGATCTTCCTCGAGGTCGGTTTCTACCATTTTTTCAATTCGTCTGTAAAGAATTACTGTTAGTATTTTACAACGGTGACTTATTAAACTGATAGTTCGGTGATTTTCACCCCTGTCAACAGCTGCTTTCTTTGGGATTATTATATTCTTCTTGAAGTCAGAGTATTTCGCGTGTCTCTCATATCTTGCTCATCAAATGGATGTTTTTTCATGGCGGGCTCACCAAAGGCTATCAGTTCTAATGCGATGCAGTCTAATCCTGGGGCCCTGTTTCGATTTAGGTATTTCAGTGCTCTGTCAAATTCTTCAAGCAGTATCACTTCTTGCATGTCATCTTCATCTACGTCCTCTTCCATTTCCATAATACTGCCCTCAAGTGCATCGCTCTTGTATAGACCTCCTATATACTCCTTTAATCTTTCTGCGCTCCCTTCTTTGCTTAAGACTGGTTTTCCATCTGAGATCTTAATATTTATACAGGAGGTTCTCTTTTCTCCAAAGGTCTCTGTAATTTCCAGTACGCAGTATCTATCTTACCCCTAGTGATAAATGCTTCTACATCCTTACATTAGCTATATCTGCGTAGCCACTTTGCACTTCCTGTCGAACTCATTTTTGAGACGTTTTTATTGCTTTTCACCTGCTTCATTTACTGCATTTTTATATTTTCTCCTTTCATCAGTTAAATTCAGGATCTCTTCTATTACCCAAGGATTTCTACTAACTCTGGTCTTTTTACCTACTTGGTCCTCTCCTGCCTTCACTATATTATCTCTCAATGCTACCCATTCTTCTTCTATTGTATTTCTTTCTCCTGTTCTTGTCAATCGTTCCATAATCATCTACAACCTCTGGGTCTTTCAGTTTATCCAGGTCCCATCTTCTTAAGTTTCAACCTTTTTGCAGTTTCTTCAGTTTTAATCTACAGTTCATAACCAATAAATTGTGGTCAGAGTCTACATCTGGCCCTGGAAATATCTTACAATTTAAAACCTGATTCCGAAATCTCTGTCTTACTACACACATCAAAAAACGTTTTGCATCACCTCGGTTCCGAGAGTTCCGGAACCTGTACAGAAAACTGGAATAGAGGTCAACATAAACATCATTCTCGACCTTTTTGTTGCTCATGAAAACCATACACTGCATGTTGTACTACCATACAGCGAGACCTTCATTGGTGATGGTCCAGATTGCGGTACACACTGCTACCTCTAATACTCAGTAGCACGTCCTCTTGCATTGATGCATGCCTATATTCGTAGTGGTATACTGTCCACAAGTTCATCAAGTCACAGTTCGTCCAGATTGTCCTACTTCTCAACGGCGATTCGGCGTGGATACCTCAGAGTGGTTGGTGGGTCACGTCGTCCATAAACAACTCTCTTCAATCTATCCCAGGCATTATCGATTGGGTTCATGTCTGGAGAACATGCTCGCCACTCTAGTCGAGCGATGTCTTTATCCTGGAGGAAGTCAATCACAAGATGTGTACGATGGGGGTGCGAATTGTCGTCTATGAAGACGAATGCCTTGCCAATATGCTGCCGATATGGTTTCACTACCGGTCGGATTATGTCATTCACGTATCGTACAGCCGTTACGGCGCCTTCCATGACCACCAGCGGCGTACGTCAGCCCCACATATTGCCACCCCAAAACATCAGGGAACTTCCACCTTGCTGCACTCGCTGGACAGTGTGTCTAAGGCGTTCAGCCTGACCGGATTGCCTCCAAACACTTCTCCGACGATTGTCTGGTTGAAGGCATATGCGACACTCATCTGTGAAGAGAACGTGACGCCAACCCTGCACGGTCCATTCGGCATGTTGTTGGGCCCATCTGTACCGCGCTGCTTGGTGTCGTGGTTGCAAAGATGGACCTCGCCATGGACATCGTTAGTGAAGTTGCACATCATGCAGCCTATGCGCGCAGTTTGAGTCGTAACATGACGTCCTGTGGCTGCACGAAAAGCATTATTCAACATGGAGGAGTTGCTGTCAGGGTTCCTCCCAGCCATAATCCCTAGGTAGCGGTCATCCACTGCAGTAGTAGCCCTTGGGCGGCCTGAGAGAGGCGTGTCGTCGACAGTTCCTCTCTGTATCTCCTCCATGTCCGAACAACATCGCCTTGGTTCACTCCGAGACGCCTGGACACTTCCTTGTTGAGAGCCCTTCCTGGCACAAAGTAACAGTCCGGACGCGATCGAACCTCGGTATTGACTGTCTAGGCATGGGTGAACTACAGACAACACGAGCCGTGTACGTCCTTCCTGGTAGAATGACTGGAACTGATCGGCTGTCGGACCCCCTCCGTCTAATAGGCGCTGCCCATGCATGGTTGTTTACATGTTTTGGCGAATTTAGTGACATCTCTGAACTGTGTCTGTGATACAATATCCATAGTCAACGTCTGTCTTCAATAGTTCTCGGATTCGGAGTGATAGAAAATTTTTTTTGATGTGTGTATTATATAATCAATCTGAAAGCTTCCGGTGTCCGCAGGCATCTTCCACGTGTACAACCTTCCTTCATGGTTCTTAAACGAAGTGTTAACAATGACTAAGTTGTACCCTGTGCAAAATTGTACCAGGCGGCTTCCTATTTCATTCCTTAACCCCAGTGCATATTCACCTACTACTTGTCCCTCTTTTTCCTACTACCGAATTCCAGTCCCCCATAACTATTAAATTTTCATCTCCCTTAACTATGTGAATGTACTACTGTGGTAGTCGTAGGCTTCATGTCTGTCTTGGCTACAATAATACGTTCACTATGCTGTTCGTAGTAGCTCATTCACGTTCCTATTTTTTTATTCATTATTAAACCTAATCCTGCAATACTCATATTTGATTTTTATTTGTAACCCCGTTTTCATCTGACAAGAAGTTCTGTTCCTCCTGCCATCGAAATTCACTAATTCCTATTATATCTATCTTTAACCAATTCACTTCCCTTTTGAAATTTTCTAACCTACTTTCCCGATTAAGGGATCTGACATTCCACCCTCCGATCCGTAGAACGCCAGTTTTGTTTCTCCTGATAACGATGTCCTTCTGAATAGTCTCCGCCCGGAGATCCTAATGGGGGACTATTTTAGCTCAGGAATATTTTACGCAAGAGGACGCCATCATCAAGTAACCATATAGTAAAGCTGCATGCCCTCGGTAAAAATTATGGTTGTAGTTTCCTCTTCGCTTTCAGTCATTCGCAGTACCAGCACAGCAAGGCCGTTTTGGCTGATGTTACAAGGCCAGATCAGTCAATCATCCAGAATGTTGTTCCTGCAACTAATGATAAGGCAGCTGCCACTCTTCTAGAACCACGCGTTTATCTGACCTCTTAACAGACACCTCTTCGTTGTGGCTGCACCAACGGTACGGCTACCTGTATCGCTGAGGCACGCAAGCCTCCCCACTAACGGCAATGTCCACGGGTCATGGAGGGAAGTATTTCCTCGTATTGTTCATAATACCACAGAAATTGCTAATTAATAAAATATTTATCTATACGACCAATGAAGTATTCATTGTGTGCATTTTACGCATTCTGCTTTGCTTGAATCCTGCTCCATTCGGCGGCGTTTCCCTCCTCCCTCCTGTCATAAATAGGTCACCATATATTTTCTTAACTGTTGCTTGTGAACATCTGCTAGCACGTTCCATCTCCTTCCCTGTCAGCAGAATCACACCTTTCTTGTTCTCACTGTAGGTAAAATTAATGACGTTATAAGTTGTCACTACTTCCCTCGAAGGTATTTTCCACGATAGGTCTTAATCAGCACTTTCCGTGCACGCACTGTGAGGTGCGGCAGGGTAACCAGTGCACTTTGGCGAGTAATAAAGGACATTTATAGTGCTATAGGAAACACCTCTGGAGAACAATGTTGTTCTAAAGCCTCCAGAAGATTACTGTATCTGACAAGACAATAAGGGAGACAAGGAATATAAGAGTTTGTTGTCAAATAAACAATTATGACTTTAGAGATGGAGCACAAGCTCTAATTCCACACCTGTGTGGAATGAAATTGGCTGTGACGTTTCGAAAGAAAACCATAAATGGTTTGATTATGCAGTCTTTCAGCAGTGTTTTTCGTTTGCACACATAAAGCACCAACTACTGCTGCAACCTTTGGTCCTCTGTTGGAAGTAACGATCTGTTTTGATGCTCTTCTGTCACTACCAATCAGAATTTCTGCAGCTGTAGTCGAGCTTGCTTCCGATAACTCTGTATACTGTGACGACAAAGACGCAGTAGCTCCTGTCACGACTCATATATTTGCTCTGCTGTAATGGGTCATCAGATAAGCTGTTACTGACGATTTATCCCTTTTGCCGCTTCCTTGTGGCCATGTCTTCAAAAGGGGACATCACAATTAGTCGGCATAGTATGTGTCTGTTTCATATTAACGTCTCTGACTTCCTAGAGGTGGCGGGAACAGTTCGTTGCAATGTGCTCTGTGTCTTACTGTTTAGTGTACGTGAGGTTGAAGAAAACGATGTATAAACATTATTTCCGTATGGTTTTTAATGCGTGATGTGTGACATCACGACATGCCGGCTCGCGGAGGGAGAGACAGTGGTGACTGCATCCATAGATCTGGCCAAGTGAGAGAGGCGTGCAGGTAGCGTTAGGGCCGGAACACGGTATTTTTCGAGAGGCCGGGGAGGGTACGCTTAGTGATAGGGTGGAGGTGACTCTGTGGTATCTAAGGTATACGAAATGAAAGATTAATATTTTATTTACAACAAAATTACGTCGCAGACCCTGTAAATACGACACAGAAGAGCCAAGTACACCGCAAAAATTGCGACGATGGTACTAACTCATTGCAACTTCGAGCACGATTATAGATTAAATATTAAGAAAGTTACAGTTGTTTTAGTTATTATAGTTATAAAATTAATAACAACTGAATCACGGGGGCGACCTGATCGTGTGAAGTGTAAAATGAAAGTTGACGAGCTGGGTAAACACCACAACAAACTACATTTCAAATCATGCATTTGTATAAAGAATTATGGACAAGTGTTAAATGTTTGTATGCGAATATGTCAATACTATAGATCCTCGACAGCTGCCATGGCATGAAGACAGAATGAGCTTCCAAGATGCTTACCTAAACTTTTTAGTGGATGAGTCCCCATAATTTAGTATTTGATAGGCTTTGATTGGTTGGTTGTGAAAATGACCAATATTAAAAATTGTATTAAACGACCACGAAGGTGCAAATTGTAATGAATAAAACATAAAAATAAACGGAAGACCTTCTAAGGAGTAGAAGGTTACTTGTCCTTCAACTGGCGGTGTGTATTATGAGTTTACGTAATTTCCAGTCAGATTGTAAAACCAGATGCAGGCATGCTCTGTTATTGCTAACTTCTTTAATACGCTCTGTTCTTTCAAAGAATGTTCAAAACACTACTGCAATAATTTTAATAGTATTGCAATATCTTACGCATAAATGTGTGATTAGCTATAGATGTGGATGGTGGTCATTATTTAAGTATCCCACATGGATTCAGTAGCGTGTGACGTCTCAGAAAGTATACCGACGGGAAAAAATCGTAACATCAAGCAGGAGTTGAGCTACATAGATGAAATATTTATATGTATTATTCCCCAAATTGTCTTCTTACTCAAAGGGGTTTGAGGATCAATTCCTAACGAAATGTATGGACTTTCAAGTGACGGTGCATGATCGACTCCTCTGATAAGCACAAATCAAGCCAACAAATTAGATCGTGCATTACCCACACCGGTTGCGGCCAATAAAACCAATGGTCGCGCTGACTGAAGCTATTGGAATGCGAAATAATTTTTGAATAAAAACCCTTATCAGGTGAAAAAGTTTGATAGTACTTGCAAGTTCCTTCAGGCTACACGTGCTGCTTTTGTGTGGCTACAATCTTACTATTGAAGTTCTCATGCTTAGAGATGTGGCTCACTGGCTGACATTCACCAAAGAAAAGATACTCCAATATCTGTTAAATGATTGGCTAAATGCTAAAGGGTAACTGAAGTTGGCGAAACCAAAGCATTATTATTTAAACTAACAAAAATATAACGAATAATATTCACATATGTTTTAAAGCTAGCTTCATGTAAATTGAGGATTCAAATGGAAAAAAAGATAGAGCATCGAATACAGTAACACATGCGAGCAAAGTTCGCGTAATTGGACATTAATTCACGAGAAACAGCAGCAGACACACGAAGACCGAAAGTAGTTCCCCAAAATCAATCACGACGTGAGGTTTGTCAACCAGACTAACCATTGTGAAAACATCCAACAAGTCCATCAAATACAAGTATAAGTATCAACTGCAGAAAAACATTACAGTTAACAGCACTCTCAAATCCCATCAACAAAATTATAGTTCGAAAAGTCGCGGAAAATCAGTCATAAAAAACTCGGTCAAATAATCTAAGTACAGCGGAAAGCTAGAGAGCGCACTAAACGATAGATACGTATAACAGGGATTTTTCTGTGGGGGATTTCTGGGATATTCATAGCTTTAAACGTACGCCAGAATGAGCTACAGAAATTTCTTTATTTGTTTTTCCTATTTTTAATACCATAAAGTCAGTCAGCAGTGGGTAGGAACTATTTAAAAATATATTTAGTGTATTGAAAAGACTCCAAAAATAAGAGCTACATTAAAGAGAATCTCGTCTTTTGTTTCATGAATATCAACAGAACCGTCGAACACAAAGCAGATTCCTGTTTGATATTTAACACTCAAGCAGGAATATGAGGAACACGCAGTCTTTTTCATTTAATTCAAAAATAATTTTGTCCTTGTCCACAGCTTCTAGAGCCATAAATTCTAGTTCATTTTCCAGTACTTTTTGTTTGGTGCAGAACTATCAGTTGCTGTATAAATTGCCCTTTCCTCCTCGAAATTTTGCCAAGATATGATCTCCTTCACCTCTATGCTGGATCGGTCATTACCATAGGATCTGGAGTGGATTCACCAAAGAGACCGACATCGTCCATGCGGTCAGCACTCTTCAATATGTTGGAATCAGACTCAGTCAGCTCAGCTTCCTTTCTTTTTTGTGTATTTTCCACAGTTTTGGTTGCAGGCATAGCTTTCTCACTCTCTTACTTTTCGCCTACTCCTCTTTTGTTTGCAAGCTTTTCTTTGTCAGCAGTGGTTTTACTGGTGGAGGGAGATGTGGTCTGCCGCGCTTGTGTTGCTGGCGTATGACAAGGGCAGCAATCTGCAGTACACCGCTGCGTGGCTGGTAGCGTAGCCATAGGCGACAGTGTATCACATTTAGGGATCAAGGAACGGAGTATATCATATTTAAGGACTGTACTGACTGCTTAATAATCATCTCCATATGATAAATACGGCAATAATGAATAATTCAGCAGATAGAGCATAGTTTTCTATGCATGTAACACAAATTTGTTACGTATATGCTCAACATCTGAGTAAATATGGCAAACGTTCTAGAACTGTGTACACATTTATTTTTAGTCTGAAAGGACTGTTTCTCACAATTATGTTTCACTTCCAAATTTTTTAATGCAAAAAAAAATTATGAGGAACTATTCTTAAACAATAGCAGCATAACTGACAGTGCCAACATTAATAGCAGATATGGTTTTCTTATGAGTAGACTAGGTGTATCATTTTTTAGGTTTTGGCTGTATTAATTTTAGGACACCTTACACTGGGTCGTATGTTACGCTGCACAAGTTTTTCATAAATCGGTAAATGACGCCAGACGATAATTTTATCTTTTTTATCACAGATGACACATTTCGGCGATAAACGAGGTGTGTGAAAAAAAATGGCTCTGAGCACTATGGGACTTAACATCTGAGGTCATCAGTCCCCTAGAACTTAGAACTACTTAAATCTAACTAACCTAAGGACATCACACACATCCATGCCCGAGGCAGGATTCGAACCTGCGACCGTAGCGGTCGCGCGGTTCCAGACTGAAGCGCCTAGAATCGCTCGGCCACACAGGCCGGCTGTGTGAAAAAAGTAATGACACTGACAACACTAGTGGGGACCCGTTAACGCTATGTAGTTCTACTTCTGTAGATCGGTGTGTTCATCCCTTCCACACGCAGAGTCCGAGTTTCAGCTCCATATAACCATCTCGCGATTTTGGTGAGCGCCGTCAGTGAAGTTGTATTTTTGTTGTGTGTTACGAAAATGGAACAGCGGAATTTAGAGCAACGTTATGTCATCAAGTTTTGTGTTAAACTTGGGAAATCCGGAAGTGCGACCTTTGAAAAGTTGAAACAAGCGGGGGGGGGGGGGGGAGGGGGGGGCGGCTTTCCTTATTGAGAACACTTCTCTGGAACAAATCAGTTTTGGAAGGCTGAGAACACAATGAGAATGAATCTCGCTCAGTCAGACCTTCAACTTCAAAAACCGACGAAAACATCGAACGTGGGCGTGCTCTTGTAAGATCATATCAACATTTAAGACTAAGATTGATGGATGACCTGTTAAGCACTTTCACCGTACATCAAATTTTGAGCGACATTTTGTGCCAGAATGGTGCCGAAAAACCTCACAAATAAGGAGGACAATTGAAGAAACCTGTGCGATGATCTTCTTGACCATTTACAGTTCAGTCGTGTGATGACAGGTGATGATTCCTGGATTTTTGAGTACGAACCTGAGACAAAGTGGAAAGTGAGGAGTGGCACACTGAGACATCTCCTAGACCGAAGAAAAGCTCGAATGAACAAATCAAAGATCAAAATATATGTTGATTTGCTTTTTTGGCAATAGGGGCATAGTGTACAAAAAATTTGTTCCTTCAGTAAAAACTTTCAACCAAGTGTTGGCCAAAGACATCCTTGAAAGGCTCTGGAAAACGGTGAATGGAGTGAGATCGGACATTGCGATCAGGTGGATACTTCATCATGACGACGCCCTATGTCACACGGCCACTTTCATCGCGGAATTTGTGACCTCAAGAAGCATTTCTTTTGTCCCACGGCCACCTGTTCTGAGTCCTTGTGACTGTTTTCCTTTCCCAGAATTGTATAATGTCTTGAAATGACCTCTTTTTGGGACTCTGGAGAACATTCAAAAGATTGTGACCTATATGTTAAAGGCACTACCAGTTAAAAGCTTTTGAGCGGCTCTATCAAGACTGAGAACAAAGACTTGGCTGGTGTATAGCTGCCGAAGAGAACTGCTTTGAAAGGGACAATATTTTGTTTGAAAAAAAAAAAAAACACTAGGAAATAAAAAATCATTCTCATTATTTTTCTCAAACACCTTGTACCCTCGTACAGTTTCATATTTAGAGAAAGCTTCAGACAAGGTGACTGGTATAAAATCTTTGTAATTCTGAATGTTTGGGGGACTAAATACAGGGAGTGAAAGGTAATTTACAGTTTGTATGTAAACCAGACAACCGTTATAAAAGTTGACGGATACGAAAGTGAGGCCATAGCTGATACGGAGTGAGGCAGGATTGTAGTCTACCCCTCGTTTATTGAGTCTGTAATTTAGAAAAGTTGTGGAGGAAACCAAGGAGAAATTTGGAAAGGGAATTGAAGTTCAGGGGAAAAAAATAAGAACTTGGAGCTCTGCCGATGACT
Organism: Schistocerca nitens; assembly: GCF_023898315.1. Lineage (NCBI taxonomy): Eukaryota > Metazoa > Arthropoda > Insecta > Orthoptera > Acrididae > Schistocerca > Schistocerca nitens. Next base: position 517,050,358 of record NC_064614.1, read on the forward strand.
TTTTAATTCTGTTAGAGACAAAAAAGGACTTGGATATCGATAACGTGTATAGATCGCATAGCTGATGAGGGAGTACTGAACAGCACTGGGGAAAGATAATTTATGGGGAAGCCGACTAAAATAAGGGATTTGCTGAAAAGGCACTTCGTGAGATATCAAGGAATCACAGGATGGATTAACAAGGAGAGCTGCATTAAACCAGTCTTCGGAATGTAGAAACAACGACAGTACTTTTTCATTCACTGCTTGTGTCAGTAAAGGACGGACACCGCAGCCGTGACTTAGTGAGGCAGACTTACTGCTTGAACCAATCTGCACCGCGCCGCTGTTGGCCACGCATAGTTGATCGTTTTGACCGTACTTCAGCCTGTGTTCATGGAGACGCCCTTGCAACAAAACACGCTACTTTTCTTACTTATTTTCGGTCAGGATTGCGAATATAGACGACTGGATAGTAGAACCGGTAATACTGTGCGAACCTAAGTTGCTACGTCTCAGTACGATTTTTCGGCAAATGCTGTTAATACTGGGTAATTCAGCTGTCCCTACCGATTTCATTTCATGCACACGCAATTCTCTACCAGGCCTTCAAAAATCACGAGCGAGCTTTTCACATTCTCTCTCTCGGTACGCGCCAACTATTAGTCTTACACGAAAAAAAATGAACAGGACCTTTCTGTAGGAAATTCAACGTAATTAAATTTTTTGCTGGGATACGTTTTCTCTGGAGGCTACTCTTGGATTTATTTTTTTAAAAAAGTACAAAAGTGACCTTCAAACCCACTTCCACCCCAACACTCACTCCCTACCAGTTAGGATTTCTGGTATGTTGTTCGTGGTACTCCTCCTACCACTGTACTAAAATTTTCGGCAACATGAGCTGTGTGTAAATTCCTAATGGACCAAACTGCTTAGGTCGTCGGTCCTAAGACACATTACTTAAACTAACCTATGCTAAGAACAACACACACACACCCATGCCGGAGGGAGGACTCGAACCTGCGGCGGGAGGGGCCGCGCAATCTGTGACATGACGCCTCAAACCGCGCGCCTACTCCGCGCGGCGACTACATGAACTATTCCCGATATTTGACCCTCTTTGGTCTCTATTAATTTAGCCATTACTCCGCCAGCATAGTAGGCTATTTCGTTAATATTGTTAATTTGAACCAGCCCCCGAGGGTAATGAAAGGAAAACGACTTTTATAACCATTACGGTAAAACTACAACCCTTACAAGCACAGTATTTTCGTAGTCAGAAGGCCTGGCCAATAAAACTTTGTAATTCTTTATTTTATGCAGTTAAAATTCACAAAACGTTTAGGCAAAATTTAAACAAACTTTAATTTTACAATTTTTAAGTGCTCGTCTAAGGCTGTGGCGTAATAAGACCGGTCAATGAAGACCAAAAGAGGTCGAATGTGGGAAATTATTCCTGCAATCGTAAATATTTGTGCAATGGTTGGAGGGAGTACCACGAACAACGTACTAGAAATTCTGGTCGGGGGAGGGGGAGGGGCTGGGGCTGAGTGTGTGAGTGGGGGTGCATTTGAAGGTCACTTTTGTACATTTTTCTTGAATAACTCAAAAACTGCTGCATCTATCGAAAACATACCAAAGTAAAAATTTGAACTATATTAAATTTCCTTCAAAAACGTGCTGTTCTTGTTTTCTGTTAGACTAACAGTTTTTACGTAGCGAGCAAGAGATTATGAGAATCTCTCAAATGTTTGAAGGCCAGATGTAGAATTGCGGGTTGCATAAAACGACATCGGTAGGGACAGCTGAATCACTCTGTATGTAGCTCGTTGGTTTCGATATTTGAGAACGAATTGTCGACAGATTTATCGGCACACTAAGTCAAAGTAACGGTGACTTATGTAGGCATAGGACTCCGAACTAAAAAATTAAACCCCAGTTTCTTTAAAGAATCGAATTTCCGTGTATAAAACTTCTTCAAACCTCTGATTATTTTACAAATGAGTTAAAAATTTGACGTTAAGCACGAATTAAAAGGTTTGAAATGGCGTTCCAAGTTTGTTGGAAGTCGCTAAGTGGTCTCAGTCTCAAATTCTGGTCTAGTAAAATGTGGGTGATTTGCGCGCTATGGGTTGTGTGGCCCTAAGACATATACACAGTTTCTAACTATAATAGTTGTCTTACTGTCTTAAATCTTTAACATACGATGGTACCACTTAATAGATCGATTACGACAGCATTTTACATTTTTAAATTCGGTCGTAACTATATGAAATAATAAAAAATCAATTTTTTGCCCTTGGAAACCCTTTACATAGGAAACCTGAAACTACGATTTTGCACCGTCAAGCATGAAGCGGAGTAGCCGTTTAATAAAGACTGAAATGAACGGCTGAACGTTCTCTGAACAACTTTGGTATACTTCAGGAGGAAAAGTCGGTAAACAATTACCACTTTAAAGAAGATAACGGAGTTAGGATCTAGTTCACTGGACTAAGTAGGAGATACCGTCGCACGTTACTGTGTATGGATTTAGGGCACTGATAATCGACGGTGTTCAGCGATGCTCGTGTGCAGCGTACGGCGCAACAGACCGTTTACTTGCACAATGACCCAAATTCAACTCCCACTGCGAAGGTACTGCTACAATCCGACGTAATTCTTTTCCCTTTTCTCGTCACGTAGTGGACAGAACTGCAACAATGGAGGTCTTTTGTTTATCTCCGTGTATTCGTACAGTAAATGCCATCAATGGTATTATTGTTTTTCATTTTATGCTATTGTGTGTTCAAACGTTTAATAACATGCGGTTAGTTCTGCACAAAATATTTCTTTGCGCGTAAAATTATTTATTCACACGAGAAATTTAAAACATTGTTATCTATATAATAGGGAGGGTCGGATAGAGAGGTAGGAGAGAGAGAGAGAGAGAGAGAGAGAGAGAGAGAGAGAGAGAGAGAGAGAGAGAGAGAGAGGGGGGGGGGCGGGAGGGCAGCCTTTGAAATGTGTAGCTATGTGATGTGGCAACAAAAGAGTGTGGGGAGAAATGGAGAGACTGTTTACTGTCATGTGTAAGCGAGGCAGCGGCGTGTTTATAGCAGAAGCTTTATAGATTGCTTTTTTTTTTCAATGAGCAGTGTGGACTCTGAACTAATGAACATATAGATCAAAGTAGATATCACTATAAACTATTATGTCAGAAAACAATAACACGAAAAACTAGGACATCAGGAAAGAGGAGTAACGCTTTTGCTAAATGGTATTACTTTCAATGCATTGTGTGCACTGTGAAGTTAAAATATATATATGCATTAAAGTGCTTCTTGTCGTGGACTAATGTGTCACAAGGTAATTTGAGAGCTACAGTGGTCGGACAGGGGAGTATACGGTTTACTAAGTGGACTGATTGAGCAGTGAGCCCATGATGTGAACTATAAGCATAAATGTATTTCCATTTAATATCTAAAAAGTAAGCATATATCATTAGTGTATTCCAAGTAAAAGCTTTTATATTAATAATGATTATGGATGCCACCTAAATTAAGTTAATGATATGAACTTACGTTCTACTGTGATTAGCCGGCTGCGGTGGCCGAGCGCTTCTACGCGCTACAGTCTGGAACCGCGAGGCCGCTACGGTCGCAGGTTCGAATCCTGCCTCGGGCGTGGATGTGTGTGATGTCCTTAGGTTAGTTCAGTTTAAGTAGTTCTAAGTTCTAGGGGACTGATGACCTCAGAAGTTAAGTCCCATAGTGCTCAGAGCCGTTTGAACCTTTTCTACTGAGATTATGAATGAAGCATATACCACGAGTTAGGAAATAAAGCTGTAAAATATTAACATTACCTATTTCTAATAACATAACAGTAGTGTTCGATTGATACTGAAAACCAGATATGGGGAATAGGAAAGGAGTTAGAAGACAGCGAAAAAATTGCTAGATATGAACAAAAATAGCTTGCAAATATACCCTTAATTAATATTGTACAAAGGGGAGAAACAAGAAATGAACTCTATAAAATCGCTTACGCAGTCTTCAAGCCATTTTCAATACTTTGTTTACAAAATTATAGACCAGACCACATGAAGAGATTTATTTACTCCTACTGAAGTGCTGCTCGCGATAAACCAAAATCTAAAAAAAATAGATAACATTCGGACAGTGGTGAGAAACGTTTAATTAAACGCATTAATGCACATATGTTCTACATTGTTGACCAGTCAGTCAGTTATTTAGTTATGTTCATTTTCCGTGGATCACGTGTACGATGATCGTAATGATGTGGATCGACTAGAACGAGGAAACAATAAATAACGCGCTTCCTACTACAATGTTATACAAGTGACTCTATTCAAGAGGTCAACTGCAGTAGCATTGTTTAAGAAATTAATTTCAAAACGTCTTGCTCAATAAATACATAATTATTTTGCCACTTTCATTGTTATCTACTTCATGTTGTTTAATTCTCATAATTTTAAGTAATTTTTGTGATTGTTAGTCCTTTCTGTTGCATGTTTATCGAAATTGAATATCGACTTAGGGTTGTTTTATGCAGTATGTTAGTGAAATACGAGTGTCGTGCAGTGTCCTCCATGAAGTTAGTTACATCCAGTAAGGAGACACTAGCTGAATTTTCATTTGTGATGCATTTAGACCACGTGAAAACTTCAAATTTGACAGATGCGTGTTGGATAGAGTACTTCTACAAATCAGAACTGCTCATACTGTAGTTTTGCAGAGCTGTTGTCGGACCCTGATTACCTGTTTTGAAGAATAGGAGTAATTCTTACAGCCAAAGTGAGTAATTTTCAGGAATTCTGGGGAAATTAAAAATATTGTCTTTCTAGCTACTCCAAGATTACATACCAGAGATCTTCTGCTCATTTCCACATATACATCTATATGACTACCTATCAATTCACAGTTAAGTGCATGACAAAGGGTACACAGAACCCCCTTTAAGCTACTTCGCTACCGTTCCACTCTCGAATAGCGCGCGGGGAAAACGAACACTTAAATCTTTCCGTGCGAGTTCTGATTTCCCTTATTTTATTATGATGATCTTTTATCCCTATGTAGGTGGGCGCCAACAAAATATCTTCACACTCTGAGGAGAAAGTTAGTGACTGATGAAATTTCGTGAGAAGGTCCTGCCGCAGCGAAAAATGCCTTTATTTTAATGATTGCCATCCCAATTCTAGTCTCATATCCGTGGCTCTCTCACCCCTATTTCGTAATAATACAAAACATGTTGCCCTTCTTTGAACTTGTTCGATGTCCTTCATCAATCCTATTTGACGCTGATCCCACACAGCACAGCAATACTCCAGAAGCGGGCTGACAAGCGTAGTGTAAACAATCTCTTTAGTAATCCTGTTACATTTTCTAAGTGTTCTGCTAGTAAATTGCAGTCTTTGGTTTGATATCTCCACAACATTATCTATGTGATCGTTCCAATTTAAGTTATTCGTAATTGTAATCAGTATTTAACTGAGTTTAAAGCCTTTAGTTTTGTGTGATTTCTCATGTAACTGAAATTTAGGGGATTCTTTTAGTGCTCATGTGCATGACTTCAAATTTTTCATGATTTAGAATCAATTGCCACTTTTTTCACCATCAAGATATCTTGTCTAAATCATTTTGTAAGTCATTTTGATCATGTGATGACTTTACATGACGGTAAATGACAGCATCATCTGCAAACAATCTCGAGCGGCCTGAGCTGGCGAGGCGAGCGCATCGCTGCCGTTGCGCGCTACGCTTACTCGGCCGTTGAGAGCTCGTGAAGAGGTTTCTGTGCTGTGGGCGCCGCGGAGAGCAAATTGTCGTGCGTTGTTTTTACAACGCGTGCAGATTGTCGTGTTCCGCGCCTCGCAGCATGGGAAAGAAGGGTGCGCAGAGGAAGCCTGCCGCTACGAAGGGTCCTTCGGTTGTGCAACTCACTGAGTCTGCAGACCATGCAAGGAACTCCCGAGAAGACGAGTCGCGGCCTGTCCCCCCTTTGTACGTCAAGTGCAAAGGCGGGTGGACAGCGCTGTTAGACACCATGACGAATTGCGCTCGGAACGAGGTGGTCTACGAGTCTGTCGATACAGACTCACTGATCTGCGTTCGAGCTGCAAATGTGGCCGACCACAGGGCGATCGAGGTCGCAGTGGCCGACCACATCGTCGACGCGCCGCCGGCGCGTGTGAAGGCACCTTCCGTAGGAAGGACGAAGACGACCGAGGCACTCCTCAGGGGGTTACCTTGGTGCTGTGATGAGGCAGCGGTCCGGGAAGGGCTGCTGCGAGCCGGGTTTGGTAATGCAACCGCAAGGTTGAACAACCGGAGCAACAGGAAGAGGGCGCCGCTCTATGCCGTCACCGTGCAAACGGTCGACGGCGGGAGCGACATCTTCGACTTGCGGAAGTTGCTGGGCTTCCCGGTTACGACAGAGGCTCTCCCGACCGCCATGGACCCTCAGCCCCAGTGCTTCAGGTGCCAGGGCGAGGGCCACGTTGCGAAGTATTGCCGTAGCGCGGCGCGGTGCGTCAAGTGCTCAGGCGAGCACGACAGCCGCGCCTGCGACCGCGGCAGCAACGCTCTGCCGACTTGTGTCCGGTGTGGCGGCCCGCACGTCGCCAGTTGGCGCGGTTGTGCGGCTTTCTCAAGCCGCAGCCGTGCCGGGGGCGGCGAGGCGGCCGCGGCCGCACCGACGCAACGGCAAAAGCGAAGACGACGTCGGAAACGGCGTAGGGCGCAGAACAGCCCGGCGCAGCTGAGGGACGGCGCAGTAGCAGATCCACCTGCCAGGGGCAGGGACGACCGCTCGGAAACGGGCAGCCAGGACGCAGCTCGCTCTCCCGTGAAGATATGTGAACTCGGCACCGCCGTGGAGGAGGCCACAGCAGCCCTCAAAGCCGTCATGGCGGCGGAGAGGGCTGCCTTCGCAGCCGCCGTGGCTGCAGAGAAGGAAGAGGCCTTGAGGCAACTGCGAGCAGTCTTCGCCCAAGGCCTCAGCGCAGTCGTACCTGCGAACACTCCTGCGACCTCACAGAAGGACGTTCGCGCGCCTATCCCAGCGGTTGCCCCAGCAGCACCGCAGGTGAAAGGTGCAAAGAAGAAAAGAAAACCGCCGCCCCAGCGGAACCGGTGGTGACGCCGACCGCTGCGGGAGCGGCCCCTCCAAGGGACCGAGAAGACAAAAAGGCAGCCATCATCGCGACAGCGAGAGCGAACGGCGTGCATTTCTGCGACGGTGAAGCGGCGCAGCTCACTGAACAAGCGGAGCTGCTCGAAGCTTCAGTGCAGAAGGCCTGCGCCGTGCAGTAGAAGAGGATGCTGAACGGTAGCCAATCGCCGCCGTTCTGCACCAGCCTGATGAAGCTGCACCAAGTCACTGACGACAAGGCGCAGCAGAGGGCCTAACAGCAACGCATGCGTTGACGCGCCGAACTCTTATGTTACAGGGAGGAAGCCACTGCGGCCGGCTCAGGAGACTACAAGCGAGCCCAGCCGCAGCATCCGGACTGACCCAGCTAACGAAGACGCAGGACATAGGTAACGATGCATAATACCACACGCTAACCTTTCCTCACCTTGCATGCTCTGTCGCAGCTAGCAAGCCGCTACTGCCCTTATTACCCGCCCTACTGTCGCAGAGGTTTTTTTCCTTTGGCGCTGGGCTTGGCACTTTTTTTCCTCTGCCCTTACAACCGCTATCCTTCAATCGTTTTCGACCACTTCTATCTCCTGATGGACACTGTTAATGAGTAATCTTACCCAGACGCATGGATAACATCACAGCCCGCATCCTGTGACGCCTGATTCAAAAACTAACATGTTTACGGAGGTGACAGTAGAACTTTTGGTTTGGTCACCACGTTGGTGTGGGCGTGGAGGGGCCCCATCCTTATTGCAAACAATCTCAGAAGACTGCTCAGATTGTCTCCTAAACCGCTTATGTAGATCAAGAATAACAGAAGGAGTATAACACTTCCTTGGAGAACGCCAGATATTATTTATGTTTTGCTCGATGACTTTCCATCAGTTATTAAGAGCTGTGACCTTTCAGTCAAAAGAACATGAAACCAGCCACACAACTGAGACGATACTCCACAGGCACGCGACAATTAGAAGTCGCTTGTGAGGAACGGTGTCAAGAGCCGTCGGGAAATCTAAATATATGGAGTCAGTTTGACGTCCTCTGTCGACAGCACTCATTACATCACGAGAATAAAGAGTTAGTGTTAGTAATGTAATATGTTGCTATATATTTTAATATATTTTTGTCAGGGCCTGTTTTAATTTGAAAGATCAATCATTAAACTTTTTATGAACACAGACAGTTGTGTTACAAGTAATATTAGGGAGGCTTGTGTTTCGCTATAGTTGTACTTTAATCTCACAAGTATGGACGCGTAAAAATTCTACAAACCATGCCCATCCATGCGTCGATAGTTGTTGAAGTTACACAGAACAGTCACCTAACATTTAAAATTCGCGCTTTCATTCTGTCGATCAGAGAGCATCAGAATAAACTGAAGCAGAACCCACACTCAGAGACATACGTATCACGACAGCAACGTTGCATAGTCCCACCCACAGGATCAGCAAGAAGCCCCATCGAAGATAGCACAAACACGAGAGGAACACATAATTTCCATTAACATAAAAATGCTGATGATACTAGCAATTCATGAAATAAGCACTTTCAAAGTTATAGATATTGACTGAACTGGGTTTCTTCGTGGGAAGCACACTAATACTGTTTCCCTTCGTAAGGCCTCGATTCTGGCGACTGTAATCCCAGATTACCTCGGACAATTCCCTCGGCGTTATTAATGAATGAAGTTTTTAGGGAGTTAGGCGTGGATTATTTTCGCTTTTGCAATTTCGTTGTGCTATGCTGCTTTAAATATATCGACTAAACTAGATATATTTGCCTGTGATAAAGCGTAATACTAACGGATGGGCTGTAGTTAAAAATTTATTTCCGGAGCTCAATAGATCTCCTTCGCTGTGGCTACGTTATCGTCCCCTGCCCGCTCCGCTGCACATGGCTCCGTACGCAAGGCTCGTCGATAGCTGGACCGGTATATATCTCCGAGGCCACAAAAGGCCAGTTATTCAGAAAACCTCTCAAATGTTGCGACCCGGCGGCGTGGCTGTTGGCTGCTCGCGCTCGCTGCCCGGCTATCGCTACCAGAGGGCCAAGAGGCGTCTCATGCACAGAGCCCTGCCCTGTCAGTGACGCAGTACGGTACACACTTTATAGATATGAATGGTGCATGTTCTGTCGATAATTCTACGGCGCGACGGCTTTTGATGAAAAAATGCCAGTACACAGCCGTCCCAGAAGAAGCGAAGCATCCGAGTCCCAGCCCGGCACAAATTTTCAACTCTCACCGTTGCATTGCCGCAATGCCATTTACGGCTGGAAGTTATTATTTCCTTCACATGTATTTCTCATCCCGTTTCCTTTCCGCTCCTTTCATCCTGCTGCATGCCAACGTAGACGTGAACACATTTGTAAGGTTCCTTATGTCATCGATTCAACAGGAGGCCTAGCTCTTCCCACACTTGCAGAAAACACAAGAAACCACGACAGACCGTCATCACATGTTACGTCTGTAAAGGCGCAGAAAATCATAAAAAATTTCGTAATTTTTAAATAATTAGAAAATTTATAGCCTTTATGTGAGTAGCAGGCGGGGCTAACTGAACTGTCTATGCTGTACCATCGTCGTTGTTTCCGTGACGTCCTTGTCGTGACTCTTATGCAATTTGGATAGTAATTTAATGTTGCTCAATGACCTAGTGCAACTCCTGAAATTGGAGGCCACTTCGATGACCGGTGTGTTAAGCAAATGGAGAAAGGGGAAGTGTAGTTTAGAGTGGGATCAGAATCAAGTTTTGTTTTGTTTTGCTTTAGGGTGCAAAAACAACAGGGGTCATATGCACCGAAGTCAAAACTACAGAACACGAAGACAGAGAGGAGTTAAAAAACGACTATACGTCAGTCCCAATTGGCATAATAGAAGACAGCGAAAAACAGGCACGTGGAAAAAGGGTTGTAGAAGACACCATCCAGAAACGGAGGTCCAAAACTAAAATTTAAATGGCCTTCGCCATATTGCTTTGGCGGAAATAAGTAAGACGCGGACGACAGCCCGCGCGTCATTTGCTAAAACGGCCGATAACTCAGACGGAAAACCCAAACGGGAACGTAAAAGGTTAAAAAATGGACATGCCATCAGGAAGAGGCGGATGGTTAAAACTTGAGTGCAATGTGCACAAAGTGGTGGGGTAGCACCACTTAGCGGATGACGATGGCTAGAAAGGCAGTGCCCAATAAGCAGCCAAGTTAAAAGAACCTCCTCCCGACGGGAGGGCCGACAGGAGGTCGCCCAAGCCGCTGGGAGGGGCTTAATAAGCCGGAGCTTATTCCCGTGAAGTGGGAGCTTTGGCAATGCCAAAGGGACAACACCTGCTGACAGAAGGCAACACGGAGATCGTCGGAGGGTGTATAGGTACTCGCGTACTGAGGCACAAGGGGTGCAGCTTTGGCAGCAGCATCAGCAGCCTCGTTTCCTAGCAGACCGACATGACGAGTAACGCACAGAAACATCACACTGGCTCCACCAAGAGTGAGCAGTTGACAGTTTTCCTGGACCCACTGGGCGGTGTACAGCGCACATAGACTTTGAAGGGCACTGAGTGAGTCTGAACAGAGGACACAACTGAAAAGGCTGTGTCGCTGGATGTACTCCGTGGCCTGATACAAGGCGAAGAGCTCGATTGTAAATACTGAGGAGTGTGCCAGAAGCCGATATCGAAAAAGACTGGTACCAACGAAGAAGGCACACATGACCCCATTGTCAATCCGAGAGCCATCAGTGTATACAAACGCACAATCGCAAAGATCCATGCGAAGGTCTTGAAACTGAAGGCGATAGACCGAGGCTGGAGTAGTGACCTTAGGAAGGGAATGAAGGCCAAGGTTAACATGGGCCGCTTCACGAATCCAAGGTACAGGTAGTGTGAAGTTAAGCCGTAAGAAATGCTGAAAGCGGACTCCAGGAGGTAACAGAGAAGGACGAGCCCCATACTGACGATCAAAGGAATGATCAAAGAAGGAGGCATAGGATGGGTGGCCGCGCATGGCAGACAAAGGGCATACCTGCTGAGGAGAAAGTCACAGCGGTGGGAGAGGGATAGTTCAGCAGCTTCAGTATACAGACTCTCAACCGGGCTGGTGTAAAAGGCGCCCGTGGCCAATGGATGCCACGATGGTGGGTAGTGTTGAGACGGCGTGAGAGGGATGGGCGTGCAGACGCATAAACAAAGCACCCATAGGCGAGTTTAGAACGGACAAGAGACCGGTACAAACGGAGGGTGGTTCGATCGGCACCCCAGGAAGTACCGTTGACGACACGTAGGACATTGAGAAACCGCTTACAGTGGGCTGCCAGGTACGATACATGGGAGGAGCATGTCCTATGGAGTTTCCATGATTTTAAAACAATTTATAATTAATCCATAATCCATCTATCAGTATGCCCACATTCTGCACATACGTTTCAGAACATTTCACCACACTGCGTAGTGTGTTAATTCATGTCATTTTTTTGGAACGTGATGGAGATTTGTTGAATGAAGTAAAACGTATGAAAGCAATAAACCCATAATGACGAGGTCCGTAGTTTCGTAACGTTAACAAGCTTTTGCGAAACGATATTACCCAAATCTACTGTAGAAGCATCGAGCAGTTCCCTACTCGACGAAACTGATTAAAAGGCTTAACTTTACAAAGTCGCTGGCTAGGAGAAAATACATAAAGTTACGTAATTTGTTAAATCGATAAAATAATTTTCCTTCCATTCTCACAATTAACTGTTTCACGCAATTGCTGAAAATAAATGAAGCCTTCTGATCGCTCAGCGAATTTCATCCAGCTATCGTTCAAATAACAAATCGCTTCGAGTGGAAAATACTCAATCACGCAGAATTTTTTTTCATCGTCAGCTTTCTCCAACAGCAATTTTCATGCCGGAATCTGATTACATTGATTACGCCGTTTATTCTGTTAGTGATTATCAGTTTTCAGACCACGCTAAAAATCGATAGGTACTCTGTTGTGATGACGCGTTTCCTGTCTACTTCATGTTCCGTGATATTGGCAGATATATATGAAAGAGAATTTTCGAGCGTTTTAAAACTAATTTCATGAGTGATATTAGTGTGTACTTGCGAATAAGTTTTAAACATTAAGTGCCCGATGTCTAAACAGAAAATGAAGTTGCGCGATTATTCACTTTCTCAGTGTTAGATCAACTTTTCATCACTCACAGTACCATTTTAGCTCAAAAAGCCAAATTATACTTCATTGTCCACGATAAGAGATCTCGGGGGAAACGTTCCGCGGAAAGCTAACAAAAGGAACAGCATGGTAGTATACAGGGTGACTCAGGAGGAAAGGTACATTCTTTGAGGGGTGAAGTAGTGATTCTAAACAAAAAACGTCAGGTGAACATTATTATGTCCTGTTCTTAATGGTTTTTGACCAAACTAATGAAAACAATGGTAACAGGACAGGTGTACGTGATAGTAAATGAAATATTGTGATCTAATGTGTTGTTTAATTGTGCACATTTCCTCGCATAAAATGTTCAAAAAGCTCCCCGTGAACTGAAATTGCATTTTTCAGCTCTTAAAGACAGCTGCTGTGTTGCTGATCTGAGCTCATTCGCAAGGTCCTTTATTTGAGCACACTCGTATAAAATACGAGCGAGAAATTCAACGTAGTATGGAATGTCTTCCTGTTGTTTCCGTAGAAATGTCCGTAATTGTAGCATCATCAGCTTAATTGATGTGAAAGTCTGTTGTCTTCAAGACACATCGGAACCTTAACACTGGAAGCAGCTGGACCACTAAATCAACGTTTATCTGGGAGGAAACCAGTGGTTGAAGAAAAATGTCCTACGGCCAGAAAGACAACGTTACGTAGCCTAATGTCGCTTTGGTTGTATTCGCATGTGAGCGCTTGCGAAGGACGACTTGCGACCAACACCTGTGATTTTCAAACAGGCGTACGTCGGATACGGTTCTGAACAAAAACTTGAAATTTTTTGTTCAGTATCAGCAATACTATAACCGCCCCCCCCCCCCCACATCCCAATGAATGTTCCTTTGTTCCTGACTCACTCTGTATTCACACTAATACAGTGTATGCCTCCAAATGTTTGCTTCATTCCATTGTAACTGTCTTTGAGTGCTCAGCATTCGTAAGCTGTCAGTTATGTTTACTCAGAAGTAGTGTAGATGTATGAATATACTTACCGAAACGTGTTCCAGTGCATTTAAAATCCCGGTTAAAATCTTATTTTACAGAATTGTTAATTGGTTTGGTGCCGTTCTCCTCACTAGTCCAGCGTTTTATTCTCTGCATAACTACTACGGACTACACCCACCTAAACCTGTATACTGTTATCAGATTATGTAATTCTTGATGCCTCTAGAAGCCTCCTATCTGTTTTCTAATCAAGGAGTGGCATAAAATTCTTTTCTCCAAAATTCGATTCAGTAGCTTTTCATTAATTATCAAATGCGCCCATATAATCCTCTGCAACCTTCTTAACAACAAATTTCAAAAGTTTGTATTCTAGTCTGGACTGCTTATAGCACACTTTTCATTTCTACATAAAGCTACAACTCCAGACAATATTCTCATAGAAATCTTCCTAACGTATTTTTATTAGATATTTCTCGTTTTCAGAGAAGCTTAATTTCTACTGCCAGACGGTATTTTATGTCCTCTTCTATCACCGTCAGTCATTTATCTTAAATAATTATTTGCCTTCTATTTGTAGCTAATTACACAGCGACTGAAAACTCATCGCGATTGTTTGCAGCCTCTTAGGAAAATAATACTGTACGCCTAAACATAGGTTTACGAAAAACTGTGTTAAAGGCTCCTGCAAGATGTCGTGTAGCTCCTCCTGCCACGCTGATGAGGGCGGTAACGCGTCGTGATGTTCGAGTTTGTAACGTAATTGAATCTCAACAGAAAAAAACACGCAAATGAAGAAAGTAATAACAGTTCAAATACGAGGGCAGTTCAATAAGTAATGCAACACATTTTTTTTCTCGGCCAATTTTGGTTGAAAAAACCGGAAATTTCTTGTGGAATATTTTCACACATTCCCGCTTCGTCTCGTATAGTTTCATTGACTTCCGACAGGTGGCAGCGCTGTACGGAGCTGTTAAAATGGCGTCTGTATCGGATGTGCGTTGCAAACAACGCGCAGTGATCGAGTTTCTTTTGGCGGAAAACCAGGGCATCTCAGATATTCATAAGCGCTTGCAGAATGTCTACGGTGATCTGGCAGTGGACAAAAGCACGGTGAGTCGTTGGGCAAAGCGTGTGTCATCATCGCCGCAAGGTCAAGCAAGACTGTCTGATCTCCCGCGTGCGGGCCGGCCGTGCACAGCTGTGACTCCTGCAATGGCGGAGCGTGCGAACACACTCGTTCGAGATGATCGACGGATCACCATCAAACAACTCAGTGCTCAACTTGACATCTCTGTTGGTAGTGCTGTCACAATTGTTCACCAGTTGGGATATTCAAAGATTTGTTCCTGCTGGGTCCCTCGTTGTCTAACCGAACACCATAAAGAGCAAAGGAGAACCATCTGTGCGGAATTGCTTGCTCGTCATGTGGCTGAGGGTGACAATTTCTTGTCAAAGATTGTTACAGGCGATGAAACGTGGGTTCATCACTTCGAACCTGAAACAAAACGGCAATCAATGGAGTGGCGCCACACCCACTCCCCTACCAAGAAAAAGTTTAAAGCCATACCCTCAGCCGGTAAAGTCATGGTTACAGTCTTCTGGGATGCTGAAGGGGTTATTCTGTTCGATGTCCTTCCCCATGGTCGAACGATCAACTCTGAAGTGTATTGTGCTACTCTTCAGAATTTGAAGAAACGACTTCAGCGTGTTCGTAGGCACAAAAATCTGAACGAACTTCTCCTTCTTCATGACAACGCAAGACCTCACACACGTCTTCGCACCCGAGAGGAGCTCACAAAACTTCAGTGGACTGTTCTTCCTCATGCACCCTACAGCCCTGATCTCGCACCGTCGGATTTCCATATGTTTGGCCCAATGAAGGACGCAATCCGTGGGAGGCACTACGCGGATGATGAAGAAGTTATTGATGTAGTACGACGTTGGCTCCGACATCGACCAGTGGAATGGTACCGTGCAGGCATACAGGCCCTCATTTCAAGGTGGCGTAAGGCCGTAGCATTGAATGGAGATTACGGTGAAAAATAGTGTTGTGTAGCTAAAAGATTGGGGAATAACCTGGTGTATTTCAATGCTGAATAAAACAACCCCTGTTTCAGAAAAAAACTGAACTGCCCTCGTAAAATGAATTTGCGGCATAAACTAACAAATTTTGCTTTCTGAGCAACAAACAAATGGAAGTTTTACATATGATTTACCCATATAACTAGGAGAAATGATTTTAAGGCAGAAAAATTCACGAGTGAGAACAAAACTATATCAATGAGCAGGCACTGTGATTCGGGTATAATACGATCTATTTTAGGTATGACTTTATTCTCTTCTTTTTTTTTCAGATTCACTCGGTGTGCGAAGTCACATACCCTCATCAACAAATATGTTAATGATATTTTATCCGGCGCTGCCTGAGATGGTAGTTGTAGGAAACTGACACCTTTTCACATTCACTGGAAGAATCCCAAGGAAATGTAATTTATTCTCGAAGGCGATATGTTACAAAATCCTCATCCGACAGATTCTTATTGGAAACCTTGCAAAGTAGGTTTAATGTAGGAGACAGAGAAACTCCGAAAGAGAGTTGCGCATTTCGTCACGGATTCGTTTAACCGTCGGGAAAGAGCATCGCAGAGGTGCTACGTGTGAGAGCGGCATTGCTGTCAATCAATCAGCAGCGAGCCGTTGGGTGCATCGGACCTTCGCGAAAACAGCAATTCCCTTGAAGATGTCCTCCACAGATGGAAATGAAACGTTGGGTTGCAAAAAGAAATTCAACCGACAGCGACATAATGACCCCGAGTATTTTATGAGGTGTGGTAGCTACTGCAACCTACATCCAGGTGAACGTAATTACTTCAGTCAGTCCTTGATCTTCCTTTTCAATTTTTAACTCCCAAACTTATTAACAGATTGACGAGTCCTTGATGCCTCAGGAAGTGTCCTGTCAACCGATGTCTTCATTTAGTCAAGTAGTGCCATAAGCCTTCATTTGTGACACAGTAGTGTACGTAGTTGCTTTACGATGATAAAATACATTTAAATTCCATCTAGTAGTCGCATGGATATAATTTCAATACCTTTCTTCCCGAATTCAACTCGGTATGCTTTCATCAGTAATCCAGTCTACCCATTTAATCTCCAGTTTCTCCGGTAACACCTCATTTCAAAAGCTTCTATTGTATGAACTGTGTATTATCCACGCTTCACTACCAAGTGAGGCTACAATCGAGAGAAATAGAAAAGACTTCGTAACACCTGAATTTATATGTTCAATACTTATCGGTAAAGCTTTCCTGGATAATGCCAGTATTTATTTCCCCTTCTTCTGTGGTCATTTATTTATACTAAAAACTATTTATCTATGCTTGTAACAGGTAATATCCTGACTGGCTAACTCACCATGGTCCATCGTTAAGGACAGAAACTTGAAATTTGGAAATAGTGTTAATCTAACACTGTAGGCGTTGACTGAGAAGGCATTTTTCGAAATTCCACCCCAAGGAGATAACGCTTTTATCACCTGTTTCTTTTAAAAAATATGTCACTAGTAAGGCAATTTTGAAGCTAGAACTACGAAAACTGGTATCCCGTTTCTGTCAACATAAAAAACACACGTTTCAGTATTTTTGGAAATTCAACCACTAAGGGGGTAAAACCATGAGAGAATCATTATTAAAGAACTACTAAAGCATTTTTAAAGCTACATCTATGAAAACTGGTGTTTGCGTTGTTGGTCAGAAATAAAAAATATGTGTTTCAATGTTTTTGGAAATTCGATTCCTTAATGGAGTTAAACAAGGGGCGAAAAGTTTTACGAAATTATTTCATTATGAAAGCATTTTCAGAGCTAAACATATGAACTTACGTATATGGCTTCTCTAATAGAAATTTAAAAAAAGTATTTCACTGTTTTCGGAAATACTTCCCCTAAGGGGCTGAGATAAAGGATGAAAATTTTTAATGAAATATTTCGTTAAATTAAAAAAATTTAAAGGTAAATCTATGAAAACTGATATGGAAATATCACCGCGAGAACGCAAAAGGCATGATTGACTAAAACCTTTGACTCCAGCTAGAAGAACCTTTTTTTGGTCAGAAGTGCATTCGAAAAAGACCATGCCTCAGTTAGTGCGAAAAGTTTAGAATGTGTTTCAATTTGTGAACAACATAAAAATTAGATTAAAGGAAAACAAAAAGAAATTTGTGCAAACCATACTGTGTGCGCGAGCGAAGCAACGAGTGCTACGCTAAGGCTAAGCTAGTTTAATAAGTATAACTACTCGTTACGATTTCAGACTCAGCGTGAATGGTTATGACTGGGAAAGTAGTACTATAACGTCTAAACACAAGAACACTCGTGAATAATTGTGTTAGAGGTGCCTACCTGTTGACGTGCTGCACTTCCTACTGCGCTTCAGACGGAAGCAAAACGTCGTGATATGCTTGCGACCTAAACCACTGAGAAACCATCTTGATAGGTGACTGCACCAGCACCGATCATACACAATTTGGTGAAATATATTCGGACTAAGAGATATCACTAGAGGAGGACCCGCCAGTATAAAAGGAGGCAGGGAGAGCTATGTTGTCATTAGAGAAGCAGTAACAGCAGACTGAGTCGGGCAGAAGACCTCAGTAACTTCGAACGTGAACTAGTCATTAGATATAACCTAAGTAACACATCCATCAGGGGCGTTTCACACCTTCTAAAGCTGCCACAGTCGACTGTTACTGATACGGTTTTGAAGTGAAAGCGCGAAGCAGCAACAAACTACCGAGCGAGAAGGCGCAGTGGTTATCACACTGGACTTGCATTCGGGAGACGACGGTTCAATTCCGTGCCCGGCCATCCTGATTTGGGTTTTCCGTGATTTCCCTACATCGCATTAGGACAATGCCGGGATGGTTCTTTTGAAAGGGCACTGCCTACTTCCTTGCCCATCCTTCCCTAATCCGATGAGACCGATCTCGCAGTTTGGTCTCCTCCCAAAAATCAACCCTCAACAGCTTGACTAAGATCAGGCAGACCTCAGACCTCATGTACTGACGGAAAGGGACCGTGGAGCATTGCAGAGGTTGGTTATACAAAATCGCGTGAAATCAGCGGAAGTAATTACTCTTGGTTTCCAAACTGCTACCAGCAGTCCAGATAGCACAATGACTGTGTGTAGGGAGTTGAAAGGAACAGGGTACGATGGTCGAGCAACTCCTCATGAGCAAAACATTTGTGTAATCTGTGCTAAGCGACAGGTGAAGTGGTGCTAAGAGCGACTCTGTTGGACAGTTGATGACTGTAAAAGATTTATTTGTACTGGTGGTATATTCTGGGGGGGGGGGGGGGGGGTTGGCGAATCTCCTATTATGTATAGTGTAAACAGCGTAGTACCGAAGAGGTGCTGTTTCTATATGGGGGTGTTCTTCGTGGTTGGATATGAACACATTTTGCAGCATTGTATAATGCGCACAGTAGAACAACAATTCGAAGATGATGACTGTATCAAAATGACAATGCATCCTGTCGTTAAGCAGCCTCTTCGAGGTAATGGTTTGTCGGCAACAACATTCCTCAAATGGACTGACTTGTCCAGAGTCCCGACCTGAAATCTGTGGAACAATTTTCCAACGCGTTAAGAAGTAGAGTTCGCTCTAGACCCCGGTGTTCGGCATCACTATCTTTTCTGGGTTCGGTTCTTCAGGAAGAATAGCCTCCATTGCTCTAGAGACATTCAGACAACTCACTGAAAGTGTGTCTAGCACATTTAAAGCCGTTATAAGGATAAAGGGTGGGCATATCTAATATCAGTGCCCACTAATGGGTGCCTGAATACTTTTGATCTGATAGTTAAATACACGGAGACTGGGCTGGGTCCAAGATACGGACACCTCTCTCTATGTTCAGATAACTTACGGGTTTGGTGCCGGGTGACGTCGTCGAACACCGCCGATATTTCGACAGGAGCACACCCTGCCATTCTCAAGGCACAAATGGCAGGGTGTGCTCCTGTCCAAATATCGTCGGTGTTCGACGACGTCACCCGGCACCAAACCCGTAAGTTATTTGAACATTCGATTCGCCGGGAAAAGTTAAGGTCTCACCTCTCTCTATGACTTGCCATATATTCAGTAGGGTTTAGGTCAGATGACCGTGGGCTGTGTCCAAGATCCGGACACCTCTCTATGGCGTGCCATATATTCAATAGGGCTGAAGTCAGATGACCGAAAGGCCACACAAAAAAATGGTTCAAATGGCTCTGAGCACTATGGGACTTAACTTCTAAGGTCATCAGTTCCCTAGAACTTAGAACTACTTAAACCTAACTAACCTAAGGAAATTACACGCATCCATGCCCGAGGCAGGATTCGAACCTGCGGCCGTAGCCGTCGCGCGGTTTCAGACTGAAGGGCCTAGAACCGCTCGGCCACCCCGGCCGGCAAAGGCCACACATTTTCGTGGAGTGTTCCAAGCTATTTTGACAAAGCCGGGATAGATATATTGTGCATTGTTTTTTGGAAAGTACTGGATACCTGCGACATTCAGGGGGACATAAATTTAAACATATGATCAGATAGTAGTATCCTGTATCATTCGTCGGCGGAAGGCGATGGCATATCACAGGCCCCGTCTCGTCCCATGAAGATTCCACCACCTACCTGAGCACTGCTCCGATGCGAGTAGCAGCTCTTTTGTCTGTATCTACATTCACATGACTGCTCTGCAATTCACAATAAAGTGTCTAGCAGAAGGTTCATCGAACCACTTTCAAGCTATTTCCCTTCTGTTCCACTGGCGAAGAGACGCGGTGAAAAGAACACTTGCATCTTTCTGTGAGAGCTCCGATTTGTCTTTATTTCTTATCTCCCATGTACGTGGGCGCCAACAAAATATTTTCGCAGTCAGAGGATAAAATTGGCCGAAAGAACGGACACCACCCGGGATCTGCAGCTGTGATACACATTATGTAAACTGAGGGGTGAGGGAGAGAAAGGAAAGGGAAGGAACGAGTGTGTCACCAGCACTTGGACTAGTATAAAATTAGGCAACTTGAAGAACATGGATGGGGACGGGAGATAGGTGGTGCTGCGTGGGAACGTGATTCGGCCGGGAAGTATGCCCAGATAGCCTGCGCATTTTCAGTACACACTGCGTCCGTGTTGTGCAGTGGTGAACGCAGCTGCCTAGTAAAGACCCGATGTAAGTGATATCTTGAGTTCGCTCCATTGCCTCCCTTCTCCGCAGTTCTTCATGTCCGCATTAAGTTTAGAGCTTCAGTATAACATCGTCAATCTTGGACATTTTTCGTTCTTTTGAATTTGGGATGCTTCTTTCGCTGCCTCTTTTGTACCATGGGGGATCAGTAGTGTCTCATATTAGTTTATTTGGCATAGGCTACATCTCTCACTTCCCGTTGAGAATATTCATTTCAATTTAAACCACATCTCATCTACAATTACATTGTCATACTCGAAGGAGTGGAGACTGTCTCTTAGAAAGGTGCCAGGCGAATTTTTATCTGATTTTTTAAAATACATACATTTCGCGTTTATTTTTGGTGGATTTTTATGTTACGGTATTCAGTCTTGCTACAGCGACTTTGTGGCCACTAATCCCTGTATCTGTCTGATGCTCGCTATTTGCTGATGATCATTTGTTGCTAAGAGGTCAAGTATGTTTTTGCAACCATTTACAGTTATAATGTGCTCCTGACCTAATTGGTCAGAATAATTTTCGGAGAAAGCATACAGTACGAATTCGGACGACGTTTTATGTCTGCCTCTGACTTTCAACATGTGTTTTCGCCAACATATCGAGGGTAGATTGAAGTCTCCCCCAACTGTAATTGTGAGTGGGTTATCTATTTGAAATAAGACTCAAGTTCTCTTTGAACTCTTCAGTGACTGAGTCATCTGAGTCAGGGGATCGGTAAAAGGAACAAATTATTAATTTTTTCCAGTTGTCAAGCATAACCTTTATACATACTAACTTACAGGAACTGTCTACTTCAATTTCACTACAAGAGAAACTATTTCTGACAGCAATAAACACTACGCTACCGACTGTGTTTCATTCATCCTTTATGAATAACCGTTAGGTGCTTCGTAAGAATTTTGGCTGAAGTTACCTCCGGCTGAAGTTACCTCTGGCTGAAGTTACCTCCGGCTGAAGTTACCTCCGGCTGAAGTTACCTCCGGCTGAAGTTACCTCCGGCTGAAGTTACCTCCGGCTGAAGTTACCTCCGGCTGAAGTTACCTCCGGCTGAAGTTACCTCCGGCTGAAGTTACCTCCGGCTGAAGTTACCTCCGGCTGAAGTTACCTCCGGCTGAAGTTACCTCCGGCTGAAGTTACCTCCGGGTTTAGCCAACTTCTGGTAGCTGTAACGATTTAAGCATCAGTGTTTTTTTATTAGCACTTGGAGTTGTGGTCCTTTCTCAACACAGCTACGACAAATTACAGCTACAATAGCAGTTGTTGCTAGGTGTATCCCCGTCCTGTGTTTGCATTGCATCCTTTTATACTGCAGCTCTTTCTGTATTTTCCTGACACCCTCTACACAAAAAATGCCGCCAAGACCGCTCCACGTAGCTCCCGCTACCCACGTAGCCACTGCACTTCCTGCGTGTAGTAAAGCCCTGACGTGTAACGCGGAACCTGAAAACCTACCAACATATGGCGCAAGTCAAGGAACCTGTTGCCTACATGGTCGCAGAACCAGCTGAGTTTCTGATTCAGCCCTTCGCTCTGTAGCAAAGTTCCGCAGTCGATCCTGTCGACGATGCTACAGATGGCGAATGCCTTCATCTTGCGAGTAATACTGACAGTATTTACCAATTCAGCTAGCCGCCCGATCCAAAGTGATACACGTCATCGGTACTGAGATGAGCCACCACCTCCAGTTGGCTGATCCCTCTTTGCTCTTCACAGCATACAGAAGTACCCATTCCAAATCTGATGTGGCTGCTCTCGATTCATACACAGAGTGCACACTGGATTTCTTCCCTTCCTTGGCAGCCATATCCCGAAAGGACTCCATTACACTCCTAACGTTGGAGCTCCCAACTATCAGATGTCGCATGCTGAGAGGCTTCCCATGAAATAGGGCGAGCGACTGCATCTGGCTCAGTATCTTTATCAGACGAACTGGGTAGACCTTTCGATTGGTCCCCTGAAAGTCTTTCGTTGCCTGCTACTCCACGGAAGGGTCAACAACTCAGCTCGCATCTGAACACAACAACCACAGTCTATATTCATAGTCGAGACGGCGGAAATACTGACAGCTACTAAAGCGTGGAACTATGACACATAAATATGCAAATACGCAAGAAATTTAAGGTATTAATCTAAAGAGTACAGAGGAAATTAAAATCCGTAGCTGTCTATTAAAAGCTGTGACCACTCACAAACAAAGTGGTGTACTTCGATGCGCCGCAGCAGGCATGGAATCTACCACTCAACGATACAAGTGGCTTCCTTCGATTCATCTGGTCCATGTTTTAACCTCTGTGGCCTAGGGTATATGGTAACAGAGTGTTTATGTGCAGTGGTGGCTATTGTACCTCACAGCGATGAGATGGTTTTGGATGAGATCGCTGGCCTTCGGTTCCTATTATCCAGAAATGAAGTGGCGGACGAACGCTGCACTGTGATCCTCCTATCCGCTGTTCCAACCCTTAGTAGTCGACGACGGTCCTTGTCTAAACACTTCCATGGGAGTTAGACACACTCACTGTATACCCTCGACACAGCAGCACAAGATATGTCCAATGCCTGCAATATTTCTAAGAATGTCACGCACACGGTGTACTGCCGCAATAAAATACGCCGGTAAAGTGTTCGGCGCTTGACTGACACACCGACAGCCAGTTGGAGGTCTGACGTTCCAGTCACGTGGCTCGCCGATCTGCCACATTCGTTGTAGCGGCAGCAGGGCTCTCCCTCTACCACAGCAGCTGTAGTGAGTTCAGTTATTCATAACTATTGTATAATAACCGACATAAATTACCAAAAATAAAATCATGAAAAAATCCGTTCAGTTACTCATGTTTGTACCCGTAATCGGTATCTGTAAAAGAGATCACGTACAAGACCCTAATGTGATCAGTTCTGCTGATGAAGTATTTTCAGTCCTAATAAAATAGGTGCGATGACAAACATCAAATTAATTCAGAGACGCACTGGAAGGCCCGTAACAAGTCGTTTGAACCTGTAGAAAAGTGTAACCGAAGTTCTCTGTGGTGGCAGCCTGTTAACAAAGATACAAGCATACGGAATAGGTTCCCAGATATGTGAATGACTCGATGGCCTCTTAAGTAATAGAACCTAGTATGTGGTCGATGGCCAGTGTTCGTCTGAGACAAGGGTATCGTCAGATGTGCCCAAGGGAAGTGTGGTATGTAACGTTAAGAGTATGTGGACGTGCTATTTGTCCATCTAAGGCTCGTACTGAGGAGAGCTGAATTTGGTTGCTTGTTTGTGTGCGAGTCGGCTGGACGAGGACGTCATGTGGCCGCCCCAGGCACAGAAACAAGAAACGCATCACCGGAAATGGGTAAATCCCAAAGCTGGGATTTTGGACGGATGATGCACACGTGGAATTTGTGCAGAAGGCAATGATTCAAGAAATGACGGAGTGTCAGAGAAACTGAAATACAGCTTCCAGCAGCTCTTCAAGAATCTGTAAGAAGTCACAGTCAAGTATTAAATAAAATCTGATTAGATCGTCGATCTCAGATAAATGAGGCGTATCCAGTGCCACAACAATATTTCAGTATCTTTAAAACGACAGAAGTTAATATTTCACAGTGAATAAACATTTACACAATGAACCTTTGATTTAACACAATGTACGACATCTCAAATACAACTATGTTATAGCTATCGTCGCTGAAAGCTACGTATCTCTATTGATTTATGCTGCGTTTTATATCTATTTCATTATGCAAAAGTTTGTCAGAGCATCGTTTTCCCCGCAGTAATGTATGCAGCATGGCTACCTCATATTTTGTCACACTTGTGTATGTATTTAATGAACCGTTTACTATCCTGCTAGTGACTTTAATAAAATATTGATGGCAAGCGCTATTAAAAAACTATCCTAATTCAAAAGTGGTTAATCACATGTGTTAGCTGACACCACAGTTGGAAAGAGACTTAAAAGACACTACTGTCAAGAAGATATACATAACTGGTTCAACAATATTAAACGACAATTCATTGTCATTTAATGTGAGCCCGCTTGCACAAGAATACTAGCTTATTTATTTATAAACAAATCTAGATTTGTAATTATTGTGAATAGTTTGAATGTGATCTAATATTCAAAAATTTCTTCATTTAAATATTGTCGTAACATATTAATTTATCCTGAGAGTTGGTTAGGTTTACTCAAATGACATTTTTAGAACGTAAGAACAATGTATTTTTGGTGGGGATGGCCTTCTGCCAAGTGGAGAGTGAGACTTCTCCAATGAAGAGCTCAAGGAAGTGACTTCGGACACTTCTACATTTGTGCTTGAAGGAGGCCTGTGGTAATGAGTGGTAGTCGATTGAGTATGTGATTGATTCTGGGTGGTGGACGGCGGCTGCTATACTTTAACTTCTGTAGGGACGTTGTATTTCGAGGGTACTGAATCTGCTGTAGAGTAGGACTCAATTTTTTTCTGCTTGTGTTACAGAACTGAGCAAAGAATATAAGTAATCACCATTTGAACTCTGAACTTTTTTGAGCTGGTGAATATTTTATGTATTATGATAAAGGAGTGGACTTAATTTTTGTGTGTCATTGATTATAATTTACTTTGGTGAATTTGCTAAAATTCTTCCAACACACTCAACGTAACCTTACTGCATTTTATAAGGTATTTTTTGTCTGTGTCTTAACTGAACGTCGTAGGACCACTTCCTGTTTATTTGAAACGTCCTTTCTCAAATAAACATCATTCAACATATATTGTTGTTGTTGTTGTTGTTGTTGTTGTTGTGGTCTTCAGTCCTGAGACTGGTTTGATGCAGCTCTCCATGCTATTCTATCCTGTGCAAGCTTCTTCATCTCCCAGTACTTACTGAAAACTACGTCCTTCTGAATCTGCTTAGTGTATTGATCTCTTGGTCTCCCTCTACGATTTTTACCCTCCACGCTGCCCTCCAATGCAAAATTTGTGATACCCTGATGCCTCAGAACATGCCCTACCAACTGGTCCCGTCTTCTTGTCAAGTTGTGCCACAAACTCCTCTTCTCCCCAATTCTATTTAATACCTCCTCATTAGTTATGTGATCTACCCATCTAAACTTCAGCATTCTTCTGTAGTACCACATTTCGAAAGCTTCTATTCTCTTCTTGTCCAAACTATTTATCGTCCATGTTTCACTTCCATACATGGCTACGCTCCATACAAATTCTTTCAGAAACGACTTCTTGACACTTAAATCTATACTCGATGTTAACAAATGTCTCTTCTTCAGAAACGCTTTCCTTGCCATTGCCAGTCTACATTTTATATCCTCTCTACTTCGACCATCATCAGTTATTTTGCTCCCCAAATAGCAAAACTCCTTTACTACTTTAAGTGTCTCATTTCCTAATCTAATTCCCTCAGCATCACCCGACTTAATTCGACAACATTCAATTATCCTCGTTTTGCTTTTGTTGATGTTCATCTTATACCCTCCTTTCAAGACGCTGTCCATTCCGTTCAACTGCTTTTCCAAGTCCTTTGCTGTCTCTGACAGAATTACAATGTCATCGGGGAAACTTAAAGTTTTTATTTCTTCTCCATGGATTTTAATACCTACTCTGAATTTTTCTTTTGTTTCCTTTATTGCTTGCTCAATATAAAGACTGAATAACATCGGGGAGAGGCTACAATCCTGTCACACTCCCTTCCCAACCACTGCTTCCCTTTCGTGCCCCTGGACTCTTATAACTGCCATCTGGTTTCTGTACAAATTTTAAATAGCCTTTCGCTCCCTGTACTTTACCCCTACCACCTTCAGAATTTGAAAGAGAGATATAGGGTGACAGTTATTGAACTATATGAAATAAAATCGTCATAACTTCTGAACCGTTTGCATTAGGACATTCAAACTGCACGGTTGGCTGCGGGACATGATGGGAATTAGTACGGTTTAGTTTAGCGACGAAGGCCACTTTCATTTGGATCGGTACTTGAGTAACCGAAACTGGCGCATTTAGGGGACTGAGAATCCACATTTTGCGATCGAGAAGTCTCTTCACCCTCAATGGTTCACTGCGTGATGTGCAATGTCCAATCACGGAATAATCGGTGCGGTACTCCTTGATGGTACGGTGACTACCGAACGATACGTAACCGTTTTGGAAGATGATTTCAACCCCATTATCCAAATTGAGCCTGATATCGACAAGATGTGTTTCATGCAAGGCGAAGTTGA
The DNA here is from genome assembly GCF_023898315.1 of Schistocerca nitens. NCBI lineage: Eukaryota > Metazoa > Arthropoda > Insecta > Orthoptera > Acrididae > Schistocerca > Schistocerca nitens. The sequence continues at coordinate 517,077,033 of NC_064614.1, forward strand.
CCCCATCGAAGCAAGAGAGTGTTTGATGTCCTGGGGAAGCACTTTGGGGACCGCTTTATGGTTCTTGGGTAGCACCCAGAGGCCCCTAGCATGGTTCTCAATTGGCCGCCATATTCTCCGGATCCAAACACGTGCGACTACTTTTTGTGGGGCTATATTAAAGTCAAGGTGTACAGCAATAACCCCAAAACCATGACTGAGCTGAAAACAGCCATTCAGAAGGTCATCGACAGCATCGATGTTCCGACACTTCAGCGGGTCATGCAGAATTTCGCTGTTCGTCTACACCACATCATTGCCAATGATGGCAGGCATATTGAACATCTCACAAAATAAATCCGAATATCTGTAGTGACCTTTACATGTAGAATAAAGTGTGTGCACGCCGTAGTTTGTAATTAATTAATTTTTTCATATAGTTCAATAATTGTCACCCTGTGATTCTCTGTCGTCTACATCAGTTACAGAAGTTACAATAGAACCCTTGTTGTTAAATGATTCATTTAACTTTTGTTTTCTATTTCTGTGAATTTTATTAACCTGAAACTGTAGCCACTGCGTAGATTTTTTGACTGCAGGATCACGGTACAGATTATTTGCAGCGATTTAGCTGTGGGCCATGCAAACAGACATGCGCGGCTCAGCCCTTGAACAAATCGTGCTATTCTTTTTCAACAGAGCTCTCATAGCCGAAGTACCTAAAGTACGAGTAACCGCATCTAAAGACGCCACTGGTTTTCTCGCATGGATGCTGTTCGGCAGAGCAACTGCTCAGCTGTAACCGTTGGCTACCGTCGCACATAGGACCGCTCTTATTCCCTGTTTGCATAAATGATCTGGCGGACATTGTGGGAGCAACATGCGGATATTTGCTGATGGTGTTTGTGGGGGAACGTGTCGTTCTCGCGGTTCTAGGCGCGCAGTCCGGAACCGAGCGACTGCTACGGTCGCAGGTTCGAATCCTGCCTCGGGCATGGATGTGTGTGCTGTCCTTAGGTTAGTTAGGTTTAAGTAGTTCTAAGTTCTAGGGGACTGATGACCACAGCAGTTGAGTCCCATAGTGCTCAGAGCCATTTGAACCATTTTTTGAACGTGTCGTGGTTGAGTGCCTGCAGGAGGATACAAGATGACTTAGGCGAAGTTTCTAGTTGACGTGATGAATGTAAGCTTGCTCTCGATGTAGAAAGGCACAGTCACGTAGATTAAATATCTGGGCGTAGCGTTGAGAAGCGATGTGAAATAAACGAGAACATAAGGACATCAGGGCGGAGGCAAGCGGTCGATATGCTTTCATTGGGAGAGTTTTTAGGAAGGTATGATTCATCAATAAAGGAGACAGCATGTAGTACACTAGTGCGACCCATTCTTGAATAATGCTCAAGAGTTTGGAATCCCCACCGAGTCATATTAAAGGAAGACATCGAAGCAATACAGTGGCGGACTGCTAGATTTGTCGCCGGGGTAGGTTCGATCATCACGCGAGTATTATGGAGATGTTTTGTAAACTCCAATGCGAATCACAGGAGGAGAGGCGGCGCTCTTTTCGCGAGACACTGCCGAGGAAATTTAGAAAATCGGCATTTTAAATTGACTGCAGATCGAAGCTACTGCCGCCAAGGTTCAAATGGTTCAAATGGCTCTGAGGACTATGGGACTTAACTTTTGAGGTCATCAGTCCCTTAGAACTACTTAAACCTAACTAACCTAAGGACATCACACACATCCATGCCCGAGGCAGGATTCGAACCTGCGACCGTAGCGGTCGCGCGGTTCCAGACTGTAGCGCCTAGAACCGCTCGGTCATTCCGGCCGGCTGCCGCCAAGGCACATTTCTTGTAAGGACCACGAAGATAGGAGAAATTAGGGCTCGTACAGAGGTATACAGATAATCGCTCTTTCCTCACTCTGTTTGCGAGTTTAACAAGAAAGGAAATGACTAGCAGTTCTCCGAGATACCCAGCACCGCGCGCCATACTGTGGTTTGCAGGATACTCGTGTACATGTAGATGCAGATGTAGAACTTAAATGACAATTCTTGGGAGGAGGGTGACGTAGTTCTCGGGAAGGAGCATTCGAAGAAGACTGTGCAAGCTCGTGTAGGCATCATGACAATACGGTAAGATACATCAAGTCATGCACAGTGGCATATTCGTATAGGCAGTCGTTTTTACTTTGCTCAATACAAGAACAGAATAGCTAAGAAAATCGGTAATATTGGTAATATGTAGCCTCCAACATGCGCTGTACACTGGCTTGTGGAGTACATATTTAGATGTAAATGTAGAAACATGTAACAAAACTGAGAAAATATAAGAGTCTAAAATTAATTGATCGCATATTGGTTTTGAGGCAAATACCTGGTATACGAGATCACTTTGTACTGTGGGTAAATCAAAATTATTGTACTTTTGTATATTTTCTTTTTCATCATCAGTCCTGTGACTTGTTTCACTCCACTCGCTACGACTTCCTGTCCTATACCAACCTCTTCATCTCAGAGTGCCTCTTGCACCGAACATCCCCAATTACTTGTTGAATGTATTCCAATCTCTGCCTTCCTTTATAAATTTTACTCTTTACTCCCTCTAGTACCTTGAAAACTATTGCATAATGTCTTAGCACATGTACGATCATCCTTTTCTTCTTCTTTTTAATGTTTTCCACATATTTCATTCCTCGCCGATTCTGAGGAGAACCTCCTCTTTTGTCATCAGAGTTTGATACTAGTATTCTTCTAGGTAAGAATGCCGTCAGCGCCGGTGCTAGTCTGCTTTTTATGTCTTCTTTTCTTCGTTCGTCATACTTTGATTTACTTCCAAGATATCAGAATTCCTTCGCTTCTTCTACTTATACTTCTACAGTGTTCTTGTTAAAAGAATCAGAATTCTCATTTCTGTTACTCTTGATTACTTTCGTATTTCTTCGGTTCACTCTCAACCCATATTCCATGCTCAGCAGACTGTTCATTTCATTCATTTTCCTCACTTTCACTGACGATAAAAATATCATCAGCGAATCTTACCGTTGATATTTTTCCACCTGAATTTTAATCCTACATCTTTCATTTCTGTCTTGCTTTTTCCTCACACGCTGCGTATCTTACCGTTGATATTTTTCCACCTGAATTTTAATCCTACATCTTTCATTTCTGTCTTGCTTTTTCCTGACACTCTTTTTTAATCCGAGCACTTCGTTCTTTGTTTTCCATTTTTATCGTTTCTTCCTAATCTTTATACACACTATTTGTTATCCGTCTCTCCCTACACTTTATAGCTATTTTTCTAATAATTTTGAACACCTTGCACTTCCCCATTTACGTTATCGAACGTTTTTTATAGGCTGACATATCCGATGAAGGTCATCTGCAGGAGTCGTTAAATGATTGCTTGATAATTTTCGCTTTATCTGCCCTACTATAATCGGAACCATGTACATGAAATTTTACCGAATGTCTGATGGAGTATCTCAAGTCTCATAGATTCTGCAAGCCGACTTGAATAGTTGTTTGGATGCCATTTCTCGTAAAGGTATTAGATATACCGAAGGGATCTTATCTGTCCTTTCTAGTTCATCTGATCTCAGGTATTTCAGTGCTTTGTCGTACTTTGACTTTAATACTGAGTGCCATATGGCTTCCATTTAGACTTCCCTTTCATCCTCTATCAAGTGACTAAACAGTCCGTCCCCGCCGTAGAGGCCTCGAATGTATTCCTTCTAACTATGCGTCCTTTTGCTATTTTGTCTAAAACTGACATGGTGAGACCGTGGCTGTGTACAATTAATGTAGGTTAATTCTTACAGAGAAGAAAACAACAACCAGCCACTATTAATACTGCTATTTATTTAGGTAAATAGCGCCGTTACCGCTTTCGAACTGGAAAGTCCACCATCAGACGGCTGTTCACATGATTTTCAAGATGCACTTTACATTATCGTCCGTTTTCGATTTTTATTATTCCACCGTGGCGAAGTATTTTTGGCGAAAAATACAATCTGCAACTTCGCAACAAAATCGCGCGGAATTTTCAACGGCAACAACACACCAAAAATACTTCTCCACAGTGGAATAATAAAAATCGAAAACGGACGATAATGTGAAGTGTATCTTGAAAATGATGTGAACAGCCGTCTGATGATGAACTTTCCAGTTCGAAACCGGTAACGGCGCTATTTACCTAAATAGCAGTATTAATAGTGGCTGGTTGCTTTTTTTCTTCTCTGTAAGAATTAAACCACATTATCTTCCTTTGCTTTTGACAGCAATATAAGTATCTTAAGATTCAAATAAACAGGTAGTGCAGGAAACCTAAGAGTAAATGGCTGCAGAAAAAAGCGTAAAAATGAAAAACATATGTTCGTCGGAAGGATAGATTTAGCATATATAAAATCCGAAACAACCCTTGGTGAAATTAAAAGAAAAAGTGTAAACATTAAGTGTGAGATTTTATTTTTTACATTTTTTAGTTTAACCGAGGGTTGTTTCGGCTTTTATATATGCTGAATCTACCCTTCCGACGAACATGTGTTTTTAATTTCTACGCGTTTTTTCTGCGGCCATTTAGTCTCAGCTTTCCTGTACTTCATGTCTAGTTGATTCTTGAGTGAAGTACATTGCTCTATTCTCGTCCTTTTAGGGCATTTTTGTATTTTCGTCTTTTGTTGATACATTTTTATTTCTTCTTCTAGCCAACTCTCTGCGCAGTTACCTTCCATGTAGCTATGTCTGTCCAATATCTATGACTACCCTTTTTAGAGATTCCAGGTGCTACTGCACTAAACATCCTACTGTGATACTCATTATCGCAGTATCTATAGCCTCAGAGAACTCCAAACACGCCTCATCCTTTCTCATCACTTTAGCACCTATTTCTTTCACATTGATTTTTCTGGACCAGTCTCTTAAACTTGAGCCTACTCTTCGTCATTACTAAATTCTGATCAGGATCTATATCTGCTCCTGGGTACGCCTTACAATCCAATAGCTGATGTTAGAATCTGTGTGCGTTCTTGATACAGTATAATCCAGTTGGATTCTTCCAATTCCCGTCACTCCGATTGTTTTCCAAGTATACATCCTCATCGTGTGATTTCTGAATAGTGAATTCACTGTTAACATATGCAATCAATTGCAGAACTCATTTAGCCTTTCTCCTCTCTCGTTCCAACCACCAACCCTACATTCTCTCAAAACTCTGTCTCGAATTCCTTGCTCTAACACAGCGCCAAACCTTCTATGATTGTTAGATTATCATCCCCCTCTACATACTAAGTTACCTGCTTTTATCCACATAACTCCTCTGCCTTTTCGACTTCTGCTTGTGACGTCGACTTGCATACCTGAACTATTATTGTTAACGTTGGTTACTATAGATTTCGATGAGGACAACTCTGTCATTGAACTGTTCACATTATTTCCAGTTACGTAGTGCTTGAATAAAGCTAGGCGGTATTCACTGGTGCAGACCAGGTTAAAAAATAACCAGTTATAATAAATCCAGAGTGAAGGCGTGAAGAGACACAAACAGGGCATCGTCGAATATAAATAAATCATGTTCGATGATACCCAGCTGGATCTGTTTGTATCACTTGATGACGTAATTTTGGCTTTATCTTTTAGGACGTGGTTTGAATATATGTGGTTTAGGGGTAGCGTCTTTGATTCATAATCAAAACGTCTTCGGTCCCGGGTTCGATCCCCGCCACTGCCTAAATTTTGATAAATAATCAGCATTGGCGGCCGAAGACTTCCGGCATAAGAAGTCAGCCTCATTCTGCCAACGGCCTTGTCAAAGAGGGCGGAGGAGCGGATAGAGGTTCAGGGCACTCTCTTGTCCTAGGGGTGGGAAATTGCCCCTAAAGGTGGAAGAATCAGCAATGATCAACGACATGAGGATGCAGAAGGCAATGGAAACCACTGCATTAAAGACACGTAACGTGTATCCACAGGACATGTGGCCTGTAATTAAAGAAGTGTCGTGATGATCTCTCCATTGGCAAAAGATTCCGGAATAGTCCCCCATTCGGATCTCCGGGAGGGGACTGCCAAGGGGGAGGTTACCATGAGAAAAAGATTGAATAATCAACGAAAGGATAACGTTCTACGAGTCCGGGCGTGGAATGTCAGAAGCTTGAACGTGGTAGGGAAACTAGAAAATCTGAAAAAGGAAATGCAAAGGCTCAATCTAGATATAGCAGGGGTCAGTGAAGTGAAGTGGAAGGAAGACAAGGATTTCTGGTCAGATGAGTATCGGGTAATATCAACAGCAGCAGAAAATGGTATAACAGATGTAGGATTCGTTATGAATAGGAAGGTAGGGCAGAGGGTGTGTTACTGTGAACAGTTCAGTGACCGGGTTGTTCTAATCAGAATCGACAGCAGACCAACACCGACAACGATACCACAGGTATACATGCCGACGTCGCAAGATGAAGATGAACAGATTGAGAAAGTGTATGAGGATATTGAAAGGGTAATGCAGTATGTAAAGGGGGACGAAAATCTAATAGTCATGGGCGACTGGAATGCAGTTGTAGGAGAAGGAGTGGAAGAAAAGGTTACAGGAGAATATGGGCTTGGGACGAGGAATGAAAGAGGAGAAAGACCAATTGAGTTCTGTAACAAGTTTCAGCTAGTAATAGCGAAAACCCTGTTCAAGAATCACAAGAGGAGGAGGTATACTTGGAAAAGGACTGGAGATACGGGAAGATTTCAATTAGATTACGTCATGGTCAGACAAAGATTCCGAAATCAGATACTGGATTGTAAGGCGTACCCAGTAGCAGATATAGACTCAGATCACAATATAGTAGTGATGAAGAGTAGGCTGAAGTTCAAGACATTAGTCAGGAAGAATCAATACGCAAAAAAGTGGGATACGGAAGTACTAAGGAATGACGAGATACGTTTGTAGTTCTCTAACGCTATAGATACAGCAATAAGGAATAGCGTAGTAGGCAGTACAGTTGAAGAGGAATGGACATCTCTAAAAAGGGCCATCACAGAAGTTGGGAAGGAAAACATAGGTACAAAGAAGGTAGCTGCGAAGAAACCATGGGTAACAGAAGAAATAGTTCAGTTGATTGATGAAAGGAGGAAGTACAAACATGTTCCGGGAAAATCAGGAATACAGAAATACAAGTCGCTGAGGAATGAAATAAATAGGAAGTGCAGGGAAGCTAAGACGAAATGGCTGCAGGAAAAATGTGAAGACATCGAAAACGGAATGAACAGTCTAATGAGTACACAGTATGGTTTGAGAGTAAATCGGAGAAAGACGAAGGTAATGAGAAGTAGTAGAAATGAGAACAGCGAGAAACTTAACATCAGGATTGATGGTCACGAAGTCAATGAAGTTAAGGAATTCTGCTACCTAGGCAGTAGAATAACCAATGACGGACGGAGCAAGGAGGACATCAAAAGCAGACTCGCTATGGCAAAAAAGGCATTTCTGGCCAAGAGAAGTCTACTAATATCAAATACCGGCCTTAATTTGAGGAAGAAATTTCTGAGGATGTACGTCTGGAGTACAGCATTGTATGGTAGTGAAACATGGACTGTTGGAAAACCGGAACAGAAGAGAATCGAAGCATTTGAGATGTGGTGCTATAGACGAATGTTGAAAATTAGGTGGACTGATAAGGTAAGGAATGAGGAGGTTCTACGCAGAATCGGAGAGGAAAGGAATATGTGGACAACACTGATAAGTAGAAGGGACAGGATGATAGGACATCTGCTAAGACATGAGGGAATGACTCCCATGGTACTAGAGGGAGCTGTAGGGGGCAAAAACTGTAGAGGAAGACAGAGATTGGAATACGTCAAGCAAATAATTGAGGACGTAGGTTGCAAGTGCTACTCTGAGATGAAGAGGTTAGCACAGGAGCCGGCCGCGGTGGTCTAGCGGTTCTAGGCGCGCAGTCCGGAACCGCGCGACTGCTACGGTCGCAGGTTCGAATCCTGACTCGGGCATGGATGCGAGTGATGTCCTTAGGTTAGTTAGGTTTAAGTAGTTCTAAGTTCTAGGGGACTGATGACCACAGATGTTAAGTCCCATAGTGCTCAGAGCCATTTGAACCATTTTTTTGTTAGCACAGGAAAGGAATTCGTGGCGGGCCGCATCAAACCAGTCAGTAGACTGATGACAAAAAAAAAAAGATAGTCAACAATGATAGTCTGAGGACAAAATTTTCGTGCCCATCGACTGGAATAAGAAGAAACAAATTCGAAACTCCCTGGATTACTGTTTGTGTCACCTAAAGTGATATAGAGAGTCCAAGATCAACTTATCTTGCATACGCGTAGAGCTCATCAGTCACTGCGAATCTTCTATGCGTAAGTTTGCATGTTCTTTAACGTTCTAACAAATGAGCTATGAATACGAGCGTTACTGAATACTTTGCTTTGCGTTTCGTATAATGAAAACTTCAGAGGAAAAGTGGAAAAACAATAGATTTGCAATTCTCGGCCAGCTTGAAAAACCGAAACAGATGATGGAAGTACGTATCACCCTGCAAAAAGTTGCAAAAATGAAACAGTGTATTCATTCTGTTGGGATCACGACAGAAGATCAGAAGGAAAGCGTCTTCAGAAGACCATTAAGAAATTGGACAGAATAATCAAAGGCAGCAGTGATTTGAGTGCTGCCTCAAATAGAGAACGTATCTTCTAATCTCGAGATATGGTGCTGCGGTGTCTACGTTTTGTTTTAAGAAAGCATAGAGTTAAATTTGTTAGTTTTCTCATTCTCTTGATAACTCTGTTACGTTCGCAGTTAAAGAGAACAAGGGTCACAAGAAAAGAAAAGTATGTTCAGCATCGAAAATTGATATGCACATAATTATACGATATCTGTTCGCTGTCTATACCCTTTTCTCTTTAAAGAAGGAGTTATCGCAGTAGTAACCTTGACCCAATGTATTTTTAAACTAAAAAAATAATTGTTAATACTTTTGATTACAGGATCTCGTTGTCAACAAGCTGGAAACCACTAATTCTAGCGGAATAGGCACCACTGGATTTTTATTGATGGGTGGTCGTATCCTCCGTAGAACAATATCCTGATCAACATCTGAAGCAACTGAATCATTAGCGCATATTGTGAACAGTGTGTTCCTAACCGAATGTAGTTTCTTGTAGCGACCTTTTAGCCAACGTCACTTCCACTTTAAAGAACAACTTATAATCAATTTGCGACATATCTCATCTGTCGTACTTGGAATACGTTCTTTCTTGATTTGTGAACGTAGTGATTCGAACGGAAATAACTCCTCTTTTATTGATCCATGAACTCATAAAGATGAGTAATTTGATTTCGCCGGCCGGTGTGGCCGAGCGGTTCTAGGCACTTCAGTCTGCAACCGCGCGATCGCTACGGTCGCAGGTTCGAATCCTGCCTCGGGCATGGATGTGTGTGATGTCCTTAGGTTAGTTAGGTTTAAGTAGTTCTAAGTTCTAGGGGACTGATGACCTCAGATGTTAAGTCCCATAGTGCTCAGAGCCATTTGAACCATTTGATTTCGCATCGTATTTCAATATCATGCACATCTGGAGCATTCGTTTCTTATTCCAGGTTTTTGGAGGACCGACTGTTTTTAATGTGTAAAGACGAGCAGACGCCTGTCAAGATGTAATGAGAGCTGTTCCACTGTCCCTTCTACACAAACTCGACCTTAGTGGAACTCAGTCAAATGACAGAAGCTCGCACATGTAACTTTCTAAAGAAAGGTTATAAATGATTACGTAAAAGATGATTACGTGGGTAAGAGATGGAAGAATAGATGCGGAAGATTGTCACAGGGGTCACTGGTTCCCTCCCTATCGCTAATACAAATCTGCAGAACAAGTGGTAAGTTGTATGACAAATCGTTGATTGCGATAACAGAAATAAAGTTTAATTTTAAATAAATATGCATTGAATAATTATTTTAGCGCTGTGGTTAGGAAAGGGAAATATACTTGGAAAACAATACACGCATGGAATAAACTTCGTACAACGTTGTCTTTTCTATCTTTACAACTATACTATGTATATCACTGTAAGTACGCTGGTGAGAGTACTTTTTGTTTTGTCACGTGTTAAAATTTCATTGGCTTCCGTTCCTGGATGGAAGGTGGGAACACTGCTTATGATTGTTTAACTTAGTGTCTCATGTACGTTCGATATGGTCTTCGTTAAGGAGATTGTGGATGATGTGGTTGACACTAGCGGCAAGTGCGGGAATAAGTTTTACAGAAACTTTAATGACATATTAATTTATATATGTTTAATTGCACGTGTATAAGAGCACCATATAAAGTGTGGAGCTCATTTTTATATAATGAATTATGTAGAAGAGTGCCTTACAGAGACTGACAAAATACTGCCATAAACTTTGGATCCAGAAATACCAAATTCTTTGTTAGAAAAATTTATTCCGTTGCAGGTAACAAAACATCCTCACACATTTGTTGCTCTACGAAACGTATATAATGTCACTTTTGAGTAAGGTATCTTAAACAACGATGAGGAATTGTTCCATGATTATGTTTGTATAAAAGAACGAAAGGGAGCTGTTTCTGTAATAATATATCTGTGACGTGGTGTGAACATGCATGCTGAACATACACTCACTTTCTGGAGACAATATGTTTTAAAAATCTAAAATAATCATTTTCTTCTTTCAGGCTGTTTTGTTATGAGACAAATAATTTATTTCACTGTGAATTATCAAATTTTGGTCCCTGCACCCTATCAAGCAACACAACAAAAAATGTTATAAGTGACTTTTTTTTCTGAATTTCCTTATATCAATATGGAAAATATATCAACATCTAACAGTGCCTCGTATTCCTGTCCAACAGCTTAAGCCGTATATTCACTAATACAATATTCTGTATCCAGAACAATAAGGTACAACCAATATAGAATCTGATATGTGTGAATGTATGCTGTTAAGCCATTGGTTGGAAATGTGTGACGCTGTTACATGTCTGTTTATTCCACAATGCTATGTAGATCATGACAGGATTACAAATGGAAAATCCTACTTTTTTTGTGGCTTGATTTATACTGCCAGAAATATGCATTTAGGAAACTGACAATGTGTTTCAAATGAAAAGTAGCCTGATGAAGGAAAATAATTTCGTTCAAGAGACTCAGTGTGACTGTGGACCAAAAAACAAAAAAAGATTCATAAATTTCCTTTACTTCACGGCTGTGGTCACAAATCTTAGTCATCAGACTACCGTTTCGGTTATAATGCCCATCTTCAGATCGGATTTCGTATTTAGCATTTGACGATGCCACTATGGCTCCAAATATTTTTATAAAACAAATCTGAAGATGGGTATTATAGATCTAAACCGGTAGCCTGATGACAAAAATTTGTGACCATAGACGTGGAGTAACGGAAATTTATTCTACATCTACATCCATACTCCGCAAGCCACCTGAGGGTGTGTGGCGGATGGTACTTTAAGTACCTCTATCGATTCTCCCTTCTATTCAAATCTCGTATTGTTCGTGGAAAGAAACATTGTCGGTATGCCTCTGTGTGTCCTTTCAATTCATATCTTCATCATCCTTCTTCATCATCACATCTCAAACGAATTTTGCACATATTATGCCCCATACCCCTTTAATATTTGAAGAACGTCATATTTGACCCGCCAGGGGCTACCGATAAATATTAATTTGGTGCATAAGTTCGTAGCGTTTTCCTTTTGCGTGTTGGTATTCCGGTTGCTATGGGTTCATTTTTCAAAAAAATGGTTCAAATTGCTCTGACCACCATGGGACTCAACGTCTGAGGCCATCGGTCCCCCAGAACTCAGAACCACCCAAACCCAACCAACCCAAGGACACCACACACATCCATGCCCGATGCAGGACTCGAACCTGCGACCGCAGCGGTCGCGCGTCTCCAGACCGTAGCGCCTAGAACCGCTTGGCCAGCACGGCCGGCGTTTATTGTTCGATTGTCATTTTTTATTTGTAGTTCGCTTTCGGTATTTGAGTTTACATATTGTCATTTGGTGATAGTGAGTGGAGTTGTGGACGCTAGAAAATTAAGTGGCAAGTGGAGAAATCTTAACATTTCCAACAAATTCTTCTGTTTGAATTCTACAGAGAGTGACAGCTGCGCAGGCGACCAGAAACATCTGCGACGTATATGGGGTTAATACCATTTGACAGCGTACGACAAGAATAGAGTGTTCTCGTTTTAAGGAGGATAGCTTTGACATTAGTGACTCCCCACGTTCAGGAAGGCCTTCGGGTTTGTTGATCGTTTAAGCGCATTAATCCATCATGGTCCACGTCAGTGTTTTCGAGAACCAGCAGATGGGATGAATTGTGATCATTTCACCATCGTGCGACATTTGGATGCAACAGAGAAGATTCAAAAACCTGGGTGAATGGGTACAGCATCCTCCAAGCCAAAATCACAAAAATAAGCTGGTGATTTCCAGTTACATTAACTATCCTGCTATTTGAAATATTAGCTACGTATGTGAGGTCTCTGACAACACCTGTCTTCTTTGGGGGTTAAAATTCTAATAGCTACAATAAGTAATGATATTAGTAAACTAGTTGTCTTTTAGTTGGCAGTCGCGTGATTTAATAGATAATTTTGCAATTTTTCGAAGCCTAAAGTATGAAAAGTGCTAGATCCCCTCGCTTCTAAAACTGATACTGTTATTACTCATCCGCGAGTCCGTAGAGGGTGGTATATGTGACGTACAGTATAACTGGTCAGCATTTCCACCCGGAATTTGCGAGTGTAAGTCGGACCTTCCTTGATCAGCCTTGGTGGGTCGTGTCGTCGGATTTCCTCCTACCTGTGCGCAGTGCAGCTCTCGTAAATGTCGTCCCGTGCAGATTCTTCATTGGCGCATTGGATGTCTCTGTCGGTGGAAGCTAATTGTCTGAAATTGCTGTCGGTCAACTTTAGGGTATCTATTTACCCGAAATTAACATTCAGAATGCCGTAATATCACTTTTATTCCTATTAGATCAATAATGAAACACTCATGTCAAACTACTCGTAACCGAGAGCATGCCTACCATCGAACAAGACAGGAAGAGCTCTTAACGCCGACTGCCGACTTTGGCGCGCAGTCCGTATCTCTTACTAGTTTCGTCACAGTTCGTGGATTTCTGATCAACTTCGTACTTACTAAGATATGCATTTATTAATGAACGGGTGTGAATTTTAACGAGGCAAAATTATGATAAATTGTTTTAAACATCCAGAGGCTCCTCCAAGTATTCATGTTGTCATAAATGACTATTAAATGTAAATAAACAAAATCAGTGAATGTGGCGCGAAGATGGCGGTACTTCCCGTCATGTATATTTCCCAGGCTGACGCTTGTTGCTACGGTCCAGCGCCGAGCCCCACCCCACTACGCGCGACATGTGATCGCTTCTTCACCTAGCCAGCCAGCTTGGGAAATGCTCTCCGACTCATGGCCGGCTACGGACTACAGCACTTCCTAACTATCGTGAATACATCAATAAGAGACAATTTATTAAAACTGGTAAAAATGTCTTCCCTACGTAAGCCGGCCGCGGTGGTCTCGCGGTTGTAGGCGCTCAGTCCGGAGCCGCGCAACCGCCACGGTCACAGGCCCGAACCCCGCCTCGGGCATGGATGCGCGTGACGCCCCCAGGCTAGCCAGGCCCAAGCAGTTCCAAGCTCCAGGGGACCGATGACCACAGACGTCAAGTCCCACAGTGCCCAGAGCCATTTGAACCATCTTCCCTACGTAAGAGGCACCTTACAAAAGCCAGACGAAGGGCTCTATATGCCCTAAGTAACAACTAATGATTATAACAGTATAACAATAAACGTTAATTTTAGAAATTAAAATCACATATTTTAACTACAGTCATTACAAAGACATCCAGTATCATCCTTTTTTATTCTTTTATTTGCCGACAATTACTAGTTTATCTTTACAATAGCTGGTGTCGGCTGCAGCTATAGTCATCTTGAGATCAGTGTTGCAGTCAAAACAGCGCACGCGCTTTTGTGTTGCGATTGCATCTCACGCTTCAACACAGACCTGAAGAGGACAATAGAATGTTCAAGTATTCGAAATTAATCGCGTAGGATGAATTCAAAGCCTTGGTAATATTTTAAAATACATGGGTGGAAATATCAATAGCAGGTGAAACGCGTTCAAGAATTTTGACATACATAGCAAAATTTTGTTATTTTGATTAAAACTAACTATCCACTTTAAAGTGGAATCAGCACACAGTCCCCTGCAAAAGTGAAAATTCATTCTGGAAAAAAATTATTGTTCTCATTTATATATACAGTTATTACAGACTGAAGTGCCAAAGAAACTAGTATAGGCATGCGTATTCGAATACAGAAATGTGTAAACAGGCAGAACACGGCGCTGCAGTCTGCAATGGCTCTGAGCACTATGGGACTCAACATCCTAGGTCGTAAGTCCCCCAGAACCCAGAACCACCCAAACCCAACCAATCCAAGGACATCACACACACCCACGCCCGTGGCAGGACTCTACTTTCGGGTCACGGTTCAATTCGCGACTACGTTGCAGCTTGTGAAAGACTATCATAGTAAAAAATGGTAACAGATGGCGAGAGCCAAAGTACAAGGAGAAAATTGATTGACGATGACTGGTTGTAAACGTGAGACATGGCAGTATAGTGTCATAAAACTGCACACTCAAGCTGATGATTAACAATTTAAAAATTAGGAATAATAATTCAGAAATGTAACTAACTGGAAAACCTGTGAAATAAGGGAGAATGCTACTACAATAATAATGGAAAAACGAGCACAACGATCAAGTATGTAGAATGGAGATATTCGGAGGCAGGAGCGGCGGTGCCCCCCCCTCCCCCCCCTCCAAAAAAAATAAATCGGCAGTCAACGTGGCGGGCGCAGCCTGCACAGTCTGGAAAGGGCAGGGGCAGGCGCGAGGATACAGGGAAGGGACCAAACGTGAAAGTTAAGGCGCAGATCTCTGCGGCAAACAACCCTTCACTTCGGTCCGCGTCGACGATTCCATCAGTGGACCCAGCCGGAAGAAAAAATAGTCCACCAAACATTTTATTGTGACGGACACGAGAGAAGACATCATATATATATATAAAAGCACTGACTAGAGTTTGTCTCCATCGTCAGTTCGTGAGAGTGATGTAATTGCAAGCAAAGACAATATTTGGCAAACTGTTACGACACTTCCACATGCCAACATGCGCCATCGTTAGAGGAGATGCGGCTAGGCTGTCGAACGGGACGGACGTACGGCGAGTGTCGCTATGTCTTGATGGCAAAATAAGCTTTGTTTGTGCACATACTGTGCTAGCAACGTCATTTAAGTGAAGTCCCGCAGACAGTGAACTTTAATAGTGTGTTTGAAATGTATTTCTGCTAATGGATAAATTTTGAGGGTTATACGTGCGTATTTCATGAGCAAAGCTTATGGTGTGTGCGACGCAGCACTTCAGCGTACAAAGGTAGAGAAGAGTACGTATTAGCGAGCTGTTAGCCACTCAAGTATTGTGGTATTATCATCGCCCATGAACCTGTTGTTGCGACCTGTAAGAATGAGATTTGTTGACTTGGAGAATGTCGTAGCAGATAATGATGGCTCTGCTAACTATACTGGCCAGGCGTGAGACTTTTCGTATGGCAAAAAGCATTAACGGCGTCTTGTCAGCATTGATTAGTTATGTTCCGGTACTTCTAAAACATAAACTCTTATGTGAGTGAAGTTTAGTGTGTAGCCTTTGTACCACTCTTAACGGTATTCACGTTTGAGCAGGCACTGTGAACACTGATTCGGGCCATTTTTTGATATAATGACAAACTTACAAGGAAACTGGGCCTCCACAATATAGTTCATTTCTACTATAATCAGTTCATCTTCATTGGTAATTGTAAGCAGATTTCTCCAAGGATAGGTTTGTTCTTGTCTTGTTATGGTTAGGGCGCAAAACTGCTAGGTCATTGGCATCCGGTCTGTGACTTAAGGAAAAGGTAAAAAAACCATACTGGAAACCAGCAGCAATGGGAGCGAAAGTCAAAAAAGTGGGGAAACTAAAAACAGAAGGAAAGCTTAAAAAACCACTATAGAAGAGGGGTTGTTTGTCCCCAAAAAGAGCTTCAAATGACTGACGTCATCTCACTGGCACTAATAAACTCGAGAACCCGATCAGCTGAGCGCGTGTCATCTGCTAAAATGGAAGATATATCAGGCGACAGCTGTAGACGGGCGCGTAACGGAGTAAAATAGGGGCACTCAAGTAAAAGGTGTCTCACGGTCCACAGTTGAGAGCAGTGGGGACAAAGTGGGGGAGGATCGCTACTTAAAAGATGTCGATGGCTAAAAAGACAGTGCCCCATCCGGAATCTACTTAAAATTACCTCCTCCCGACGACGAGTTCGGGAGAACGAGGTCCAAGCACAGGGAAGAGCTTTCACGCCCCGCAATTTATTATCGGGAAGTGTCGAGCAATGTGCGTGCCAGAAAAGAGCAACAAGACGACATAAAACACTCCGTAGATCGGCGAAGGGAATCATGCGAATAGCAGGCTGAAGAAGAGAGACTGCAGCCTTGGCCGCTATATCGGCCGCCTCATTTCCACAGATATCAACATGTCCTGGGATCCAGAGGAACGCCACAGAGACGTCCCCGATAGGTTTGTTGAAAGGTTAGTTACACATAATTCACATACTGGAGAGCAGCGTGCTGATACATGAACTAACGTAAAGTCAAAAGGTCAGGTTAGCTTCACATGTTGGAGCAGTGCTGCTGGCCTTCAAAGTCGCAGTATGGCAGGTACGTCACTACGTAGTGCCACAGATCCCTGTAAACTGCTATTTACTGTAACAGTGAGTTATGTTCAACAGTAGGTTGTGAAGTACCGTTTGTCATTCCATATTCTCTCATAGTCAGCAGATGTAATTTTTTCGTTTTCAGTACGAACGCTACTGTCAGTTCCACAGTGAGAGGATATCGGAAATGTTGTAAACGGCCAAGCTCGATAATGAATAAATAAATGCAAATAGTTCGAAAAGTCCGGCCTTATTATCAGATTTGACAACACTGCATCTTCAAATAGGAGAGCGAGTGGGTGCGAGGTGGAGACAGGTCGGAATGTAAGAAAAACCAGCTTTTCCTCTCGAGAAACCGTATAAAAAAACTGACAGTATGTAGAATATTTCTGAAAATGTCTATTGCCATAGGGATACAGTTTGAAACTGAGTACAATTACAAAAATGTCAATCTAAAGCACAAGTTGAGGTCCAGTTTCTTAGATCAGGTTATCAAAGCTCAGTGCGCAGAAATAATGGACGGTATCAACGTAAGAAATTAAGATGCATTATATACTCCAGACCATAAAGTGAAACGATAGACATTATTGTAATGTTGATGGACTACGAGTAAGACGTGAACGTTGGATACATACCAGCGACCAGCAGGACATGCTGAAGGTATAGAAAGCTTACTTCCAAACATAAAGAACTTAAAGAGAGGTCGTTATAGATAATTTTTTGTGTACCACGGTGTATGTATTACAAGAAAAATACCTTGCTTCATGTGAAATATAATTGTAACTCAACTTTCACAGTAATTTCCTTCTGTCATCATGGCGGCGAACTGTCAGCTGTCATTAAGGTGCGCTTCGACTTTTATTTATTTTTGAATTTCAAAGAAATATTCACAATATTGAAAGATGTTTTATTAAAGATAATATTAAATATATCAAATGTGTTGACGAATACGGTGACGTTCACAAGGAGATGGCTGTGCACTGATGGTGTGCGAGTAGCTTCACATGGTAAATAAGCAGATGAGTGGATACATGGGTAGCGAAGTAATACAATATGGCTACCAATGGGAGGCGGATGTATGATTGAGTGTCTATCAGATCTCTGCACCCCTTTCTGTGCCGGATGCGGAGGTTGGTTATAGGTTCTTTGGTTCAGGGAACAGAGTGACGGAGGTGAACAGTAGAAACGTGTATGTAGTGATGGCAAAGGGGTCCAAGTTGACTGAGGAGCGGGACAGGGTTATATTTCGTTCATCACTTTTATGGAATGTAGAGGGTTTATATATGTTCTGGGAACTTTAGAAGTGGTGGAATCAGTACTAAATGATGCATGTAGGACTGGTGCAGAATGACAGGTGCAAAGCGTGGCTCTCAGGCTTCTAGCAACTGATAAAATTTTGGGGCAGTGAAAATCCAAGCAACACCGCTAACGGAAAGTAGATCACATTACGTTTGCCCTGTGAATGACAGTAGAAGCGTGCAGTATATATGTTTGGCTTTTAGTAATTTCAGTCTGTTGTAAGTTCTTTGATGAACAATTAGTAAATGGGGTTTCCAGTGAAGTTTGTGATCGGAAGTTAATCGCAGGAATGATTGATTTTTGTGATTTGGATTTGCTGGTTGTGTACGATTTAGAAGTTGAGGAGCATCCCTGCTTGTTGTCTGGATTTTAGGGTGATTGATTGCTAGGTACTAAGTTTACACGATGTCCTGGAAATGTTAAGGGGAACTCAAGGAATCTTTGAGGGCACTAAGTGGTTGGGCAACATAATCGGTGTATTGGACGATTGGTGAGGGGGTAAGGGAGAGAGTGGGCTATGGCTTGGCCAGCCATCTGTGCGAAACTTTAATAAAAAAGATCTATTAGGGCTTGGAGATCTGGTTCTTTCCCAACACAGCTACGACAATTTACAACTGCAATACCGATCTTTTCTACAAGTACCTTACTGTGTTTTACCCGCCCCTTCTTAGAGGGACGCCCTTTCTGTGATTTCCTGATACCCTCTAACCTAAAAAACCTCCCAGTCCATCCCACACACAGTCCCCGCTACCCTTGTAGCCGCTTCCTGTGTGTAGTGGACTCCTAACCTATTGAGCGAAACCCAGAAACCTACTACCCGATGGCGCAAGTCAAGGAATATGCAGCCTGCAAGGTCACAGAACCGCTGACCCTCCGATTCAGACCCTCCACTCGGCTCTACACTGAAGGACCATAGTCGGTTCTATCGACGATGCTTCAGATGGTGAGGTCTGCCTTAATCTCGCAAGCAAGACTGGCAGCCTTTACCATTTCCGCTAGCCGCCCAAAACCAGAGAGAACCTCCTCCAATCCAAAACGATGCACTTCGTTGGTACTGAGATGAGCCATCAACTGCAGTTGGCTGCACCCTGTACCCTTCATGGCATTCGGAAGCACCCTTTCCACATCCAGAATGACTCCCCCCAGCATGCAAACGGAGTGCACACTGGCTTCCTTGCCCTCCTTGGGAGCCATGTTCCTAAGGAGCCCCATTACGCGCCTAACGTTGGAGCTCCTAGCTACCAGCAAACCCATCTTCTGTGAATGCCCAGACCTTACAGGCTGAGAAGCTTCTTGTGGAAGAGGGTGGCTTAGAGACTTCGTCAGTCACAGATAATGGCCGCAACCTGACCTTCAAACGAACCGGGGAGGCCTCTCCAAAAGTCTTAAAGTCTTTTGCTGCCTGTCAGACTTTGGAACGATCTCCCACTCGACCATGGGTACAGGATCTAGCTCAGTGCAGTCAGTATCCGCAGTGGCCACAGCAGTGGACTGATCGGGGGACACATGGGTCGTGCTCGATGTCCTTCGCTTCCCCTCGTCCGACCCCCCAACAGTGATGCTCCTTGGCAGCAGCCTCAAGCTGTGTGACGGAAGCCAACACAGCCTGGAGCTGTGAGCGAAGGGTCACCATCTCAGCTCACATCTGCACACAGAAATCACAGTTTCTATCCATTACTGAAGTCGCTCCTGTTTGAAGGTCGTAGAAATATGTAACAAACAAGCGGTGTACTCGGCTTATTAGGTCTTGCATGTGTTAAGGGTATTAAATTTAAAGGGGCTCCATAACTCTGAAATAAGAGGGTTTATGTTGTGTCTTTTGGTTTGGTTGTCTGTCTTTTTCTAATGTTACAGTACTATGAGCTGCGGGCATAATCACTTTCGGATCGGCCAATCCAGGGCGGCGCCTTGATTGAAATATTTTCGGACGCCGTTAGCTCGGCCAGCTACCCCTTGGTGACGCTCCGCGCTGCTTGGCTGTGTCCTGTCAGAGTCGCAGCTCGCCCCAGTAGTGGACAGAAGCTGAGTATGTCTCTTGAAATTATTTGGAGATTCCTCTCATTAATGTGTTCGGACTGCGCCAAGGTGCGTCCCCTGTTCCTAGTAATATGGTCACTGTTGTATTAGTGTGGGTCATACGCTGGAGTGTTCCTACTGTTGCGTGGAACTTAAACTGACTATTAAGACAACGATCTTTTCCGCCTAAATATTGTTGTTATACTTGAAAGGGATTTCACGAGTGATTCAGTCGAGTAAGTCACTTTACAATTGATGGAATTCCGTTGTTCTACGATCTGTTTATTGGTCTAATGTTCCTGTTGGGGGATTAGCTCTTTTACTACAAATTTGTTATTTAATATTCTGTACTGTTGCTTGTTTTACCAGTAGGAATTTACTCCCGGTAAATTCCTGTTAAATTTGCGGGCAATTATGCTTATCAGCTGTATTTATCCGGGGCTATTTGTTATTTAGTTAAAAAGAAGGATCTTTACTTAACTTGTTTCATTCCATATACGAGTACTCTTGTGAGGTGTATAAGGTTTTTAATTATATTTGTTATTGGTGGCTATTGGAAGGCCAGTTTTGTAAAATTTTTTGTAAAACTGTTTTTAGGGATATGGTTCAAATGGCTCTGAGCACTATGGGACTTAACTTCTAAGGTCATCAGACCCGTAGGACATAGAACTCGTTAAACGTAACTAACCTAAGGACATCACACATATCCTTGCCGAAGCAGGATTCGAATCTGCGACCGTAGCGGTCGCGCGGTTCCAGACCGTAGCGCCTAGAACCGCTCGGCCACCCAGAAGGGCTTTGGGATATGTGTAATAAATAGCCGGCCGCTGGTGGCCGAGCGGTTCTGGCGCTACAGTCTGGAACCGCGCGACCGCTACGGTCGCAGGTTCGAATCCTGCCTCGGGCATGGATGTGTGTGTTGTCCTTAGGTTAGTTAGGTTTAAGTAGTTCTAGGGGACTTATGACCTCAGCAGTTGAGTCCCATAGTGCTCAGAGCCATGTTTATAATAAATCTTTGCGAACTACAAGCCTGTGTTTGCGTTTTCTTGTGACTGCCCTTTGGAACTTTTATGAGTATTGTAAATTTCACGCAGCAGAGAACTGGTCTCAACAATGTCTGATAAGACGGTAACGTTTTGTGCAGGTGAGGACATGTCCGACAGCGAGGAGGGAGAGACGTGAAACACGTGAAGGAGAAGCCATAGAGAGGCGGCGCCGGAGGGAACACGTGTGCCGGAACGAGTGCTGCGGCTGGTTCCCGCAGTTACCGTATCGCAGCCTCGAGAGTGGCCCACGGTCCGCAGAAAAGAGCCGCGGAATGGGCGGCGAGGGCGCGCTTACCGTTAGCCTCAAGCGCCGCTACCTGCAGGGCCAGATAGCCGGCTGGCCTGTCCTGCCGCTGTTTACGTGCGCCGCCGCCGCCTTTGCATAGCGGCCCCCCGGCAGAGCTCAAGTGCCTGTTGCGGAGTGTCGGTGCTAGTGGCTCTGGCGCCATTTCCTCGCCTCCTGCCTTCCGGCTGCTCCAAACCAGAGGCTCCCGAAGCAGCTGCACTCGCCCTCGCTGGTGTAATGTCTTTTTATAAGACTCGTAAACTGCTGAACGTGGCACCTTCTAGACCGTGAAGACGGCGTAGCTGACGTAGAAACCCGTAAGGTCGAATGCAGGCACACGATGGTATTACGGCACTTCAGCAGCGAGGTCATCAGCGCCCTTACTAAATTATTTGTAGACAATTGTGGCTAATTTTTAGGGTTCTGTGCCTCAACCGGATAAACGAAACCATTGTAGGACTGTCTGTCCGTCCGACTGTTAGAAACGCTTTTTTGTTAAGAACGTGTAGACGTATCAACCTGAAATTTGTATCACATACTAAGGCCTATAGACCCTTGGAGGTGTAAAAAGTTGAAGCTTCTATGTCAATGCAATCAAAAGATACCAAAAATTTCATCACATTTTTTGGTACAAACTCACTCGTCAAAGCCGGCCGCTGTGGCCTAGCGGTTCTAGGTGCTACAGTCTGGAACCGTGCGACTGCTACGGTCGCAGGTTCGAATCCTACCTCGGGCATGGATGTGTGTGATGTTCTTAGGTTAGTTATGTTTAAGTAGTTCTACGTTCTAGGGGACTGATGACCTCAGATGTTAAGTCCCATAGTGCTCAGAGCCCTCTGAACCATTATGATCACTCCTCAAAACCTACAGAGTACTTCTTGTTGACGAAGTATCCTGAAATTTAACAGGAAGGAAGATTTCACAGTACAAATAAAGGAAAAAATCCGAAAATTGTTTATTTCTTATATCACATGAAGTTATTTTCGTAACTTACATGTCTGTCTGTCCGTCTGTTAAGCACCAAGTTTTCTCAGAAACTGGCAGACGTACCAGGTTTCTAATTACTGCCATACCAAGGTCTATGGTTCTTTGACAATGTATGAAAAAATATTTCTTTTGTAATTTATTACCAGACTTGAAACCTGAAATTAAAACATTCTCGGAAGTTCTGGAATACGTGTGACCCATATCTTGCCAGTACCATTGTCGATAACAGAGAAAAATCATCGAGATTCTCGATACACGCTGTTACGTTCCAGGATAGTATCCCTGGCAGACACTAAAAGCTGGTCCAAGTTCTACCTTGGCGGCTCCTGGAAGCCGAGCCACGTGTGTCAGTGGTCAGTAGACTGCGAGCTACGGGGAAATGCTGAGCGAGTTGCAGCAAACACGGAAGCTATCACAGCACGGTGGAACGACCGAGCACGCAAGTCTGCAAGCGAAGCGTAACGACAATGGAAACCGAGAGAAACCGTTGTACTAGCTACAAAGCAGAGTTTCGTAAGTAAGGACAGGTACAACGCAACTACAATTATTCAGGTGTCAAGTCAAGAGAAAAGATCCTCTTAAAGGTGAAGCTGCCTAAATTGTGAAGTCATTAGAAGACCTAACAGCGAGGAAAAAGCAGGACACGTGATTGAGCCTTGCACGGCTCGTGTTCATGGCACTTATTGTTTGTCATCTTCTATTACAGTGCTGCCGCCTCATTTTCTTATTCTATTTACTTGCGTCACTACTTCCTGCCTTACTTACCCGTGAGTGGCAGGAGCAGCGCGTATCGATAAGTGCACTGTCGTACCATCTCTGGAGCGAGCCATGGTATTTCCGGGTTGTCGTGTGTCTGGCAGTGGGTTCGAGATGGACCAGCAGTGCAGTCGGGACGCAGCAGCACTCAAGTCGGACACGGAGCACCGGTGAGGCGCGGACAGCCAGTCCTCGCCGACAGCTGGCACACACATGAACTGTCCTCCGACAGGTCGTTTGGTTGGTCGTCTCATCGGCTGACGTATATTTGGTCCTTTCACCATTTCCGGGCCTGGGAAGTCGGTCGGTTGGTGTGGAGCAGCAAGGAAGTATCCATGGCGGTTACTCTGTCCGGGGCCGCTGGCGGTGTGCACGGGCGGTTGGAGTGTGAGATGCTGCTTGCGGGTGCTACGAAGGTCATCCCCCACAGATCTTGGACATGAAAGTTCTGTCCTCACTTAACCTACTTCGATCTTCAACTGTTTACATTTCTTCGTTTGATCCTGGTTGTCGATTTGGGATATCTTCACGAGCAAACGTGCATGTATTCAAGTCGGCTAAGATTCCAGCCATCTTCCTGTGAAGTTTAACTTAATTTATTCCCTGTTATTCAAGTTGACCAGCGGTATCTTCTGCCTTGTGGCCGTTGACGTTCCGTTTGCCTGCCCTGGTCATTGACGTAGTTTTCGGCAGTGTATTTTCCTCATCATGCTGTTGCTGTCCAGCGCGGTGTGTAGTTCCGACAGCTGAGGTGTTGTTGGCCGTTGTGGGGGGTCAATATTCTGTGTGTCGTTGTATTGAAATCTTGTGGCCGTTTGCTGGTTGCGTGGAGTGTAACTGATTTTGTTGATTGGTCGGTTGGCCGGCTGTCGGTTGGGTTACCTTCAGATTAAGAAGTCATTGGACAGGCTGATTGTCTCACTTAAATGGGCGTTAGTGTTACAATCCCAGGCTAATCCTTGGAAACTTCCTTGCGTGTTACATAGTAATTTCCCTGTTTGGGTTTTAGTTATTTGGTTGATGTGTGGCCTTCAGTTGAGTATCAATATCTCTTAAAATAATGTTTTTGTCTTGCCCTTAATGCATGAGATTGTTATTCTTTTATATGAGGCCTTCAGCTGAATTTTACATGAGATGTTTTAAGATAAAGCCTTCTGCCTTTTAAATTGAAACTCTTTTTCTAGGCCTTAAGCCGTTTAACATATTTTGTTGATATGTGGCCTGTAAGGTGGCAAGAACTATGCCCATTACATGAAGTCATTAAAGATGACCGAACTCACGTTGAGCGAACAGTAGGGCTGAACAAAAATGACTGACAAGGCACAAAGCATCTTGTAGAGGGTATAGTATGGACGTATTGGAATAATTAATGTTGGGTGACTGTTTTAAAGTAATTCCTGCGACATGAAAACTTTGTGGAAATGCGTCGATTTACTGGAAGCTAGTTTATCCCAGAGAATTATTCAGAGTTGACCGCGACCGGGGGCGTGCACGGCTGGGGAGCAGCGAATGGAAGCGACAATAGGCAGCTTAGGGCGGACCAACCTCTGAGAAAGCCGTAACGGGGCGTGGCCTCCAGCCGCCTTAAGATGAGTGACAGTGAGGGGGTGGTTGACCCCATGCTGGTGTACCAGGAAGCAGATGGAGAACTTGTATGCCTGTTGATAAATGTCAGTCGTCCCGTTTTCAGTGAAACATGCGAGAAAGCCATGCAAAGCTACGGTGGAGCGGTCAACAGAGGCCAAAATATGCGTGTTCGTGACTATAGCAACTTCATGCTGAATTCACGGTCCACAGAGTCTGAAGTAAATCAGGTGAACAGCGACAGAATGAAATATGCCAGCCTCCGATGGGAACGTAGGACCAAGGAATTTGAAGTACTCTCCTGGGAGCCAGAATTCCAGAAAAATTGGTGTTTTGTACAGACGCTAAGCTTGATGGGTGGCCTGGGAGCAGCTAAATAGCAGAAGTTGAGAGGAAGGGAAATTTTGGGGGAATTTGTTCACTTCCCAGAGCAGGCATTGGTCAGCGCTGGGAAACGACACATAATTAACACATCTTGTTCTGCAATTTGCGTAAGTGATTTTGCTGGAGGGGAAACCGAGGCAAAGAGCGGACTGGCAGAAGTCTCCGTAGAGGTCTTCCGTCCCCAGCTTGACTAGAGTGCGGACGTGGCGTTCTTTACTCAGCTTGCCTGAGAGAGAGTGAGCATCTCTGCAGTTTAGGACTTAGCAAACGGAACGATTGAGCTTGGAGATAGAAAGTTTTGGTTCAGCTATGTACTGAGCAAGATAGCTAGGAGAGAATAGACGAGTGCACGACAAGGCCGGCCGACGTCCGCAGAACGACGAAGCAACGCCACGCTGACTTTGGTGATATTGCACCTGCTCCAGCTTGAGTTAGGCCACTAATTAATTTGTTGGATCATGTCGGCAAAGTTTCCACGAGGGTTTCATGGGCCGTGTATTATGGAATTCTTCTCGCACTTTGCATTACGCGTGGGTCAGTCGATAGGAATTAATTTTGATTTATCGCGCTTTACTCCACGTAAACGCAGTTTATTACCACTGCCTGTTAGGAGAGTCATGAAATGTGATGATTGAAGGTTGGGAGTTAAAATAAATTTGTGCTAATCGACTGCATCTGTTTTCAATCAAGCATTTGAAATCCCAAGTCACTTTCTTAATTAATTTTATGTTCAATATTTGCATCTGGTGTTCAATAGCTGAAGATAACATCAATGTGCACCCATTTTTAATTAAAAGTGATCAATTATGAATCAATTAATGTAACACTGCCACCGCTGTTCAATCAGGAGTCACAGGACCTTATTACTTTCTTTGCGTTATCCGATATTGCGGCAGTTTTGCACTCTCTCTTGATCTGTTAGTCAATTAGCTGGGGTTGACACACGCCAAAACCACATAAGTGACAGGTGGGGTGTTACAGGCCTTCACCCGAGTATTAATATCTCCTAAATTAATGTTCTTGTTTTGCCCTTAAGGCTTGAGGTTGTTATTCTTTATAAGGGCCTTCAGCCGAATTTTGCATGAACTGTTTTAAGATAAGGCCTTCTGCCTTTTGATTCAAACTCTTCTTATTGCTTAATATGTGGACTCCAGCAAAGTTCCATTAAGATTAAATTACTAAGGCCTTCAGCCCGTTTAGATTGAAAATTTAGAAAATATTCTTGCGTGAAACCTCCAGAAGAACCTTGTATTTCAATTTCTTGCTTAGGCCTTGCGTCTTGGATTCTGAGTGTGGCTTTCAGCCGATCTAAAGTTAATCAAAGAAGGTCGATTAAGGTTTTGAATGTTTTGCATCCTTGTTGTAATATTGTGTGATGATGAATAAAGTTTGTATGTTGAGTACAACTGACAGCAACTTATTTTGGCCCCTTTCCACAACCTAATCCGTTCTGTCTTGCTAGCGCAGGCATTTCAGTGATTTCAAGTCATCGCCGTCGCCACAGAAAGCACGGGAAGCGCCAACATACACTCCTGGAAATGGAAAAAAGAACACATTGACACCGGTGTGTCAGACCCACCATACTTGCTCCGGACACTGCGAGACGGCTGTACAAGCAATGATCACACGCACGGCACAGCGGACACACCACGAACCGCGGTGTTGGCCGTCGAATGGCGCTAGCTGCGCAGCATTTGTGCACCACCGCCGTCAGTGTCAGCCAGTTTGCCGTGGCATACGGAGCGCCATCGCAGTCTTTAACACTGGTAGCATGCCGCGACAGCGTGGACGTGAACCGTATGTGCAGTTGACGGACTTTGAGCGAGGGCGTATAGTGGGCATGCGGGAGGCCGGGTGGACGTACCGCCGAATTGCTCAACACGTGGGGCGTGAGGTCTCCACAGTACATCGATGTTGTCGCCAGTGGTCGGCGGAAGGTGCACGTGCCCGTCGATCTGGGACCGGACCGCAGCGACGCACGGATGCACGCCAAGACCGTAGGATCCTACGCAGTGCCGTAGGGGACCGCACCGCCACTTCCCAGCAAATTAGGGACACTGTTGCTCCTGGGGTATCGGCGAGGACCATTCGCAACCGTCTCCATGAAGCTGGGCTACGGTCCCGCACACCGTTAGGCCGTCGTCCGCTCACGCCCCAACATCGTGCAGCCCGCCTCCAGTGGTGTCGCGACAGGCGTGAATGGAGGGACGAATGGAGACGTGTCGTCTTCAGCGATGAGAGTCGCTTCTGCCTTGGTGCCAATGATAGTCGTATGCGTGTTTGGCGCCGTGCAGGTGAGCGCCACAATCAGGACTGCATACGACCGAGGCACACAGGGCCAACACCCGGCATCATGGTGTGGGGAGCGATCTCCTACACTGGCCGTACACCACTGGTGATCGTCGAGGGGACACTGAATAGTGCACGGTACATCCAAACCGTCATCGAACCCATCGTTCTACCATTCCTAGACCGGCAAGGGAACTTGCTGTTCCAACAGGACAATGCACGTCCGCATGTATCCCGTGCCACCCAACGTGCTCTAGAGGGTGTAAGTCAACTACCCTGGCCAGCAAGATCTCCGGATCTGTCCCCCATTGAGCATGTTTGGGACTGGATGAAGCGTCGTCTCACGCGGTCTGCACGTCCAGCACGAACGCTGGTCCAACTGAGGCGCCAGGTGGAAATGGCATGGCAAGCCGTTCCACAGGACTACATCCAGCATCTCTACGATCGTCTCCATGGGAGAATAGCAGCCTGCATTGCTGCGAAAGGTGGATATACACTGTACTAGTGCCGACATTGTACATGCTCTGTTGCCTGTGTCTATGTGCCTGTGGTTCTGTCAGTGTGATCATGTGATGTATCTGACCCCAGGAATGTGTCAATAAAGTTTCCCCTTCCTGGGACAATGAATTCACGGTGTTCTTATTTCAATTTCCAGGAGTGTAAATACCCCACCCTCAGTAACAAACGTCTCAATACTGGATTGATGAGTAATGACTGCCGACTGACCAGTGCGTAGCCTCAGCCCTCGTGTCAGCTGCAGCTGTCCAGTGAGATCGCCTCTCGGCACCCGTAGCTGTCCTGAATCGCCTACGGCTGGAAGGGCGCTGCTGGTGCCAGCCGCACTGGCAACTTCCGAAGCAACACTGCTGGGGCGCGGAGGCCGCCATCACGCTGCAGGCCTGCTGGAGGCTTGCCTTTTGTGACCTGGACGCTGTCCGACATTCGCTTTTCCCAGTACATCCACATCTTCACACAGAAGACCAAAATACATGTGCCTCAAGACATTTTTTAAGAATCCATCGTTAAAATATACAGA
Source organism: Schistocerca nitens (assembly GCF_023898315.1). NCBI lineage: Eukaryota > Metazoa > Arthropoda > Insecta > Orthoptera > Acrididae > Schistocerca > Schistocerca nitens. The sequence continues at coordinate 517,105,519 of NC_064614.1, forward strand.
CTATAGCCACACAACAGCTAGATAATTTAACATGGAACCGTTCATGGTTGATCAATGGTAACATATTAGATGAACCAGTCGTGCACCATTTACCCCGAAAAGACTTTGAAATCTTCTATCTAAGAAACTATGTAGAAGGTTAGGTAATACACAGCATGTTAAAACACGAACCACATTCAATTCATTATCTCCTAAAATAGAGGGCAGATAAGCTAGGAAGCCAGTTAAAGGTCTCATATCTTGATGTAAACCACATTCCGTTAAAATATGGTGTATAGATATCTGTAAACCATAAGCAATGCATGCTGGCGGATCCTCTCGTCGGACGAGGAATCCATTGCGTCAGGGGACAGCGTCCTATCCGGAGGCGCTTCTAGAGTATCTTCTCCTCCCGTAATGGTCGGGAGGAGGAAATCCATGGCTGTATTGTTTGCTACCCCGGCTGCAGGTTCCTTCCTCACCCTAAGCACTCCTCTGCCGACATGATAGTGTGACTCAACAGCGTGATAACTGCATTGACAGGGCCAGCACATTGGGAAACTGTACCTGGCAAGCAAGCTTCCTTAGCGGCTTCATATGTTGTTTCATTTTCCTGAATCCCTACCTTCCTGGTACCCACAGACGACACCTCATTGACCCCGCGGTGATAGCCGCGTGGTCAAGGGCGCCTCGTCACAGTTCACGCAGCTCCTCCCGTAGGCGGTTCCAGTCCTCCCTCGGGCATGGGTGTATGTGTTGTCCTTAGCGTAAGTTAAAGTTAGATTGAGGTATTTTGTAGGCCTAGGGACCGATGACCTCAGCAGTTTGGTCCCGAAGGAACTTACCACAAAAATGGTCCGCCCCCGGCAGCTGAGTGGCCAGCGCGACAGAATGTCAATCCTAAGGGCCCGGGTTCGATTCCAGGCTGGGTCGGAGATTTTATCCGCTCAGGAACTGTCTGTTGTGTTGTCCTCATCATTTCATCACCATCGATGCCCAAGTCGCCAAAGTGGCTTCAAATCGAAAGACTTGTACCCGGTGAACGGTCTACCCGACGGGAGGCCCTAGTAACACGACATTTACATTTTTATCACAAAACTGATTCTTGACACCTTCTTGACCTGTAACTGTCAGTGTCGTGAATTATGTGAATATATTTTTCTGCTTGGTAGAAGTCGTGGATAGCCTGAAGGGTACTCTGCAAGTCGGTGTAGGTGAGCAATTTGGTAGCACGAATAGACCGTATCTACTGCAGCTCTTACAAGATCCCACATAATTCAGCGCAATACATCGTAAATGTACACTAGCGTGCAAAACTTAAGAAGGGGGTTGACAAAGAACCATAACATATTAACTACCTTGTGGAAATAAATTTAAGTGCGGGAGCATGTTGGTAGAGGTCTCCTAGCCGGCCGCGGTGGTCTCGCGGTTCTAGGCGCTCAGTCCGGAACCGCGCGACTGCTACGGTCGCAGGTTCGAATCCTGCCTCGGGCATGGATGTGTGTGGTGTCCTTAGGTTAGTTAGGTTTAAGTAGTTCTAAGTTCTAGGGGACTGATGACCATAGATGTTAAGTCCCATAGTGCTCAGAGCCAGAGGTCTCCTAGTCGTGCACAGAAAGTTGGACGCCAGAAAGTGTAAGGTCCCTGTGACTGCAGCGAAAATGGTACTGGCCACGCAACACGGGGCAGTTGAACGAACGTGAAAAGACAGTGTGTGTCAAGCAGCCAACAGTTACGGTGCACTATCGCGGTGTTCTTCATTACAACGTGGTCCAGAGAAAACACGTTGAAGAATCATCGGGAAACTGGGAGAAGGTCGAGGTGTGACGAGTGTAACCTAGGAGATTGGTCCCGTTCATGGCATTGTTTCGAACGACAGGCACTGCTACAGAGGACGAAGTCCACCACGATCAAGAACAGCAGCAGATAGCTTCTACATTGTGCAACAAGCAGAAGCGAACCAATTCAAACAGACGGTGCAATTGCAACCATATTTAACATGACTGCAAGACATGAAATCTCACTCTGCACAGTGGCACGGCGATTACGTGGGGTGGCTTCTTTGACCACGACCAGTACACTGTGTTACGTTGCCATCCGCACAACGCCGGCATCATTTGCGATGGTGCCGAGAGCAGACGAATTGGACCAATAAGGAGTGGAGTCTCGTTTTCTTCTCAGATGAGAGCAGATTCATTCTGAGTAGCGATTCTGGACGAACCCTCATAGGGCGAGAGGGGGAATACGTAATGCACGCAGAAACATTGACGAAGCGGTGGTGCGGAGAGGCAGGATGTTTCATGGGCATAATGACCTCCCAACCTTTAAAGAAGGTACACTCACTAATCGACAGTGTTGTGAAACTGTACTCCTTACTCACGTTCACCTTTTCTGGGTGCATTCTGCCCAGACGTATTTTTATGGATGAAAATGCGCGACAGCATCGTACAGTGCAGGTTCAGGAGTTCGAAGATATTCGGTGAATAGAGGGTCAGCTCGTTTCCTTCATTTAAATCGCATGGACCACTTGTGGGATGCATTGAGTAGACCACTGAAGCACGTCCACACGCAACAGTGACAATACAATAGCTGGCAACGGTGCTTTTGGAGGAATGGAACGCGCTGTCACAAGAAGTCCTTACTAACATCGTGGCCGGCAGGGGAGGAAATTGCAGAGCATGCACTAGTGTCCTTGATGACCACACACCCTATTAGGAATCATGTCCCGCCTTTTGTAATTCCATGGGACCATCACGAATCGCAGTGACTTAAGTATAACTATTGTCTTTGAATAAAACTGTCATTTCTGTTGATCTCATTGAATATTTCTTTCATTTATCTTCCCTACTACTTTGTAGCAGTTCTGTCTATGTATGGTCCAAGTTTCATTGAGCTAGGTTGCTTGACACTGACAAATTACGAGAAACTTATTTTCATCTGTACGTTTTCCACATAACTGTATTTGGCACGAGAAACTTGAGAGAAAATCCAAGAAATAATACAGTGCAGCCCATGGAATTCTTCGGGTTAAATCTTAAACTCGTCAGTATAAACTACAAAATCGTATTGCTCGGAGAAAATTCTGTAAAACATCGGTTTAATAGCGTAGTCCAAGGTATGATTATTTTTGTACACTGATAAATGTAAAATTATAATATAATTATGGATCTCCATATTAACAGCGCTGCGAACAACGCCAATCTGTTTTGGAACATTATCCTTAGGAAAATAAAGCGATCGGTAAAATCGTATTATAAGTGTATGTATATTTGGTGAGGAACGACAGTTTTCAACTAATGAAATTTGTTTTGTTCAAAAAATGGCTCTGAGCACTATGGGACTTAACGCCTGAGGTAATCAGTTCCCTAGAACTTAGAACTACTTAAACCTAACTAACCTAAGGACATCACACACATCCATGCCCGAGGCAGGATTCGAACCTGCGATCGTAGCGGTCGCGTGGTTCCAGACTGAAGCGCCTAGAACCGCTCGGCCAATTTGTTTTGTAATTCAAGTTAACTGAAATACGTATAGATGTACTACCTTACAAGATATATGAAAATTTGTGGCGGACTGGGACTCGAATCCGGATTTTATGTTTACTGTTAGCAGTCGCTTTACCACTCAGGCTGCCCAAGTACGCTTCCCGGACAGACCCTAACTTCCATACGTCACACGCCTAACTACTTCTTCTCACTGGTTATTAAGTCATTTACTCCCACTGGCACTTCTCGTGATTCCCGTGCAGTTTAAACGAGCAAGCAGGTTGATAACAGAAGTATCTCAGTGTTAGGCGACAAGCTGTGTGTACTCATGTAGTACTATTCGCGCTACATAAAGTGTATTAGAGAGAATAGACTACTGAAATCTATGATAGGAAATTAGTAAATAAAATAAATAATATTTACAAGAAATACCAAGTAGTATCGTCATTTTAAAAAGTGCGGAAATTTCCAATAACAAGTGTGTACAGAGGCCATGATAATCAGACTGTGTTTATATAATCGCAAAATACCTTAATGGATGGCGCACCCATGTATGAAAATATTTATCACAACCCAAAAAAAAGTTACACTATCCTATTTGAGTAAATCTGTTGTATGTGTCCTGTTGCACAAATTGTAGCATATAGGGTGGTATATATTCACTCGTCTGAGGTGTGTTTTTACAGGTTAAAAATACTTATGACCTACATGTACGTATCGAGGAGTACAGTAGGTGTAATGTTTCGGTAGGTCCCAGTTCGTATATAAGGTGCGATGAAAGTTAAATTAGAGTATTATGGAAATGTTAAAATTTGTTAAAATATAAAGACAAAGAGCTCTAGACATCATTAGAGAATTGTTAAAAAATATATAAATACAAAAGGAGGCATTCCTGTTCAGTATGGATTCAAGGTAATAAAATAGTAAAATTAATGAAACAGACTAAGAATGGAAGAGCTGGGATTTTTACAGTAGTCTGTCGAACAAATTGAAGCAAAACTTCTCTCTAGAATGTAATTATTTGTTAAGAAGCGACAACCGTTCTTCTTGAAGACGTATGTAAATTTCGAGTCCTTTCAAAATATTAAGTAACATGCCTTTAGGGGCTGTGCTGCGGATTTTTAGACTGTTAACTGAATGCACAATCTAAGTAATATGCGAGCGATTCTAGGCGCTTCAGTCTGGAACCGCGCAACCGATACGGTCGCAGATTCGAATCCTGCCTCGGGCGTGGGTGTGTGTGATGTCCATAGGTTAGTTGAGCCACTTGAATTTGAGTAATCTGCTGACCAAAAACAGATTTACTGCTAGATTTTCTGGACGTATGTTCATGAAATCTAATTTGAAAATTCCTACCTGTTTGCCCTGTGTAATGATTGTTACAAGCGTTACACATTATTTCACATACTACAGAATTCAGATATTTGTTGTCATAGTTATCAGTGGTCTGCTTTAACTTTTTTGCAAAATCTTATTTATTGAGAAAGCTATGGTTCATTCTGTATTTTTAAATAATTTGTTGATTTTATTGGAGATATTACCTACATAGGCCATTTTTACAAACCCAAAAATTTCTTTAATTGTGAATTGAGCTGAATTTTCAAGAGACTTTATTTTTGTAGACAACGTGTCGACATATTAAATATCATAACTGTTACCTATAGCAGTATACTTTTGAATTCCATTTGTTTATACTGGCAACTTCAAAATTTTAAGACCATCGACTGAAAAGATCCGTTTCTATGCCTGAATAGATGACAAGGTATGGCATTAATAATGACATCAGAAGTTGTGGGTTTTTCTGTAGGTATTGAACCGATGTTTATATTTACCCTTAATATTTGGAATCGTTATATTTGTGAAACTGATTATCTTATGGGGCTCATGTTCAGCACTGAAATACAGACTTCGATGGAAATTGTTCAACTTCACTACCAGGAATTAACTTTCTTTTTGAATGCCTTTACTCGAGATGAGCTACTTACCAGTGATCCTTTTGTAACAAATGACTTTGTTACTTACATGAGAATTATTTTTTAAAAACTGGGTATCTCTGTGATCAACAAAAATACCTGCCTTTGTGCCTGCCAGGGAGCTTCCCCTGGCAAGTCAATCTTTTGAACGTATATTTTCCAATTAAATAAAAAATAATTGAAGGATAGTGCACTCCCGAGTAATTTAATGAATTCCCAAACTTCCCTCAGTTCATTACTCTATGCCTGTTGAGATTATCTGTTATAATAGTGATAGTTTCTGTAATTGGGGTATAATAACAGAGGTTGGTAATGGCCAGTGACGCAAGGCTAATATAGTAGAGGATGTTGAATTTGGAAGTCTGTTCAGATAATTGAAACATATATTTGGTACTGAAATCTTCCCCAAAAACTTAAAAGGCTTCCAAAATAATATTTAATTTTCTATTTACTCTGTATGATGGACAATTTGTGTTCCTGATTGTACGACAGATAGGTAGATGTGGTTAATGTAAATTTATCTGAGGTATTAATTTTGGTAAATGTGGATTCGTAACCTTGAGACTACTTTATTTCTTTCAGCACAAAAAGAAAATTATCATCACCATTTTTTAATTTCCTCAGAAACGTAGGGTTTGGGTCGTTTTTGACTTGTATGTTATTGTTAAAGTCTTGGAACTATTCGATTGATGCTTAAGTTCGTAGCGTTTTTCTGTAGATTTAGTAAACACAACAGATATACACAACAGAAACTTAAATAATCAATAATATATCGTCCTTCACTATTTGCAACAGTCTGCCAACGCTGGAGTAACTTTCCGATTCCGCGACTGTAGAAATCACATGGTTTTGAGGCGCAGTACTCGTCAAGCCGTGTTCGGAGCGTATTTCCATCCAGAAAGGAAGTTCCTTGAAGGTGAGAAAACGAAACGCCTACAGCCGTCATTCTGATTTTATTTATTTTGTAGCTATCAGTTTCGACGCTTCAATGCGCCATCTTCATGCAGTAGTTGATGCTGAACGGGTTGACACGACCCGTACATATATCGCATCAGTGACCGACATAACTGGTTATGCAGACTATCTGAAAACTTTGGTATCTGTACTCCAACCATCATAATCAGTTATATTGGCCACTGATGCGGTATATATAGGGATCATGTCAACCTCTTCAGCATCAACTACAGCCTGAAGATGGCCACTGAAGCGCCGAAACTGGTAGCTACACTATAAATAAAATCATAAGGACGGCTGTAGGCGTTTCAGTTTCTCACAATAGTAAACGGCCGTCGTCCCCAAGACCTCCTGTCAAAAGGATGGACAAACAAAAAAAAGTCCTTGAAGGTTGTTCGATAGCGGAAACGGTGAAATTTTAGGGAGCAGGATCAGGTTAATAAGATGGAATGACTTGTCATTCAAGTCTACCAGAATGCGGCGGGCGTTACCGTGGAGTAGCATCACTTTACGCAGTCTTCCTCCTCGTTTTTCCTGGGTTGCGTCTACAAGACGTCTCAGTTGTTGGCAATAAATGTCAAAAAATGGTTCAAATGGCTCTGAGCACTATGGGACTTAACATCTGAGGTCATCAGTCCCCTAGACTTAGAACTACTTAAAGCTAACTAACCTAAGGACATCTCACACATCCATGCCCGAGGCTGGATTCGAACCTGCGACCGTAGCGGTCGGGCGGTTCCAGACTGTAGCGCCTAGAAGCGCTCGGCCACTCCGGCCGGCCTGATGTGGATCATTGTGGATTCATGCATCTAATCGATCTTCATCAAACGCTGAAGAACTTCTTGGACCTGGAGAGTCACTTATGTCAAAACGATGCTCCTTGAAACGGGGAGGCCATCTTCTTGCCATCTCTATCCGACGACATTATCCACATATAGGTGCAAATATTTCTGAATGCCTCCTCTGCTGTCTCTCCTCTACTGAAATCAAACAGAAGAATATGTCGGAAACGTTCCAATTTCTCCACTTGGCACTCCATTTTACAGAGTCTACAGCTCCACTCACTATCTCCAAATGACAGAATGACTGTGTGTAAACTCAAATAGCAACATGAAAGACAAATAAAAAACGACGATCGATAAGTAAACCTACAGCAACCGGATCACCAACATTCAAAACAGAAACGATACGAACTTTTGCACCAACCTAATATAATCCTATTCTTTTATTATAACTGGGGTGTTATCTTCATCTGATTTTATGATTATAGCATTGTAAGCTATTGATTCATCATAAAGTGAAAATATTTTTCTCTTTTAAAATTATGTATTTGGTTTTAAGGTCTGCTTGACAAGTTTCAGGTTTACTAAATTTCGCTTTCTTTGTGGCAATATTTATTTTAATTCTTTCTTTGCAACCTAGATGTATAAGTTGTTTCTCATCAGCACAGAATGTGTACTGCATTATATAACCCCTATGTAAGATGTAATGTCTAAACCATTGCGTTTGTAAGAAATGCCGTAGCCTTGTAAACGATAATTTTACAGTTATGTCATCTTGACTGTATAACAGGCTACTACAAATTTATGGGCTACTACATATTTATGTACAGTAAAAGGATCTGCAGATCTCTCTACAACATCAGTAACTGGAAATAGAGCTCATCGACTTCCATACCGCTCCCGACTGGGTGCCACAACATATTTTGCTGACAGTGGAGTATATCAACTCACATCCGTCTCCTTGATAATTAGTTGGCGTCCTATCAACCATCTTTGGCTCATTCACATTGATATAAGCATCTGTAGAGAGCAGCATTCATTGAAGTAAGTCAGTGTCACTGGTCGAGACGTTCTTCTCTATTTAAGAACGGTTTATAAGGCACCTCTTTTACGTATGTTCAAAATATCCCTAATTGTTTTTTATGTGATGGTGGTAACGATTCTCTGCTGTTGCCTATTGGTGACGTGATGCAGGAGGCGATTGGCGTGGCGAGTGAGCTCCACTCAGCATTGTTCAACACGACTCGTCAGAACGGCTTGCTCCACGCCACCGGCTCCTGCTGTCACCAAGGGTATAGCAGCAATTTCTTTTTCGTTAAGACAAGATTTCTGTTACTGTATTCGTTCACCTACAACTTACACTATACAATACTCCTGCAATAAATTCTCCCCCACATAGAAAAGAAGCAATTGTAGTCCTCGATGTTATTTTAACTGAAATTCCAATCAATTCTACCCATTAGTGCCCGATGGCGGTGGAAAGATAGATCCCGGTTTCAGTGGCATCGAACTGAAGTACTATGCGATGCCTGTGTGCCGGACCGAGACTCGAACTCAGGACCTTTGCGTTTATTCGCAGAAGAGCTTCTGTGAAGTTTGGAAGGTAGGAGACGAGGTACTGGCAGAAGTAAAACTGCGAGGACGGGGCGTGAGTCGTGCTTGTGCTTGGGTAGCTCAGATGGTAGAGCACTTGCCCGCGAAAGGCAAAGGTTCCGAGTTCGAGTCTCGGTCCGGCACACAGTTTTAATCTGCCAGGAAGTTTCATATCAGCGCACACTCCGCTGCAGAGTTAAAATCTCATTCTATGCGATGGCTGTAGGGGACTGGAGACGTCCTTGCTTCAGTACAGCAGGCTAGATGCTCTGACACATTTTCCAAATATCCTCTTTATAGCTTCCCATATTTTTGAAAAGCTGGGGGACGATTTGTCGTGTATAAACACCTGCTATGACCTTTTCTTGCCCTCCTTGATTGTCCTTCTCGGCTTTACCTCAGCGACCCGAAGGACTGTGATGTTCGCAACAGATGGTTGGCATTTGACCCATCGCAAGACCACATCTGTAGCCCCGATTGAGAAGCCACACTCGTCGTTCCACCATGGGACATATCGCCCTAAAATCGGCCTCAGGGCGTTGGGATTGAAGATAGGGCGGTATGGTGGATTACGCTGGTAACGTGATTCACTCAGTTCTGGACGCTACCTCCACGCTCAAAAACAGCCAGTTGGCTGTACGATGTGCAGTTTCCTCTGCAAAGCATACATCGTGGCGGCTTCCTTTTAGAGATGGATCTTTGTGAGGTGTGGATCCAGACAGGGAAGTGGCCATCTCAGTGGAAATCGTCGACAAATTTCCTTTGATTAATATCTATTAGAGCAGGAGAGCAGAAAGCACAGTTCATGGCGGAGAGTGACACCATTGAAGTCCTATTATCAGAATTAAGAAGGCATAACTATTGACACCATGAGGCGTTCAACAACTCTATCCCTGGAACAGGTTGATGAATATCCGCGTAGGACATTATTTACGTTAAAATTCTCCAGTAGGAATGGTTGGGGTAGTTGAGGAAGCAAGTCAGAAAAACAGTTCGTTGGATGGCAGATACACATTACAAAGTATAACTCTGTATGGAATATGCTCTTTTATAACAACTACCTGTATAACTGCTCTGAGACGGATAGAAGTGGTGTGGTAGGTGTCATTCACAAAGAGGGCCACTTCGCCTTTAATCTTATCCCCTCTAAGGTCATCTTTCCGGTGAAGGCTGCATGCTCTGAGCAAATACGCTTAAAATATTTTTCCTGTATACGGTGATGTACCCTGTGCTAACAAACTTCCTCAGATATGTTCTGAATCTGCCCATTTTACGTCTTCTTGATGTTTCGCTTTGTTCTATAAGCCTTCTCCTGATATGCTAATACTGATTTAAGATGAGGCAAACTGTGTTTCAGCAGTTTTCATTCCAGTACAGCATCTACGCCAGGAGCTGAAGTGTTGCTTAATTGGAGCTAGTTTGATGATAGCAGGAGTTTCATTCAAAATTTTTCTTCTGCAGTGCATTTGCAAGAGTATCGTTTTTGGGCAGAATCTACTGATAAGGAGAAAAATAAGTAAATGTTGTCTTAGGATAAGACAGTTTGTTGGAGCCCACTCAAGAACAAATAAATAACAGTTACAGATATGTCTTAGTGTGTACTCCTTCCCTAGTACATTTTTATTATTTACAGTCTTCACAGGCTTCAGAGTTAATAGCTGATGGAGTGGCGAAAGTATAGCACCTGTTACTAAGCACATAGTGTAATTCAGTGATGCGCCTGTACGAGAAATTATTACAACAATGGAATGGAAATTCCAGTGGTAGTTACCTTTAATCAAAAGGCTTGACGGTATAGATCAGACGTACAGTAATGGAGTACGATAAGTAAGCATATAATTAAAATGGTCGTAATCTCAATAATAGCGGCAAGGAGAGTCGGGAAGCACCGGTTGCAAGGAAACAACGTTAAGAGAAAAAGCAATAATCAATAGCAGGGTGTAAAAGAAAAAAATTAAGCAAATTCAGTGAGAAACAACTGTTGGAATGACAAATTTATACACGAAAAATTAATAGAAGTTACGCAAAAGCAACAGTGGTAATATCAGAAATGTTGCTGTTCTGCTCTTCAGTCCGAAGACTGGTTTGATGCAACTGTGCATGCTGATCTATCCTGTGCAAGCCCCCTTCATCTCCGAATAACTTCAAAATGGTTCAGATGCCTCTAAGCACTATGGGACTTACCGGCCATCCTGATTTAAGTTTTCCGTGATTTCCCTAAATCGCGCCAGGCAAATGCCGGGATGGTTCCTTTGAAAGGGCACGGCCGACTACCTTTCCCATCCTTCTCTAATACGATGAGACCGATGACCTCGCTGTCTGGTCTCCTTCCCCACCCCCCCCCCACCCCAACCAACTATGGGACTTAACATCTGAGGTCATCAGTCCCCTAGACTTCGAACTACGTAAACCTAACTACCCTAAGGACTTCACACACATCCATGCCCGAGGTAGGTTTCTAACCTGCGACCGTAGCAGCAGCGCGGTTCCGGACTGAAGCGCCTAGAACCGCTCTGCCACAAGGGCCGGCTCCGAATAACTACTGCAACCTACAGCCTTCTCAATCTGCTCACTGTATTCATATCTTAGTCTCCCTCTACGATTTTTATCCCAAACACTCCCCTCCAGTACTAAACTGCTGATGCTTTGATGTCTCGGAAGGTGTTCTATCAATCTATTCCTTCTTTTAGTCAAGTTGTACCACCCATTTATTGCCTCCCCAGTTCTATTCAGTACCCCCATTAGTTACATGATCAACCCACTTAATCTTCAGCATTCTTCTGTAGCATCACATTTCGAAAGTTTCTATTCTCTTCTTGTCTAAACTGTTTATCGTCCATGTTTCACTTGCATACATGGCTGCAGTCCAGAAAAATACTCCCAGAAAAGACTTACTAACACGTAAGAGTATAGTCGATGTTAACAAATTTCTTTTCTTCAGAAATTCATTTCTTGCTATTCCCAGCCTACGTTTTATATTCTCTCTATTCCTGCCAGCATCAGCTATTCTGCCAAATAGCAAAACTCATCTACTACTTTAAAGTGCCTCGTTTCCTAATCTGATTTCCCTCAGCATCATCTGATTTAATTCGAATACATAACATTATCCTTGTCTTGCTTTTGTTGATGTTCATCTCATATCCTCCTTTCAAGACATTGTCCATTCTGTTCAACTGCTCTTCCAAGTCCTAGTCTCTGATAGAATTACAATGTTATCGGCAAACCTCAAAATTTCTATTTCTTCTCCAAATGGTTCAAATGGCTCTGAGCACTATGGGACTCAACTTCTGAGGTCATTAGTCCCCTAGAACTTAGAACTAGTTAAACCTAACTAACCTAAGTACATCACAAACATCCGTGCCCGAGGCAGGATTCGAACCTGCGACCGTAGCGGTCTTGCGGCTCCAGACTGCAGCGCCTTTCACCGCACGGCCACTTCGGCCGGCGATTTCTTCTCCCTCAAATTTAATTCCTACGCAACATTTTTCTTTTGTTTCCTTTACTGCTTGCTCAATGCACGATTGAATAACTTCGGGGAGAGGCTACACCCCTATCTTCCTTTCATACCTCCCGACTCTTATAACTGCTGACTTTTTTTCTTTACTAGTTGTAAGTAGTCTCTCTCTCTCTCTCTGTGTTTTACCCCTGCTACCTTGAGAATTTCAAAGAGAGTATTCCAGTCAACATTGTCAAAAATTTTCTCAGAGTCTACAAATGCTACAAACATGGGTTTGCCTTTCTTAACCTATCTTGCAAGATAAGTCATAGGTATTGCCTCCCCTGTTCCTACAGTTCTCCGAAATCCAAACTAATCTTCCCCGAGGTCCACTTCTACCAGTCTTTTCCATTCTTCTGTAAGGAATTCCTGTTAGTATTTTGCTACCATGACCTTTTATCCTTATAGTTCCGCAATTTTCACACCTGCCAGCAGCTTCTTTCTTTGAAATTGGAATTATTACATTTTTCTGGAAGTCTGAGGGCATTTCTCCAGTTTCATACATACTCACCAGATGGAGGAGTCGGAACGTCGTCTACCCTAGCGGCCTCATTTAGACTTTTAGTCCTCTAACAAATTCTTCTCGCAGTCTCATATCTCTCACTTTATCTCACGTAAGTCCTCTCCCATTTCTATAGTATTATCTTCATCTCTTTCGTATAGACCATATATATACTCCTTCCACCTTTCAGCTTTACCTTCTTTACTATGAACTGGTTTTCCATCTGAACTCTTGATACTCATTCAGCTGCTTCTCTTTTCTCCAAAAGTCTCTTTAACTTTCCTGTGGGTGGTAAATGTAAAGGGGAGGCAGCTCTAAAAAGAACATTTTCTGCTCTTAACCGTATCAGTATAAGGAAAGCGAGTTGGTTACATTAAATTTAAAAAGACAATGATTACAACAGAGTAAACATTTAATATGGAACTCGTATGTGGTTGGAAAGAAAATGCAAACTACAGCAGCGGTAAGAAGTATCACGAAATATTTTCGCAATTACTGCAGCTAACATGGGACTACATCCCACGATTCTGAGCTTATTAATTAGAGAAATATGCAAACAAATTGAATCGAACACGAAGAAGGTAGTAGAAGAGCAAGGATCTGATCTAGGAAGGGGATAGCATCGAAGAGAAAGGGTAGACAGCTCTGAAGCTGTTTACAAATAACAATGGAAAGAAGAAGTAAAATGTGTATGCTATGTTTCCAGAGAATCAGTTCGGAAGCCTAAATTGGATGATGTTTAATATCTGAAAGACAACGAAGAAGAACATGAAGAATAATGTACACAGAAACAAAATCGCATTAGTAGTTACGGAATTCAAATAAACAAAATTCATCTCTAAGACACGGTTTCAATTTGAAAGTTATTTGCCTTGGAAAAAGTCTTCAGTGCTGAGGCTGAAAGATAATATTGTCTTTCTGCCTGAAAGGAGGAAGTATGAAAGAATCAACAGTCATAGATCACACAGTACAGCGGAAAGCCGGTCTACGAATGAAAAAAAGATGCCACTGTCTCTGCCACAATGATAATATCGGTTCCCGTCACCGCAGTTAAGCTCTGTCGGGCTTGGCTAGCACTTGGATGGGTGAGCATTAGGGTCTGCCGAGTGTTGTTGCCAAGGGGGTGCACTCAGTCCTGGCGAGACAAATTGAGGAGTTACTTGATTGACAAGTAACGGCTCCGGTATCGTAAGCCGAGAATGGCCAGGTGTGCGGTGTGCTGACCACCATATCCTCATCCAGTGATGTCTCAAGACTAAGGATGACACGGCGGCTGCTCGACACCGTTAGGCCTTCAGGGCACTTTCCAACGGAGTTTAATTTAGTATGAAGAGAAGATAGAAGAAAACAATAGAGAGGAGAAGAAATGTTTCTTACGCTAAACATAGAAGTTGTGGAATTCTTAGTACAAGCAGTATATGAATTACGCTGTCTGGAAAGCAAGTCTGTCGATTGAAAGAAAGGAACGAAGACCAGCGAAGAAAACTTCCTTTATGAAAAAAAGAGCTCAACCACACGGCTTAATCTGATGCTGTACGTTTGAAGCACAGCACTTAATAGAGAACCTGATAGTGGGGAACAAGAAAACTCGAAGCCTCTGAAACGAAATGATGAAACATAAAGTAAAAAATACACTAGGTAGAATTGGAGAACTATGTGAGTAGCCTTTAAGACATTGGAGAAAAGTTATTCTGACAGTCCTACGGTATGGTCATTTGGAAGAAATCTAGCGCAGTGGTTAGACACTGGACTCGCATTCGGGAGGACGACGGTTCAATCCCGTGTCCGCCCATCCTGATTTAGGTTTTCCGTGATTTCCCTAAATCGCTCCAGGTAAATGCCGGGATGGTTCCTTTCAAAGGGCACGGCCGACTTCCTTCCCCGTCCCTCCCTAATCCGATGAGACCGATGACCTCGCTGTCTGGTCTCCTTCCCCAAACCAACCAACCAAGGAATCTAGAGCAGGAGAGAATTTGTACCACCACCCGAGTCTGTACTCTCTACGTTGTATGGTGGTGGATGCTTCATGTGCCACTATTATCCTCCTCCCCCGTCCTACTCCGTCCACCTCTTTGCTGTCCTTTCCCTTTTGCGAATGGTGCAAGACTGGAACACAATAGGTATGAAAGAAAGAGAAAAGTAGAATCTATTACACTGGAGTTTATATCATTGCATCGCCGCCGTAAGCAGATTTACGAAGGACAAATAATATATAGCTTCACTGCAAGCCTCTCCAAGAGGTGCGACGCCTCCCTCGCAATTAGCGCTGCGCTGGAAATGGATGAGTATGAATATGTCGGTCTCGTGGTGGCTTCACGAATCCGTGCGAAGCGCACATCCCACCTGCTCTGTGTCCTATATCAATTACTGCTGGTATGGAAAAGACAATTGAGGCTCTGTTAGATGACGATCAGTACGGTTTTAGGAAAAGCGAAGGCGTGAGACAGGCAGTTCTGACGTTACGGATGATAAAGGAAACAAGATTAAAATCTGTTCGAACAGCCCTCGGAAGGCCCAATCGTACGGACCGGCTGCCGTGTCAGCCTACAAGCGTCACTGGATGTGGGTATGGAGGGGCATGTGGTCAGCGCACCGCTCTCCCGACCATTGTCAATTTCCGTGGCCAGAGCCGCTACTTCTCAGTTAAGTAGCTCCTAAATTGGCCTCACACGGGCTGAGTGCGCACCGCTTGCCAACAGCGCTTGGCAGACTCGGTCGGTGACCCATCCATGTGTTAGCCAAGCCTGGCAGTGCTTAACTTTGGTGATCTGATGGGAACTGGTGTTAACTCTGCGGTAGCGTTCTCGTTTCCCACGCCCGGGTTCCCGGGTTCGATTCCCGGCGGGGTCAGGGATTTTCTCTGCCTCGTGATGGCTGGGTGTTGTGTGCTGTCCTTAGGTTAGTTAGGTTTAAGTAGTTCTAAGTTCTAGGGGACTTATGACCACAGCTGTTGAGTCCCATAGTGCTCAGAGCCATTTGAACCATTTTTTTTTAACTCTGCGGTAAGGCCGTTGGCCAATGGAAACGAGCCTGAAGAAACATCAAGACACATTCGTAGGATTTGTCAACCTGGAAAAAGTCTGACAATGTAAAATGGTGCACCATGTTCTAAATTATATGAAAAATATGGGCATTTAGACTTCCGTCCCTACTGTTCAATCTATGCGTCTCAGAAGCTATGAAAGAAACAAGAAAGGTTCAAGAATGGGATTAAAATTCAAGATGAAAGGACATGAATGACAATACTCGCTGATGAAACTGCTGTCCTCAGGGACAGAGAAGAAGAATTACAGGATCTATTGAATGGAATGAACTGACTACTGAGTACTGAATATGGTTTGAGAGTAAATCGAAGAAAGACGAAACTAATGAGAAGTAGCAGAAAGGAGAACAGAGAGAATCGTAACATGAGAACTGAGGATCAAGAAGTACACGAAGTTAAGAAATTCTGCTACCTAGGCAGCAAAATGACGCCTCATGGACGGAGAAAACAGGACGTAAAACGTAGACTTGCACTGACAAAGTGGGGATCCCTGGCCAAGAGAAGTCTACTAGCATCTAACACAGGAAAATATTTCTGAGAATGTACGTTTGGGTCACAGAATTGTATGGTGGGGACACATGGACTGTGGGAAAACAGGAAAAGAAGAGAATCGAAGCATTTGAATTGTGGTGCTACAGAAGAAAGTTGAAAATTACGTGGACCGATAAGTACAGGAGATTCTCCACAGAATTGGTGAAGAAAGGAATATTTGGAATACACCTACAAGAAGGAGGGACAGGATGATAGGACATCTGTTAAGGCATCAAGGAAAAACTTCCATTATATTAGAGGGAACTGTAAAGGGGAAAAACGGTAGGGGAAGACAGAGATTGGCATACGTCCAGCAAATAATTGAGGACGTAGGTTGCAACAGCTACTCTGAGATGGAAAGTTTGGCACCGGAGAGGAATTCGTGGCGGGCTTCTCAAACCAATGAGAAGCCTGAAAGAAAAAAAAGGATTGCAGTACCGGTACTCAAGAATCAGTCGAATTAGGATTTTGTAAGGTATCACGGTTGTGAAGGAACGTTTTCCTTAGGATTCTTCCAGCGTATGTGAGTCTAGCATCTGTTTCCTAGCCTAGTTTTACGTGATCGTTGTTCCATCGTGAGCAGTTCCTGATGCAAACAATATTTAGAACATCATCTGGAGAGGGTATGGTTCAAATGGCTCAGAGCACTATGGGACATAACATCTGAGGTCATCAGTCCCCTAGAACCTACAACTACTTAAACCTAACTAAAGGACATCACACACATCCATGTCCCATGCCCGAGGCAGGATTCGAACCTGCGACCGTAGCTGTCGTGCGGTTCCAGACTGTAGCGCCTAGAACCGCTCGGCCACCCCGGCCGGCAAGAGAGGGTATGTTTACTTCAGTAGATTAGCACGTTTCTGAATGAAACTGAAAATCAGGAAGCTCCTCGAACAGCAATTCCTTTCGGACCCGAAGCATTTTATCTCCTCATTGACATAAGCTATATTTTAATCCACTGGTGTGTATTTATATCTCATATTTTCTTCCATCAATAGCTTCCTTGCGGTTACTGGTCAGAATGTACGTACGTTTTTTTATAACACGGATTACTTTTGTGTGAATAAAACATTATTATTGCGGTTTTCAAAAAAATTTCGTAACTTTGCAGCTTGAAGTGCAGCGGAGTACTCCACTTTGTCATCTGAGATGACAAACTCTTCTTATTAAATCTAAACGCTTAAAGTCTTCCACTGTGCTCTAATGATAACTAATTAAGTGGAATTTTGTCTTTCTTTGAGAGTGAAGCCCCTGTCTGCCAGTGAAGGACGGGACCCAGCGCTTAGCCAACAGAAGTCACAGCATTAGTCGAGAGCGACTTTGGTGCCATGCGAAGAGGGGGGGGGGGGGGCAGAAGCACTGAAGGGTGGGGTCCGCGCGCAGAATTCGGTGATCGTATCTCCCTCCCTCGACACTCCCCCAATCCCTCGCCTTTTTCTCTCCCTGCCCTATCCCTGTTCACCCGATGCGGCGTGCGGCTGGGTGGTGAGGGGTGGGGAGCGATTAAGAACACACAGGAGACGTGATGTAGCAAAGATGTTCATTCTGCAAGTATCATCCGACGATTGTGGAAAAGTACGTCTACATACCGTGTTTCGTTAACGACTGCATCCGGCTGGACACCCCAGAACAATGAAAACAGTTAACTCGCAGGGAACGTTGGAGATAACACAAATCGAAATACTCCGAGCTGCTTAAGCTGGTCATCGGAACAAATGGGATAATGAATTTCTCCAAAAATCGTGTTTACGTACAATCTCATTGCTGCGAACGTATTGCAGAAATTCGTCAGCTACATCAGCAGATTAAGTGCCGAATCCAACGGGCTCGATCAGAGTACAAGCAATTCGGTAACAAAAGGACTTTATTTCCGTTTAGAGATTTATTGCTCAATATCTGACGCAAATGAAAATTAATCTTTGTAGGAGCGATTGTGCGGACGACTTTTTAAATTGAAATGCCTAAACAGTTTTCATTTCATCGGATAACCGTGTTATTTGTCTGCGAAGCGTCAGATAATGGTCGCTGCGCGCGTAGAAATTGTTTGATTATTTGTTTTGAAAAAGCGTGCCGGCAGCTGTTGGCGCTCGTGGCCCTGCGGGAGCAGTTGCAGTGTAGCGGTTCCGCGGAGCCCAAAGGCAGCTCAGCGCGCCCTGATGGGCTGCCAGCAGCCACAAAGCACGGCCTGGCCCAGTGTGTGTGTGTGTGTGTGTGTGTGTGTGTGTGTGTGTGTGTGTGTCCGCGCGCGCGAGCGCGTGCGCATCGCTCACCGCCGCCGCTGTGCAATCTACGTAATGGACCAAAACTCTGCGGGACCATTCCCGCGTGAAATATTGCATTCGCACCGCTGTATACACAGCCTCGCCACGCCGCGCCCGAGGTCTGACGTCACCCCGGCCCGCTGCGGCCCCACTTGCCACCTGGCTCTCATCCCTCGGCGTCGCTTTCAAACCGACGCTCGCGCGCAACAAAAGCTGTGAACTTTTAGCGCGCCGTGTCGGAGAGCGTGAACTTCACCGCTCTGCCCCGCGGGGGGAAGGGCGTTTTGTCCGGGCGTATCTTCCACTGCGGAAACAACTCAGCCGTGACGTTTCAGCGCGCTGGCTTCCGTAAAAGAGCCGAAGTGGTGATGGTGGTTGTCGCAAAAGTGCAGATTTCATTCAAACCCATTTTAAGCTTTCTGCGCTGGCGGATGTGTCCACTTATAGCGGCTGCGCACTTTTAATTCTTGAATGTGTAACTGTGTTTCGACAGTTGCTGATATATCTGCTTCATTCACAAGGCAGGTGCTCGGTAGATCTCTATCAGGAGATTCGAATCGCCGTGACAGAGGACGAATTTGTAACAGGAAGTAGGCAGCTACTGACGTGTGTGTGTGTGTGTGTGTGTGTGTGTGAGGGAGAGCGAGCGAGAGAGAGAGAGAGAGAGAGAGAGAGAGAGAGAGAGAGAGATTGGGGTGGGGCGAAGAACAGCGAACTGCAGCTGCAGTCAGTTTTCTGACCCTTTAAATCTGGCCCTGTATACAGACTAAATCTCCACGTTTTCGAGCGACGTTACGCAACGCAGAGCAAGGCGATTAATCGTTCCGAAAGGACCCCAAAGTGAACAAGTGAGACAAAGCAAAACGTACCTTCGTAATCGAGGTTGGGGGTAGGGCACTTCTTCAAGTCATGTTCTGACAGACAACAAGTGTTACAGATGATCTGCGTGATTACTCCATATGACAGTCATGTCTACTCCTCACTCTCACTTATTTGTTTGCTATTAATACATTACATATGTCACCTCGCCCGGAATTTCCCGACCTTTCACGGATATACTGTTAAGAACTATTCTTCGATCCAAAACGGACTCGGGACAGAAGGGCGTATCTTACATTTTTAAGCAAAACGTCACACGCACGTTGTGAACCATTTTAACAAAAGCCACCGAGAACACCAAACTTCTCATTCAAAGACCATTATAAATCTTTGTCAGATAAAGACTCACTGGGATAATGTACGCAAGACTGCGAACATAACAATAACTCTTAGCATGTAGAACAAAAACGAAACAACAGCTGTAACTTAATCAGCTATTATTTATTTTTCTTTAAGCATGTGGCATCCTTTTCTGAAGTGACTTCAGAAAAATGTTCCTCGAATCTAGATTTATTTGATGGCTTCTGCCGTACTGCACCAAGCATCCGTTTACAGTGTGTATAGGGGCCGGAGGATGGCACTAGTGAAGCGCCGAAACTGATAGATTAAAGAAAAATAATAAGTAATTGAGATACGGCTGTTCCTTTATTTTGTTCTACATGCTGTTAAGAATTATTGTTATGTTAGCAGAGTCTTGCGTGAATTATCCCAGGGAGCCAGCCGGTGTGGCCGAGCGGTTCTAGGCGCTTCAGTCTGGAACCGCACGACCGCTACGGTTGCAGGTTCGAATCCTGCCTCGGGCATGGATGTGTGTGATGTGCTTAGGTTAGTTAGGTTTAAGTAGTTCTTAGACTGATGACCTCAGATATTAAGTCCCATAGTGCTTAGAGCCATTTATCCCAGGGAGTCCTTACGTGATGAAGATTTACAATGATCTTCGAATGAGAAGTTTGGAGTTCTTGGTGGCTTTTGTTAAAATGGTTCACGATAGGCGTGTTGACGTTTTACTTATAAATGTAAGATACGCCCTTCTGTACTTTCATCCAACACAGTGTAAGGAGATACTGCATGAAATCAATTTTGTTTGTCCGCATGGCAGAGTACTGTCGAATTATGTGAGTACAGTACCTTGTAGTCTTTATCCTGAAGAGGCAATTCTAGCAAAGGTGGCCCGCGTCGACCTCGACAAAATACAGTTCTTTTTTAAAAATATTGTCGTTTGGTACACTGGTTAGTTTTAATACCTGCAGCTGTCATTGAAATGATGATAGCTTCTGCATGCATATTTCCGCAGATGTAAATACGCTTCTACCTATATCAATCCAATGTCTGGTGCGCACTGTTGCGGTTTTCGATACATCAGTTTTAAATTTTATTTGACGAAACATTTATGAGTTATCAAATGAAATATAAATGAATTTAGTGTATTATTAAATAGAGTCGATTCATATTTGACGATAGCTTAGTCACTGCGACGCTCGCTGAGGTAACGATAGTAAAATTGTGAAGAGCCGTCGAATATAACAAAGGATTTAAGAAACTATACTTGTAAAATAAAGTTGCCGTTAACCACCATACAAAATGCTTAAAGTAGTTTCCGTGGATAAGGACCTTTTATAAGATAATGATATCCCGCCAAGATTTTGAATTCTCTAATCACACTTAATGAATTTCACCGTGTCTTGTACTGAATGATGACCACTTGAGAGGATAAGTTGTGTGCTTAGAGAGAAAACGCTTCTTGCACCTTATAGTTCGTTGGGAAGTTCTCCAAATGGAAATGTATTCATTACCACGTGTCTCGAAAATCATCTGATGAGTCATGTGAGTCGTAAACGAAATTTCAGGAGGACCTGACATGACACCACGTGCAGACGACGCTGGTATTCGTAGGTTTTTGAGTAGTAGTTGTTGTTGTTGTGGTCTTCAGTCCTGAGACTGGTTTGATGCAGCTCTCCATGCTACTCTATCCTGTGCAAGCTTCTTCATCTCCCAGTACCTACTGCAACCTACATCCTTCTGAATCTGCTTAGTGTATTGATCTCTTGGTCTCCCTCTACGATTTTTACCCTCCACGCTGCCCTCCAATGCTAAATTTGTGATCCCTTGATGCCTCAGGACATGTCCTACCAACCGATCGCTTCTTCTAGTCAAGTTGTGCCACAAACTTCTCTTCTCCCCAATCCTATTCAATACCTCCTCATTAGTTACGTGATCTACCCATCTAATCTTCAGCATTCTTCTGTAGCACCACTTTTCGAAAGCTTCTATTCTCTTCTTGTCCAAACTATTTACCGTCCATGTTTCACTTCCATACATGGCTACACTCCATACAAATACTTTCAGAAATGACTTCCTGACACTTAAATCTATATTCGATGTTAACAAATTTCTCTTCTTCAGAAACGCTTTCCTTGCCATTGCCAATCTACATTTTATATCCTCTCTACTTCTACCATCATTAGTTATTTTGCTCCCCAAATAGCAAAACTCCTTTACTACTTTAAGTGTCTCATTTCCTAATCTAATACCCTCAACATCACCCGACTTAATTCGACTACATTCCATTATCCTCGTTTTGCTTTTGTTGATGTTCATCTTATATCCTCCCTTCAAGACACCATCCATTCCGTTCAACTGCTCTTCCAAGTCCTTTGCTGTCTCTGACAGAATTACAATGTCATCGGCGAACCTCAAGGTTTTTATTTCTTCTCCATGGATTTTAATACCTATTCCGAATTTTTCTTTTGTTTCCTTTACTGCTTGCTCAATATACAGATTGAATAACATCGGGGAGAGGCTACAACCCTGTCTTACTCCCTTCCCAATCACTGCTTCCCTTTCATGTCCCTCGACTCTTATAACTGCCATCTGGTTTCTGTACAAATTGTAAATAGCCTTTCGCTCCCTGTATTTTACCCCTGTCAACTTCAGAATTTGAAAGAGAGTATTCCAGTTAATGTTGTCAAAAGCTTTCTCTAAGTCTACAAATGCTAGAAACGTAGGTTTGCCTTTTCTTAGTCTTTCTTCTAAGATAAGTCGTAAGGTCAGTATTGCCTCACGTGTTCCAGTATTTCTACGGAATCCAAACTGATCTTCCCCGAGGTCGGCTTCTACTAGTTTTTCCATTCGTCTGTAAAGAATTCGTGTTAGTATTTTGCAGCTGTGGCTTATTAAACTGATTGTTCGGTAATTCTCACATCTGTCAACACCTGCTTTCTTTGGGATTGGAATTATTATATTCTTCTTGAAGTCTGAGGGTATTTCGCCTGTTTCATACATCTTGCTCACCAGATGGTAGAGTTTTGTCAGGACTGGCTCTCCCAAGGCCGGTAGTAGTTCCAATGGAATGTTGTGTACTCCGGGGGCCCTGTTTCGACTCAGGTCTTTCAGTGCTCTGTCAAACTCTTCACGCAGTATCGTATCTCCCATTTCATCTTCATCTACATACTCTTCCATTTCCATAATATTGTCCTCAAGTACATCGTCCTTGTATAGACCCTCTGTATACTCCTTCCCCCTTTCTGCTTTCCCTTCTTTGCTTGGAACTGGGTTTCCATCTGAGCTCTTGATATTCATACAAGTGGTTCTCTTCTCTCCAAAGGTCTCTTTAATTTTCCTGTAGCCAGTATCTATCTTACCCCTAGTGAGATAAGCCTCTACATCCTTACATTTGTCCTCTAGCCATCCCTGCTTAGCCATTTTGCACTTCCTGTCGATCTCATTTTTGAGACGTTTGTATTCCTTTCTGCCTGCTTCATTTACTGCATTTTTATATTTTCTCCTTTCATCAATTAAATTCAATATTTCTTCTGTTACCCATGGATTTCTACTAGCCCTCATCTTTTTACCTACTTGATCCTCTGCTGCCTTCACTACTTCATCCCTCAAAGCTACCCATTCTTCTTCTACTGTATTTCTTTCCCCCATTCCTGTCAATTGTTCCCTTATGCTCTCCCTGAAACTCTGTACAACCTCTGGTTCTTTCAGTTTATCCAGGTCCCATCTCCTTAAATTCCCACCTTTTTGCAGTTTCTTCAGTTTTAATATACAGGTCATAACCAATAGATTGTGGTCAGAGTTCACATCTGCCCCTGGAAATGTCTTACAATTTAAAACCTGGTTCATAAATCTCTGTCTTACCATTAGATAATCTATCTGATACCTTTTAGTATCTCCAGAGTTCTTCCATGTATACAACCTTCTATCATGATTCTTAAACCAAGTGTTAGCTATGATTAAGTTGTGCTCTGTGCAAAATTCTACCAGGCGGCTTCCTCTTTCATTTCTTAGCCCCAATCCATATTCACCTACTACGTTTCCTTCTCTCCCTTTTCCTACACTCAAATTCCAGTCACCCATGACTATTAAATTTTCGTCTCCCTTCACTATCTGAATAATTTCTTTTATTTCATCATACATTTCTTCAATTTCTTCGTCATCTGCAGAGCTAGTTGGCATATAAACTTGTACTACTGTAGTAGGTGTGGGCTTCGTATCTATCTTGGCCACAATAATGCGTTCACTAAGCTGTTTGTAGTAGCTTACCCGCCTTCCTATTTTCCTATTCATTATTAAACCCACTCCTGCATTATCCCTATTTGACTTTGTGTTTATAACCCTGTAGTCACCTGACCAGAAGTCTTGTTCCTCCTGCCACCGAACTTCACTAATTCCCACTATATCTAACTTTAACCTATCCATTTCCCTTTTCAAATTTTCTAACCAACCTGCCCGATTAAGGGACCTGACATTCCACGCTCCGATCCGTAGAACGCCAGTTTTCTTTCTCCTGATAACGACATCCTCTTGAGTAGTCCCCGCCCGGAGATCCGAATGGGGGACTATTTTACCTCCGGAATATTTTACCCAAGAGGACGCCATCATCATTGAGTAGTATTGAACCTGTTATGCAACGAATCACCGTTGGTAGCTATACAATGGAAGTATCAAGCTTTTAAAACTAGCGCCAGGGGCAATGATTCATGTGAAACTGTTCTGAACATCTTTTGTGAAAATTACTTCGAACACTTACCTAGAAAATTGACTCATGAGGGCAACAGCTTAGAACATTAGTGACTAACAAAATGGTTCAAATGGCTCTAAGCACTATGGGACTTAACATCTGAGGTCATCAGTCCCCTAGACTTAGAACTACTTAAACCTAACTAACTTAAGGACATCATACACATTCATGCCCGAGGCAGGATTCGAACCTGCGACCGTAGGAGCCTCGTAATTCCGGACTAAAGCACCTTGGACCGCTCGTCCACCGCGGCCAGCAGTAACTAACAGACCTGAAGTTTTATAAATAGTTTACATAGAGGAGAAAGTTAGTGACCTCATGACTGTTATACAAGAGCCAATAAAAACTGATGCTCTTGCCTAATATCGTGTAGGGCCCCCGCAAGCACACAGAAGTACCCCAACACGACGTGGCTTAGACTCGACTGATGTATTGTCGCGTCCCAAGCGTGGGTATTGCGAGGGATTGAGCGACACGGTTCGTGAATGGGATTTAGCCGGTTGACCTTAGTGAGAGGGAGACTTTTTGATCTGGCTAAGATGTAGAAATCCCTGGTGTGAAGGTACAAGGCTAGGAAGCGGGTAGAATTAAAGTCTTGCTAACTTTAATAAATTGCAGTTTATTGTGAATGAATACAGCTCACCCTAACTGCGTGGTGGTTGCATTCACAGGAAGGCTAAGTCTAATACAGAGACGGTGACTGACTCCACCGTTCCGACTGCCTACTAGAAGCTCTGCAATATTTCCTAGCACCCTACGTTAGAGTCCCACGGCTACGCCCTAACGCTCTTCAGCGACTATCTCCGGCTGCCTGCCTACAGCCCGTTCCTCAGCCCAAGTCGGCTGCTGCTATCACGCTCTAACTACTCGACCAGACAAGACTACGCTCTCAGAGCGGCGTGCTCTCGGGTTTTGTTAGCGTTTCCCCTTCGACCCCGCCAGCGCTTGGCATGACGTAGCGTCGAAGGCAACTTGTCCTTATTTGGTATCGTTAAAGCATTGTTGTTGCTGTTGTTCTTCAGAGGCTGAGTGGAGGTACAGAGACGCCTCGCCCTTTATGGTCACGCACTGCGTCCTGAGCCCTTCATTGGCTCCTCATGACGTAGCGCTGTCCCCACCAAGGGCCCCTCTTTCTTTCTCTCTCCACTCCCAGACCTCTCTCTCTAGCCAGGAATGCTTTCTGTTAATACTCCTTAATTGATTGCTTATCATGAGTCCCTACACAGACCTTCGTTTGTATCTGCTGGCTGTTTGGTTTCTTATCAAGCGCCGCTGCCCAACAGTTTGACTGCCGCCTCGGCTGACCCTTCGGCCACGCCTGGCGTCCAGCGCTACAACTTCATCTTCTTCCTACGTACTATTCTCAAGGTACTGCAATTAGACTTGGCTTGTTCCTGCGGTTACAACAGTATGACGTGGTGCTGGAGGGAATTGACACCATGAATCCTGCAGGGCTGTCCAAAAATCAATAAAAGTACGAGGAGTGGAGATCTCTTCTGAACAGCACGTTGCAGGGCATCAAAGATACTCTCAATACTGTTCATGTCTGGGGAGTTTGGTGACTAGCGGAAGTGTGTAAACTCAGAAGTGTTTCTGGAGCCAGTCTGTAGCAATTCTGCGTGTTTGGGGTGTCGCATTGTCCTGCTGGACATGAGTGGATTAAGGTGATCAGATAGGACGCTTACGTACGTGTCATCTGTCAGAGTCGTATCTAGACTATCAGGGGTCCCATATCACGCCAACTGCACACGCCCTACACCATTAAAGAGCCTCCACCAGCTTGAACAGTCCCTGCTGCCAAGCAGGGTCCATGGATTCACGAGGTTGTCTCCATACCCGTACACATCCATCCTCTCAATACGATTTGAAACGAGACTCGTCCGACCAGGCAACATATTTCCAGTCATCAACAGCCCATTGTCGGTGTTGACGGGCCCAGGCGAGGCGTAAAGCTTTGTGTCGTCCAGTCATCAAGCCTAGACGAGTGGGCCTTCGGTGATGTTTCGTTGAATGGTTCGCATGCTGACACTTGTTGATGGCCCAGCACTGAAATCTGCAGCAATTTGCGGAAGGGTTGCACTTCTATCACGTTGAACGATTCTCTTTTGTTGTCGTTGGTCCCGTTCTTGCAGGATCTCTTTCCGCCCGCAGCGGTGTCGGAGATTTGATGTCTTACCGGATTCCTGATATTCACGGTACTCTCGTGAAATGGTCGTATGGGAAATTACCCACTTCATCCCTATCTCGGAGATATGTCCCATCCGTCGTGCGTCAACACCACGTTCAAACGCGCTTACGAAAATCTTGATAACCTGCCATTGTATCAACAGTAACCGATCTAACAACTGCTTCAGATACTTGTTGTCTTATATAGACGTTGCCGACTGTAGCGCTTATTATGCCTGTTTACATGTCTCTGTATTTGAATACGTATGCCTACACCAGTTTCTCTGGGGCTTCGCATAACTTAAAGACAAGATAGGTAAAAATAACATACTAAACATTCGCTGGAATGAATGAAAGTCCGGGACAAAGTTGCTCGAGTTCTTCCAGTCGTACAAAGAATTCTGGACAGCCACACATCGGCGACATCGACTGAGGGGAAGCCAAGCGCGTAGAGACTGGACCAGAAAGGAGTGCGCCGGCTGGTGTGGCCGAGCGGTTCTAGAGGCTTCAGTCTGGAACCGCGCAACCGCTGCGGTCGCAGGTTCGAATCCTGTCTCGGGCATGGATGTATGTGATGTCCTTAGGTTAGTTAGGTTTAAATAGTTCTAAGTTCTAGGGGACTGATGACCTCAGATGTTAAGTTCCATAGTGCTCAGAGCCATTTGAACAAAAAAGGAGTGCGGTCGCTTTCACAAGAATTCCTTAATAATTGAGCCGTCCTGGATCCCCACGATTCCTCTTTCGGCCTGCTGGCACAACCTTCTGCACTTGCGTTCCGCGACGTGCCACTTCGGCTTTTGGCGAGCAGCCGTAGGGGCAGAGAGAGATATGAGATGAAGTTGGGCGGCCTTCCGGGTCGAAGGCGGAACGTGGCGCTGTGCTAGTGGCAGTCAGCACGTGTTGCTTTCTGTGTTTTGACGAGCTTGCTATTTCCTGTTTGGGGACAGGTGGTGGATTAATCGGCTGCGTGCCTCTCGGGCGATATTCGTGCGTTACTTCTGTGACCTGTTCTTGCTGACTTGCTAGTACAGTATCACTGATGCATGACTTTGGTGGGTAAACCTTGGGGTTGTTGGTTCTGTGAGCCTGCCTACTGCTACGTGATAAAGCGTTGCTCCAGCCTCCATTGCTCTGAGTTGGCTTACAGCCTTGTTAGCGGCTTACTGTGTAATTTTGCCCGATATTTGTAAAAGGTTTTCGAGCGCAGCCCAGTTTTCAGGGTGTGCTGTGGATGGGATTTCTCACGTTAAGTATCTGCTTAAATACCTTAATAGTTTAAATGGGTCAAATGGCTCTAAGCACTAAGGGACTTAACATCTGAGGTCATCAGTCCCCTAGACCTAGAGCTACTTAAACCTAAATAACCAAAGGACATGTAACCACCCCCTCACTTATCGACCTAAATGACAGCGAAAAATTAAACCGCATGCACCTAATGGAAATTTGGGAAAAGCAATCGTCACCGAAGTTAATTTGTCGGTAAAGAGGGAGGAAAGGGTTACATCTAAATGAAAGGAAAAATGCAAATGAAATTGGTGGAAATTAATTTTGAGAAAAGGGTAAAATTAATAAAGAAAGTAAATGTGCGGCCGTTACGTTAACAAATAATTGGCGTTAATTGATATTTGAGATTTTGGGAAAATTATTGTCGCCAGTCCTATGGACAACTACTATAATAACTGAAAATGAAATATTAATGCACATATAATTAGCACTAAAAGCGTGGCAACTGGAGGTTGACACGTGTTGTTGGAAAACTGAATGTTTGTCAGAAGCAATAAATTTCTCTACACTCTGACTTAATTTAGCAAAAGAATTAATAAAAAGGGAAAATTGAAAGTTAATTTATTGACTGAAATTAATAGTGAACTTTGTTGCAGAAGCACTACGAAATTCAATAAAATAAGGTTAGTCTTGGGCTACCTCTCTAACATTCTGTATGCTGTCTGTCTGTTCTATATCGTGTCTTCCTACCACTTTCGTGCAACGACGCTCTGAGCGTATTTTTTAGGGAATTGTCTAGTTTTTAGGGAATTGTCTGGGACCTGTTGCTGGTAAGGAGACGCCAGACCACACATGACATGTAGAATTCAGAAGAGTTCAGTGAGACTAGCGATGATATAACCAAATACTTAATGATTTCAGCGTCAGCTCCACTGCACTCCCTGTAAAATAATCTTAATACTAACTAAATTTAGTGGAAGGGGTTCAAGGCTTTCCTATTTTTAGTTAGCTGGTAAAATAACGTCGAAAAAGCAGTTAAGTTTACCATTGGAAATTTTATTCTACTCACAAAACATTATTTCTAAATTGCACTATTCATAAAAGGAAATGTTTTAATACAGGATGGTAAAAAACCAACTGCGTTCAACAAAAATGTGAACGAATATTCCCTGAATGGGTTTCCAAGTTCTACAATGGATCGAAGGATGACCTATGCCATATCACATCTATAATCTAGGTTTAAATTAAGTTTCACAAAAGAGAAAACTATCAAAATGGTCTATGGTGACCCTCAATTATCTTTTTCATTACTTATCTAACTTGTCGTAAATTACAGTGGCTGATGTGGCTTCTCAATAACTATATAACAGAAAAATCATCGCATTTCAGATTTTTACTTCAAGTGGCAAATGTGAACACCATGAGCTTTATTTGACGATCGACACTAGTATTACGCAAAAAGGGGGTGTAACAGATGAGACTTCTGCAGTTCTGAGTGAAGCCATATGCGCTCAAAAATGCGGCATCGCGTGTGTTCATTACCTTGTCGGTGTTCGTCAGGGGACGGCGGCCGACGCAGCTCCGCTCACCTCGCTGTCTCGGAAGTAACTCTCCTCCTAACTTCTCCTTACTACAATTTACCGAAGTTGGTTTAAAAAAACTATATGGCTGTGTTTTCATCTGACCAATCAGGGTCTCATTTTAACCTTAAGCTCCGCCTACAAAAATTCTGTCCATCCAATGAGAAACGTTATACTTTTCGTGGTTGGGCAATGTTTTTTAAAGTTTGCAACGTAACAGAGACGCGAAAAAGTCTCACGCTAAAACTTGCGGGCGGTGTGGTCCTAGCGGTTAGCTGGCGACGTGGGTGTCCGTCCGTCACTTATCGTAGGGCCTTCCAGCTTAACACGGTTCTGCTCCCTGCTTCTGTTCTCGTTTCTCCCCTCGGAACTGCGTCTGTCCCACGGTGGGAAGGTATGACATGCATTTAGACATTCTTGTGTTAGTCTGTGGTATTCCATTTGCTCACTCGTTACTCGTATTACTTTGGTTAATTTAATGTCACGATTTATTCGGAGCTATGTGACATACTACTGGATTTGCTTATCATGTCAGGGTTTTCATGGAAGGTGTTGGATTTGTCTGACACCTTACACCTCAACAATCATTTTAAAAGCTACTTGAATCTACACAATTTAGAAATAAGAGATTTAACTTTGAACTTGAATTAAATGATTCTGAACAATTAACAATAGTAAAATTTAGTACATACCAAGCTGAGCTGCAGTCACAGGTAAGCTAAAATATGGTAACAAAACTCGCACTCTTAACTTGTGCTTGTGTAATCTAAATATTGTAGCCAGCTATGAATACCTTAACTGAACTTTGAAATTAAAGCAGTGAAATGGAATGGTGTTTGAATTTCAACGACACTCGGGTTCATTCCGGAAAAGGAAGGGACCCTGCTTGGTAATGCAATTGGGACAATGAGCAACAAAGGTTCATGCTACGTTGCTGTAATTTTGTGAGGCAAATTGGACAGTTTGAAAAGCTGAGATCTGCCATACAGTTCGAAAACTTTACGTGCTTCCAGTCTTCCTTGTTGGTTGATTGAAGGTTTGCAGTCGTCGATCGGGGAGGCTGTTGCAGAAGCAGATGTTGGCGCGCCTTCTTCTCGACACGGTCACCAGGCGAAACGGGCTCTTGATGTGCGCCAGCTAATGCTTCCCGTCCGCGACACCGCGTCAGAAACTATCATAGCAAGTCGAGCGCAATAACATGCTGCCAAACCCAGAAAGCGCGGCAACTCGCGGGAGCTTCACACAACACACCTGCTCCACCGCCCTACTCCAGCCAGACTCCCTCTGCCCGCGCTCCATGCGGCAGAGTTAACACTACCAAAGATTCTAAACACTTTTGTTCTCCACACAACTGTCGATGTAATCGTTCGATAGCATAGTTTTCCCTAGGCCAGACCCAGCGTAAAAATACAAATAATATTTACAAAACAAACCAATTATACATCGACATAAATGACAGAAATGTCATATCTTCAGGTAACAAAATAAGGAAAAAAAATTATAGTACAATAGATGGAAATAGGAGGATATGCATTTCCAGCGTTACAGACACCACACACATCCATGCCCGAGGCAGGATTCGAATCTGCGACCGTAGCAGCAGCACGGTTCCGGACTGGAGCGCCTAGAATCGCTCGGCCGTAACGGCGGGCCTTTAGTAGTTTAAACTTGATGCGTTTAAAAGTTTATCTTTCTTAAAGTCTGTATTTATTACGGTCATTATCAGTTTTTAACCAAGCAGGCTATGTTACTGAACTATGTTTTAGATTTCCTGATGCGCACCAGCTATGCACGTGTCAATAAGGTTACTACACTTGCATTATTTAAGGTAAGCTCGACAGTGTGGACTACCTGCCCACGTCGTTGGCCTTCCAGTTTCCTGTTTAAGTACTGTTATTCGAGTTTATTACCTTTAGCCACATGTTTATGTAAATTAAATATGGTGATTTTGGCTATTTATTATATGGGTTGTTACTTCCCTATAGAATCTCTGGTAATTTGACGCTACTAGGGATCTTTATTTAGGTTATTTGCGTCGCAACCTCCTGTTATCGAATGCCGATAGTTTTGGGTCAAGTGATTTCATTTACAGCCTTTTAACATTTATATTTATTCTACAAGCGGAACCCACTGTGACTTCCTGTCGGTTGTGGCGGTGCTGGCCGCTGTGTACTTGTGCGAGGCGGGCTTCGGGAGCGAGAGACAGTGAAGTGCAGCATGTGTTGGCTCGCTGCGGCATGGCTCCGATGCGTATTACAGTCGCCAGTGTGGTGGTTTGATTCCAGCTTCCTTCCTGTATCTTGACCATTTTTACGCCGAGCTATCTGAGTTTCTTGCCTTATTCCAGCCTAAATTGCTGATCGTTATATGATTTTGGGGTGTGATTCTTATTTCAATAAATTCTGACTCGGGGAGTGGCTCTCCTTCTCTGAGCAGTTCTGTAAATCAGAGCAAATTTGGGTTTTAACGGATAATGCTTTTTGCTTACGTTTTTAAAAGGTTCTTATTTTACTTACATTGCAATTGTTTTTCTATTGTCACACAGGTCAACCTGGTAAATTATTGTGATTGATTGTGCTTCCTTTTCCATTATTTCATTGTCAGGATGAACTGAATTATTCACTCGAGTTCTTGTAATTGCCAGTAATTGCTCTTTTCATCTTAAACAAATTGGATTTGAACTATTATTCTGTATCGCTTCTGGGGACTTATCCATTTGCTGTTAACGATATTTTTAAGGACGTTTTACTTACCACTTGGTAAAATCATTGAGAATTTTAACTACTGTTAAACTAGATGCTGTGTTGGCTTAAGAGCCAACACCGTGTTGCTAGAGGAGGCCGAAATACACGCGTTTAAACTCACGCAGACTGGCGTGAGGTCTGGAACAATTAAAGGAGTTGAGTCTAATAAATTAAGAACGTAGTGGCTTGAATACTTAACTTTAATCCATAATTGGTGTACATCGCTCTTGACGGTACTCTAAAAACAATCTCAATATAAACTGGTAATGGCACCTTGCTAGGTCTTAGCAAATGACGTAGCTGAAGGCTATGCTAACTATCGTCTCGGCAAATGAGAGCGTATTTGTCAGTGTAGCATCGCTAGCAAAGTCTGCTGTACAAC
Source organism: Schistocerca nitens (assembly GCF_023898315.1). Classification (NCBI taxonomy): domain Eukaryota; kingdom Metazoa; phylum Arthropoda; class Insecta; order Orthoptera; family Acrididae; genus Schistocerca; species Schistocerca nitens. Next base: position 517,138,122 of record NC_064614.1, read on the forward strand.
TGGGGCGAGTGCTAGGAAGTCTCTCTAGACCTGCCGTGTGGTGGCGCTCGGTCTGCAATCACTGACAGTGGCGACAGGCGGGTCCGACGTATACTAACGGACCGCGGCCGATTTAAAGGCTACCACCTAGCAAGTGTGGTGTCTGGCGGTGACACCACACTAGAACTTTTTTCAAATATATTTGATAATTTATCCTCTTGTTGTTCTGAAAGTTCTTGTGAAGTATACGGGCACTTCTGACACCATTTATAAATGTATACAGGGTTTGAGAAAGTGGGGAGGTGGTTGTTACGTATGCCTCGTGACGACAGTGTGCAGGAGATCAGGCGGTCAGGATTTGCTAGTGGGCATCCAGGGCTGCCGTTAAATGACAAAACATGAAATTAGGTACAATAACGTGAATATACAATACTGGCCATTAAAATTGCTACACCAAGAAGAAATGCAGATGATAAACGAGTATTCATTGGACAAATCTATTATACTAGAACTGACATGTGATTACATTTTCACGCAATTTGGGTGCATAGATTCTGAGAAACCAGTACCCAGAACAACCACCTCTGGCCGTAATAACGGCCTTGATACGCCTGGGCATTGAGTCAGGTACAGCTGCTCATGCAGCTTCAACACGATACCACAGTTCATCAAGAGTAATGAGTGGCGTATTGTGACGAGCCAGTTGCTCGGCCACCATTGACCAGACGTTTTCAATTGGTGAGAGATCTGGAGAATGTGCTGGCCAGGGCAGCAGTCGAACATTTTCTGTATCCAGAAAGGCCTATACAGGACCTGCAACATGCGGTCGTGCATTATCCTGCTGAAATGTAGGGTTTTGCAGGGATCGAATAAAGGGTAGAGCCACGGGTCGTAACACATCTGAAATGTAACGTCCACTGTTCAAAGTGCCGTCAATGCGAACAAGAGGTGACTGAGACGTGTACCGAATGGCACCCCATACCATCACGCCGGGTGATACGCCAGTATGGCGATGACGAATACACACTTCCAATGTGCGTTCACCGCGATGTCACCACCACGGATGCGACCATCATGATGCTGTAAACAGTACCCAGGTTCGTCGTTGAGTACACCATCGCAGGCGTTCCTGTCTGTGATGCAGCGTCAAGAGTAACCGCAGCCATGGTCTCCGAGCTGATAGTCCATGCTGCTACAAACGTCGTCGAAATGTTTGTGCAGATGGTTGTTGTCTTGCAAACGTCCCCATGTGTTGACTCAGGGATCGTGACGTGGCTGCACAATCCGTGCACAGCCATGCGGATAAGATGCCTGTCATCTCGATTGCTAGGTGATACGAGGCCGTTGGGATCAACCACGGCGTCCCGTATTACCCTCTTGCACCCACCGATTCCATATTCTGCTAACAGTCATTAAACCTCGACCAACGCGAGCAGCAATGTCGCGATACGATAAACCGCAATCGCGATAGGCAACAATCCGACCTTTATCAAAGTCAGAAACGTGATGGTACGCATTTCTGCTCCTTATACGAGGCATCACAACAACGTTTTACCATGCAACGCTTGTCAACTGCTGTTTGTGTATGAGAAATCGGTTGGAAACTTTCCTCATGTCAGCACGTTTTAGGTGTCGCCACTGGCGCCAACCATTTGTGAATGCTCTGAAAAGCTAATCTTTTGCATATCACAGCATCTTCTCCCTGTCGGTTAAATTTCGTGTCTGTAGCACGTCATCTTCGTGGTGTAGCAATTTTACTGGCCGTAGTGTATTTCCGGGTACGGTATACAAGGCCGCGCCATGGGTCGGAAGTTACCAGGTTTAGGCTAGTCCAGGAGGTCGAACAATTAACTGAAATGGGCAACGGAAGAGGAAGCGGTTCATGTTAACTTACGTTGGTGGCCGGGCGTGAAAAGCAGAGCCAGAGGCTCTGCCTTCCAAAAAGACGTCTATTCTCCTCGAAGCGAGTGAAGCAAGTGTGCTCTGCACCTCAGGACGCTCCGGCGTCCACACACGTTATCGGTATCCCGCGCACGCTATTGACTAAAATCAATGGCGTGAATTCGCTAGCAATTTCAGCAGAGGGCTCAGGGTGTCTCCTGTCAGCATCTTTAACTGGACAGAACTACCTCGGTTTTGAAAGTCGGGCAACTTGTGTCACGTAGACACGGCGTGAACTACTCTGGGAGAAAACTTTTAAGGATTCCACTGGGCCTTTGAAACAAATTTCTTAAACCAATTCCCTAAAATATTCCTTGACTGGCTGCCATCCTGTACATTCTACACTCCTGGAAATGGAAAAAAGAACACATTGACACCGGTGTGTCAGACCCACCTGCGAGAGGGCTGTACAAGCAATGATCACACGCACGGCACAGCGGACACACCAGGAACCGCGGTGTTGGCCGTCGAATGGCGCTAGCTGCGCAGCATTTGTGCACCGCCGCCGTCTGTGTCAGTCAGTTTGCCGTGGCATACGGAGCTCCATCGCAGTCTTTAACACTGGTAGCATGCCGCGACAGCGTGGACGTGAACCGTATGTGCAGTTGACGGACTTTGAGCGAGGGCGTATAGTGGGCATGCGGGAGGCCGGGTGGACGTACCGCCGAATTGCTCAACACGTGGGGCGTGAGGTCTCCACAGTACATCGATGTTGTCGCCAGTGGTCGGCGGAAGGTGCACTTGCCCGTCGACCTGGGACCGGACCGCAGCGACGCACGGATGCACGCCAAGACCGTAGGATCCTACGCAGTGCCGTAGGGGACCGCACCGCTACTTCCCAGCAAATTAGGGACACTGTTGCTCCTGGGGTATCGGCGAGGACCATTCGCAACCGTCTCCATGAAGCTGGGCTACGGTCCCGCACACCGTTAGGCCGTCTTCCGCTCACGCCCCAACATCGTGCAGCCCGCCTCCAGTGGTGTCGCGACAGGCGTGAATGGAGGGACGAATGGAGACGTGTCGTCTTCAGCGATGAGAGTCGCTTCTGCCTTGGTGCCAATGATGGTCGTATGCGTGTTTGGCGCCGTGCAGGTGAGCGCCACAATCAGGACTGCATACGACCGAGGCACACAGGGCTAACACCCGGCATCATGGTGTGGGGAGCGATCTCCTACACTGGCCGTACACCACTGGTGATCGTCGAGGGGACACTGAATAGTGCACGGTACATCCAAACCGTCATCGAACCCATCGTTCTACCATTTCTAGACCGGCAAGGGAACTTGCTGTTCCAACAGGACAATGCACGTCCGCATGTATCCCGTGCCACCCAACGTGCTCTAGAAGGTGTAAGTCAACTACCCTGGCCAGCAAGATCTCCGGATCTGTCCCCCATTGAGCATGTTTGGGACTGGATGAAGCGTCGTCTCACGCGGTCTGCACGTCCAGCACGAACGCTGGTCCAACTGAGGCGCCAGGTGGAAATGGCATGGCAAGCCGTTCCACAGGACTACATCCAGCATCTCTACGATCGTCTCCATGGGAGAATAGCAGCCTGCATTGCTGCGAAAGGTGGATATACACTGTACTAGTGCCGACATTGTGCATGCTCTGTTGCCTGTGTCTATGTGCCTGTGGTTCTGTCAGTGTGATCATGTGCTGTATCTGACCCCAGAAATGTGTCAATAAAGTTTCCCCTTCCTGGGACAATGAATTCACGGTGTTCTTATTTCAATTTCCAGGAGTGTATATGTGTAACTATATTGTCCTGTAACATGTTTTTTCATTGTTTTTACTGGTTGTTTAAAGGTTGCTTCTTTACCTTAAAGCATCGTTGCAGATATGTGTGAATAAGTTATCGTATCAGGTTTTCAGTATTCCAGTATTAGATAGTAAATACAGTTATTGTTGCTCGCTTACCCATTATCCTTCTGGTACCGTATCCTGGGACGTTCCACTAACATGTGGTCAACAAGGGAAGACATTGGAGAGCATGCATTGCTCTCCGTGGTGCCGTGGTGATCATACACCCATTAGAGAATCATGTCCTGCCTTTTGTAGTGTCCAGGGAACCATTATGAATCCCAGTGGCTTCAGTGTAATTATTGTCCTTGAGTAAAAGTGTCATTTCTATTGACCTAATTAAATATTCCTTTCAGTTATCTTCTGTACTACGCTGTAGCAGTTCCTTCCATGTGTGGTCCAAGTGTCATCGAGCTATGTTACTCGGTACTGACACATCACACGTAAGTTACTTACGTCCTTAAGTTTTGCGCACCATTGTGTAATGAACGCCGACTGATGCTAAAAGAAAGGTAGGAAAACAGTTTTGCTTCGTAACTACGACAGCAAACAGACTGTAGGTTATCAAAGGTCTCAACATGGAACATTTGCATCCGGGGACAAAAATATGATAAAAAAAAATGGTTCAAATGGCTCTGAGCACTATGGGACTTAACATCTATGGTCATCAGTCCCCTAGAACTTAGAACCACTTGAACCTAACAAACCTAAGGACATCACACAACACCCAGTCAATACGAGGCAGAGAAAATCCCTGATCCCGCCGGGAATCGAACCCGGGAACCCAGGCGCGGGAAGCGAGAACGCTACCGCACGACCACGAGCTGCGGACTATGATCAAAAGGCACAATACAAAAGTGTTATACAATACGCATTACACATGTGTATGCCGAGCTAGGTTGAGAGACATGACGTGGTTCAATAACTGTGTCAGAAAGATACTGCAAATGCTTAGAGATCCTTACCATAGATTTCCGTGAATACGAAAGCTTGTCAAAAAACAAAGGCTGGACGAAAAGAACATGAGCGCAGGAAGAACAATGCGAGAAGCATTCAGTTAATTCGGGAGTAAAATTTTCTGACCGATCTAAAACCCTGCCAAGTTTTGGTATGATGTAAAGTCGGTAAATGAATCAAAATCGTCTATTCATTCTCTTGGCGATCGTACTAGAACTGAAATGAGAATTGACAGGCAGAACACCGAAATACTTAACTCGGTATTCTGAAACCGTCTCATTACGGAAGGTCGTAAAACGGAACCTCCTTTCAACTATCGTACAAAGACCCAAATGGCAGACATTGAAATACGTGATCGTGGAAAAGAAAACTGGATCACTCAACGGAGAAAAATTATCTGGCCTGGTGAGATAGCTGTATGAGCGAATACGCATTAAGTGAAGCAACTTGCTCTTCTATCAACAGTTTATACAAAGCTGCTGGAGCAAAGTAAAGATTCTTACAAGCGGTTGGGAAAAGGCGCAAGTCAATCCAGTTCTCATGAAGACCAATCTGCTCAGTGATTATGGAAAATGTTTTGTGACTGCGCATTACAATCTTTCTGGAAAAAGGAAATCTTAAATAGGATCAAAAAAGAACTCAAGAAACTCAGCTTACTCATTTCATTCACATCAATTTATAGGTCTGTAGATGACAGCGCCCAAGTCGAAGTCGTCTCACGGTAGGCGTCCGATACAGTTCTGCACTGTCGCTTCGATAAGAAAAAAAGTAAGCTTGCGTATTATAGGACCACGTTTTGTAACTGGATTCAGAAATTACTAGGAAATATAACTCAATACACCTTACTTACTCAGGCAAAACCATCAGATAAAGAAGCAACTTCTGGAATACTAGATTAATCTGTCAGGAAGTTTCACTAGAAGATGTTTATAGGACCGTTTTCGTTCACAACATAATAAATGATCTGATGGGGTTGTTGGTGGAGTATGTCTTTATATACTGACGGAAAAAAATCGCAACACCAAAAGATGATTACTGTTGGTTGATGAAATTTCGGGAATAAAATTGTCTAGATAATTTATTTAAGTGATTACTATTGCAAGATCACAGGTTAACGTAAGAGAAATATATACCATTGTAAATGTTAAATAGGATTAATAACCGGTGTAACCACCAGAATGTTGAATGCAAGCCCCCAAACGTACATGCATTGTGTTGGACAGGTGTCAGATGTCAGTTTGCGGGATGGAGTTCCAGGCCTCTTGCTCTCGGTCAGTCAATACAGGGGGTTAATGGTGTTTGTGGATGACACTTGAATTGTCGTCCGATGATGTGCCATACGTGCACTATTGGAAACAGATCTTGTGATGGAGCAGGTCAACGTAACATGTCGACACTCTCTACATTCTGTAGAGCAGGTTGATTTAATACAGCGGTATGTGGGAGAGCGTTATCCTGTTGGTAAACACCCCCTGGAGTGCTGAATGGTGCCACAAAAGTCATCAGACTGACATACAGTTTTGCAGTCAGGGTGCGTGGGATAGCCACGAGAGTGCTCCTGTTGTCATACAAAATCGCACCCCAGACCATAACTATAGGTGTAGGTCCAGTGCGTCTAGCACACAGGCAGGTTGGATGTAGACCCTCAACTGGCCTACTCCTAGCCTACACGCAGCCATCACTGACACTGAAACAGATCCTGCATTCATCAGAAAACACAAGAGACCTTGAGAGATAACTTGTTTGGACTATTTAATTGATTGAGGAGGTTGGCAAAATTTAGTGTGCTAACAACACTTATTTTTTCCAGACATAAATTATGCTAAAAACTTATAGACTGAATTCCCTAAACAACTAAAAGATGACTTAATACTTCACTGGGTGGATCCTGGTGGGCAAAGTCAGTTTAACTAGTTGATCAGTTAAGCAAGTACCCTGGCCCTGAAAATGTGGATAACGCAAGCTGAGTTAATCTGACGCTGGGCAGACTTTGAATGAGCAAATCTACTGAAGTTACTCTATGTAGGTGCAGCTGACAGCAAGTAGCGACTGAGATCTGTACGCCCTGGCAATGCTGGAGCGGCAGTACGTTACCCTGTTTACGTCGTGTGGCCGCGTGACTTGCAGCTGGCGAGATGTGTGCTGCAGAGGAGCTGAGACGTGGAGGCGGCACCTGTGACTCGATAGTGGCCACGAAAGAAATGCAAAAATCTCAAGGTCTAGTGATCAGGCAGATGGATCACAATTTACTCTCTACCAGAGTCCTGAAATCACAGTAGATTTCAGTGTGTGACACACCCGTTCGCTGATCATACCACGGACCAGTTTGGCTCACTTATACGACAGAGCGCACAAGCATACCAAACGTCACGACTGGTAAACCAAAAACGAATAAGTGTGCCCTTGGCAAACGAGTAGTCTCAGACATTTGAAGTCACACTGTCGGTACAGTAAGAACTTCACCACAGGCACAACAATCTAAACTACTCGCAAGTGAAGTCAGTCTCAGGTCAGGTCCCAAGTACCAACCTCACATGCCAGAGCTTCGATCAGAAGTGCTTACCAGACCAAAGTCCAGTACCTGAGTACTTCGCACCGCTCCAGAAAAAAAAAATCCGTTTTCCTGCTAAGTGCACAAACGACACCGCCTTCACACCATCTTGAGCCAATCACAAGGCTCTAGAGGCGCTAAATTTCCCCTCTCACACGACAGCACAAACTCATGTCGAACCAGGGCAAGAGTTAAGAAATCGGCGTCTCTGAAGAAAAAGAAAAAAAAAGATACCACCAATTACTGACCTCTTTACGTTTTTGCAGAGGCAGAAAAGATGATTTTTTCTGAAGTCGTATCTCTTCCCACAGCAGCAAGCAAACAGATAGAATCTCAAAGATCTTTATCTAATCGCCTGTGCCTTGGAGCTTGCTAGTCCTAGCTACGAGGTGCAATAAAGTTTCTATCTCTTGACGTTTCTCAGCTGCTGGAGTTTTCTTATACAACAGAGGCTAAGGGAAATGGTTCACTGGCCTACTTGCACTATCGGCGAACACAAAAACTTGTGAATTTTTAATTACGCCTAGCTCTGCACACAATGCCCAGTTTATGACTCCACTGGGTAGATGCATTCCTTTAGAACTTCACCCCAGCCCAAGCTTCTGCTGGCACAGTGGCAGGTATTATGGCATTGTTCTGCTGGAGCCCTGGCGATGAGGGGCTGCCCCGTCTGCCCTTTACAGTTGTGTCCTGTCTGGCAAGATTTACTAAGGGATGGGCTCGCCGCCAATTGCTTTCAACTCCCAACAAGCCATTTCTATGAGCTAAGAATCATAAAAATACCTCATGATTTAAGCACCCGACCGGTGTCCATCAACGTCTGCTCAGGCCGTTAGCTTTCTAGAGTCTTGCTCAAGGTGAATCTGGTGGTAATAAAATCTATAATATTTCCCATGTGTGAAAAATAGGTCAGAGGCTAAATTGTCCTCGCGCACTACCCTCTACCTGCCATTAATTTCTGCATGCATAATATCTCACTTCAATATTGTTTTATATGACATGAACCAGAGGAAATAATCGAAAATAGTAGGAGAATCTCATCCTAATAACCGATATATGTGTGAAAGAGGTAACTTTGCCAATCAGGATTGCCCATGGCTAAAATACATCCTACATTGACCTAATTCATTCCAGGAGTTATCCAGTGACTTGAAGTTGCAAGCCAGCAAGAGTACATGTAAACATTGCTATGAGTAGTAAGAATTACATTAGACCCAGGGGTCATTGCTACATCACAGACTTCTGTTAAACATTTGATATGAGGTTAAAAGGCCTTGCAGCAAAATTCACACCATATACTGAGGTCAGAGATGTCTAATAACCCTAATTATCTACAATTTGCTGGAGTATGAACTGTTCTCTGCTCATTGATTTACCCCTGCTCTATCACTCATTTGGTCTCAATCATCAAACACATACATTCTCAAATTCTCAGTGAACAAGAAAATAACATGTGTAATCTGTTTGTCTTATTACCTAAGTTGTGTGAATTTCTGTATTATGAAAACAAATACGGGCACATAATCATTGTTGAGAGAATTAATAAATGTGCAGAAAGAAACACAAATCTCAAAGTCAAAACAGTCCAATTGATACATACAAAAAACACAAAAAGATATTACAAAATGATATTACAGAAAGGTATTCTATCGCTCCCTAAAAAATGGTTCAAATGGCTCTGAGCACTATGGGACTTAACATCTGAGGTCATCAGTTCCCTAGAACTTAGAACTACTTAAACCGAACTAACCTAAGGATATCACACAGATCCATGCCCGAGGCAGGATTCGAACCTGCGACCATAGCGGTCGCGCGGCTGCGGCTGTAGCGCCTAGAACCGCTCGGCCACCCCGGCCGGCCCTGAGGCAAGATTCGAACCTGCGACCGTAGCGGTCGTGTGGTTCCAGACTGAAGCACCTAGAACCACATGGCCACACCAGCCGGCTTATCGCTTCCTCCACAAGGGTCCCTGGGGAGACAAATTTTACAAATGAAAATATCACGCGGACTGAGAACATGCCACTTATGCACACGAACAAACCGTGACTGGTAGGACTGAAGAACAGCACTTTGCGCCAGAGTGGAATGGCCTCCCGTCCGCAGCTCGTGGTCGTGCGGTAGCGTTCTCGCTTCCCGCGCCCGGGTTCCCGGGTTCGATTCCCGGTGGAGTCAGGGATTTTCTCTGCCTCTTGATGACTGGGTGTTGTGTTATGTCCTTATGTTAGTTAGCTTTAAGTCGTTCTAAGTTCTAGGGGACTGATGACCATAGATGTTAAGTCCCATAGTGCTCAGAGCCATTTCAACCATTTGAACCAGTTTATTTTGGTATGGCCTCCCACTCAGTGCGTGACGTGGCAGAAGTGGTGGCAGACGTCTCTGGCGTTCCCTCTCGTCTCTGGCAGCATCTGGCATCTTGGCAGCATCTGGAATCTTTGGCAGCTTCTGGATCGCAGCTGGACCCTTGGCTTCATCCTGGTCAGGCCGCAGTCAGCCATCAGGGACTGGCGTGATGGTGTTACATTCGACGCATTAGCAGGATGTGGGACAGCTCTGTTCTTCCCACTTGACTCTGCATCGAATGCACACCTACTGGCACAGGACATCGGATTAGCTCGCCTTTTGTCGACGGCACATGTCACTCTTGGCACCCCACTGAGTCGGTTAGGCTCTCCATGAGGCTTGACTGTGGTGCCATGTGACTCGCTTGTCCCTCGATTAGCGGCTTGGAGGGTCGTTGGCAAGTAGGGGGTTGTTGCTGGCGCGTAGTGGCATCCCGCGGTCTGCGCTGACTTGAGACATGCCACCTCAACTGGTAGACAACCAGGTGCATGACATGGGCACGTCAGGTGGCAATGGCCTATTCTACCTCTGCAGGTGGTCTCCGCTCACTGGGGCTGCTACAGCTGACTCATTATGTTGGCTTGCTCCACTCGCCTTTTGCTGGCTGGCGTGGCCAATGACTTCCAGTCTGTGTTGGTTCTGGAGCCTGCACAATCCCCTCAAGTGTGGTCAAGTGCCATATTCTCTCACAAATGTCATTACATCAATATAATTACAGAAAAAAATGAATAAAATTTTTTTACTTAATTTTTTTTGTAATATTACTAAGGATGCAATATCCAAAAAAATAAATTTAATGACTGCAGGGCCCTGTTAACGTAGTATGGACGTAAATAATGTGGTGTGCGGTGTCTTTGTGTGTGCACGTGATTTTGCTAGCTTTTTGGTTAGTTCTACTCTTGCCACGCACCCAAACATACACACTTCTCCCAATACTGGCGACGATTGTGGATGTCGTATCTAAGCGAATATGGGTTTGATTCTGTGTTTCCGAAACATCTCTTTCAACTTCTGTGACGGAACTGAGGTCCATTGTCGGAGATGATACTGTCAACATGGCTGACTTGCGTGAGGAAATCCTTGCAGAATGCTCTACATACTGACTGCGCAGTTGCTTTCTTGAACGGGGTAAAGTGACATACTTGGACGTCAGCTCTACTACCACAGGGATTTGTTCGCACTAGTGGGCCCATTAAATCTGTTGCTGCAAGGTGCTCCAACTTTGATGGGATGATGGGATATAGAGGTGGTTGCGTTGACACAGTGACAGGCTTTGAGTTATATAATTATAAGTAGCGCTTCCTGGGTCCAAGATGTGCGTAACTTAGGTGCGTGTGCCAGATGATCTTGTTCACCAGTTCATCTGGAATGCAAACGCGCCAGAACGCTCCTTCTCCCTTACTTCGAAAGAACAGAATGCCTTTTCGTACCAAGTAAAACTGCCTCAGTTTTGAATCCCTCTGGTTTCTCACCCTCTGTTTTAGAGCAAATAGACCTGGGTCCTTGTCCTGCTCCTTGCTGATGTCCTTGAGGCTCGAGGTTACATAATTCTCAAATGCAACCGTCTTCGTATGGAACAAGCTGTAGTATTCGTCTTACAGTGGGATAGGCCTCACTTGTTTCTAGCCCCACAGGCGAACGAGACAGCGCATCCATGTTCTCCTTCCCTTGTATGTGTGCGATCTAAAAGTCATACTTCTGGAGCAAGAGTGCCCATCTCGCTAGACGTTTGTGTCGGAGTCTCGCTGTGAGCAGGAATTCCAAGGCTTTGTGATCGGTGTATACTCTTGTTTTTCTCCCGTACAAGAAAAAACGAAATTTTTCGTAGCCGAAAACAACCGCCAAAGCTTCTAATTCAGTTACCGAATAATTTATTTCACACTTGCTGAGGACTCGGCTTCCAAAAGCAATAGTTTTGTGCACCATGTTTTCTCCTTGCTGATATCGTTGGAAAATCACTACAGCAATGAGTAGGAGCTATCTGACGCCTCACGCTTTAAGCGCCCTGCCGGGCTCCATCAACGATTGCTCAGGCCGTTAATTTTCTAGAGTCTCGCTCAAGGTGCATCAGGTTGTAATGAAATCTTGTCCTTTCTCAACTTTCACTCTGCCCTCCCATGAGCTCTCGCTTGACACCAGTGAATTTACAAATGGCGGTGGTTCGGATTCAGTGGAATGCACACTAAATGGCATCTGGCTCGGAGCTGTCCTTGAAGTAACCAGTTTGTAACAGATTATTGTGTCACAGTGGTGCCAACTGTTGTTCAAATTGCTGCTGCAGATGCAGTACGATGCACAGATGCATACGTCGAACACGATGGTCTTCCCCCTCAGTAGCGCTACATGGCTATCAGGAGCCCTGTCTTCTTGTGTGACCGTGCATTCTCGTGACCACCGGTGTAGCATTTATGCACAGTGGCTATATTCTTTCCAAGTATTTCTGCAATATCACCGAAAGAACCTTTTTCAAAACCAGTGAAGTTTCCATTAGCGTCTTTGTCGCCTTATAGGCGTTCTTGACTGACATAAACTGTCTACGGCCAGTCTCAAAGGTAACTAAAGCTCACGAGAAATACAGTGTGTATTTCAAGCAGACGTAATTTGCATCCTTACAGTTGCGCGATTTGTGAACGTAAATTAATTTAACGAATTACGCATAAATAGGTGAAGAGATCTCTTTCAGAGAGCACTTCAACATAGATAGCTTCATCGTCTGCGAGAAGTCTGAGGCTACTTTTAATATTGCCTGGACAGGCATTAATATACGACAGTAACAGCAAAGGTCCCAGTGCACTTCCTGGGGCACACCCGAAGTTACTCTCCACAGAAGATAAATTGCTGCACCCTCTCTGCCAAGAAATCAAACTCACAGATTTCGTTTGACACGCCATACGATCGTATTTTTGATAAGAAACGTTGATGTGGCACTGAGTCAACATGATTTTATATAATCGAGGAATACTGCACGTATCTGGCTGCTTTGATCCACGGCTTTCAGTTTGTCACGTGAGGAAACTGCGAGCTGAGTTTCACACGATTGATCTTTTTTGAATCCATGCTGACTGGCATGGAGGAGGTCCTTCTGTTTAACATACCTCATTACGTTTTAGGTCAGAATATGTTATAAGATTATACAACAAACGGATGTCAAGGATTCTGGAGATTAGTTTTATGGTTTACTTCTACTATCTTTCTTACAAACGGTTGTGATGTGTGCTTTCTTCCAACAACTGGATACAGTTTTTTGTATGAGAGATCTACGGTAGATTATAGTAAAAAGAGAGGTTAACACACCGCAAATTCAGTACAGTATATGATAGGGATTCCATCAGGGCCTGGAACTTTGTTAAATTTTAAAGATTCCAGCTGTTTCTCAACGTGACTGACACTAATATCTACTTCACTGATCTTTTCAGTGGTGCGATAACTAAACTGGGGCAATGTTCCTGGGTTTTGAAAACGAAGTTAAGCATTTCCGCTTTTGATTGGCTTCCCACATTTTCAGATCTATTCACACCAGTGAGTGACTGAACACTAACTTTGGAGTCACTAACAACCTTAACATACGACCAAAGTTTCTTTGGGTTTTGCGAAAGACCTTTCGACAATATTCTCCTCGGTAGTCAATTTCACGCACTGCTCTCTTGACAACCAAATGTGTTTCATTCAGCATCTCTCTATGTATAGACCTCTGCTTTGCTGTCCACCTATTATACAGTAACCTCTGCTTCTTTAGGAGACTTTTTTACAGTGACTGTATACCATGGAGAGTTCATTTCATCAAGAATTGTTCTACACATTTAATGGTGCATAGCCAACTATTATTTTAAATTCCTTTCATAGTTCTTCTATGTGGTCCTGTCCCAAGCTAAAAGTTTCATGTTCTTTGTTGACTACTACTTCATTTCTTAGTTTACTGAACATATAAATGCCTCCTAAGAGGTCAGGCATACTTGTTGCCATTAGAGCTAATGTATTTCCCTAATGTGTGGGACTCTTAACCATTCGTTCTAGATAGTTCTGGGACAAGGCATTTAATAATGATTCACTGGAATTCTTGTCGCGTGTATCCCTAAGCAATTTGTAATTATTCGATTGTTGGGTGATTAAAGTCTCCTCCGATGATCACGGTATGATTAGGAATTAACGTAATGGTGAAATGAAATTTTTCTAAAGTTCTTCGTTATATCAGGAGCTGAGTCAAGAGCTCAATAGAAGGCTCCAATTATAATTTTATGTCCATCCTTGATACTGAGTCTCACCCAAAGAGTTTCACATGGAACGTCAATTTCTAGCCTGGCAGATGTGAGTTTCTTGTCTACTGCGACTAATACACCAACTCCAGCTCCCATTAGCCTATCATTTCCACATACGCTCGAATCGCCGCAAGAATCTCACTGTTGTCTGTGTCTGGTTTTTAACCAGCTTTGTGAGAGTGTTATGTGAGCTTCAATGCTTTCTAGGAGCGCTTCAAACTCTGGCACTTCGTTACGAATGCTTCGACGAATACTATCTTCTGAATGGGCACTTTGAAAGCAACCGGCGTTCCGTTTTCATCATTGCAAATGTGGTAAACTTTGTCGTGCTGCCCCTGTCTATGTTTTATATTGCATGACTCGTCATGGCTGACAGCTTTCTTCTTGATTTTCATTTCCCGGAATTCATCTGGTTTTTATTTCCTGGAATTCATCAGGTTTTCTGGTATCATTCCGTAGGGATTGGACAAGTTATTTTTTCTCCTTTGTTTCGCAACTTTTTTGTGTATATTTTTCTTTCCTACAGTGAGACGGCAGCTTGAGTAGTAGTTCAGAAATGTGGGTTCATTAAGTTACAAATTAAGTGTACAATCTTACGCCAAATTTATCGTGTTCTTGTCGCCAGTAAATTTATTTTCAATTCGCTGTCTGTTATTGGTCCATTGTTTTCCTCTTGTCACCTTCATTAATTTATTACAGCAGGCGATAAAAACAGCTGCTGTAGGAGAAGAGGGCTGATGTCTCCACTGCCGGGTGACTGAAGATTGGCGGGCGAGAGTACTTTTATCTGCTGACAGCAAAACAGTGACAGGTAACACCTATCATTTTCATCCTGTCAGTAAAGCCAATAGCTACAGCACCATCACAGTATTCTACATTTACATCTACATCTACATTTATACTCCTCAAGCCACCAACGGAGTGTGGCAGAGGGCACTTTACATGCCACTGTCATTACCTCCCTTTCCTGTTCCAGTCGCGTACGGTTCGCGGGAAGAACGACTGCCGGAAAGCCTCCGTGCGCGCTTGAGTCTCTCTAATTTTACATTCGTGATCTCCTTGGGGGGTATAAGTAGGGGGAAGCAATATAGTCGATACCTCATCCAGAAACGCACCCTCTCGAAACCTGGACAGCAAGCTACACCGCGATGCAGAGCGCCTCTCTTGCAGAGTCTGCCACTTGAGTTTGCTAAACATCTCCGTAACGCTATCACGCTTACCAAATAACCCTGTGCCGAAACGCGCCGCTCTTCTTTGGATCTTCTCTACCTCCTCCGTCAACCCGACCTGGTACGGATCCCACACTGATCAGCAATACTCAAGTATAGGTCGAACGAGAGTTTTGTAAGCCACCTCCTTTATTGATGGACTACATTTTCTAAGGACTCTCCCAATGAGTCTCAACCTGGCACCCGTCTTACCAACAACTAATTTTATATGATCATTCCACTTCAAATCGTTCCGTACGCATACTCCCAGATATTTTACAGAAGTAACTGCTACCCGTGTTTGTTCCGCTATCATATAATCATACAATAAAGGATCCTTCTTTCTATGTATTCGCAATACATTACATTTGTCTATGTTAAGGGTCAGTTGCCACTCCGTGCACAAAGTGCCTACCCGCTGCAGATCTTCCTGCATTTCGCTGCAATTTTCTAATGCTGCAAGTTCTCTGTATACTACAGCATCATCTGCGAAAAGCCGCATGAAACTTCCGACACTATGTTCTAGGTCACTTATATATATTGTGAAAAGCAATGGTCCCATAACACTCCCCTGTGGCACTCCAGAGGTTACTTTAACGTCTGTAGACGTCTCTCCATTGAGAACAACATGCTGTGTTCTGTTTGCTAAAAACTCTTAAATCCAACCACACAACTGGTCTGATATTCCGTAGGCAATTACTTTATCAGGCGACAGTGCGGAACTGTATCGAACGCCTTCCGGAAGTCAAGGAAAATGGCATCTACCTGGGAGCCTGTATCTAATATTTTCTGGGTCTCATGAACAAATAAAGCGAGTTGGGTCTCACACGATCGCTGTTTCCGGAATCCACGTAGATTCCTACAGAGCAGATTCTGGGTTTCCAGAAATGACATGATACGCGAACAAAAAACATGCTCTAAAATTCTAAAACAGATCGATGTCAGAGATATAGGCCCATAGTTTTGCGTATCTGCTCGACGACCCTTCTTGAAAACTGGAACTTCCTGTGCTCTTTTCCAATCATTTGGAACCTTCCGTTCCTCTAGAGACTTGAGGTACACGGCTGTTAGAAGGGGGCAAGTTCTTTCGCGTACTCTGTGTAGAATCGAATTGGCATCCCGTCAGGTCCAGTGGACTTTCCTCTGTTGAGTGATTTCAGTTGCTTTTCTATTCCTTGGACACTTATTTCGATGTCAGCCATTTTTTCGTTCGTGCGAGGATTTAGAGAAGGAACTGAAGTGCGGTCTTCCTCTGTGAAACAGCTTTGGAAAGTTGACTACTTCACTTTGGACTTATCTTTCGATTTGGATACAACTGAGACTATTTGTATACTGCTTCTGACAGACTTGCGACCCATTCTGGAATTTGTCAACCTTAAAATTCCGAGGGGAAGTCCGCGTCCCTCATCTCCCAGCTTGTATCGTTTGTGAAATGTGTTTCACATCAGTTTGAACTTTACTTCGAGCACAGTGTGTCGGCGGGACTCGACTATCGGGCGCGTAAAGAATAATTTTTGTATGCGTCTAGTGGGACATTGAGTCCTGGTTACAATGATTAGGAGTGGTTAGTAACGGAAACATATTGATTGCACCTCTTGTTGCCTTCTACTCCCAGATTTCGGATGTCTGCCAGACAGTAAATTATCCAGTCGTTTTCTTAGAAGCGATATACGACATACTGAAGCTCCGGCGTGAACAGGTGTTTGCTGAGAAACTTTTGCAACGGTGCGAATCGCTCGCTCAGTGGCGCGGAAAAAGCTTATTATGTAAAAAGAAAGTCTTCTGATTAATACCAGCTCTTTGCTCTCGCAAACCTAGCTACGTGCCGCGGCGACGGCCGGTTTTTAATCCCAGACAACTGGCCAGAGTTTAATACAAAGGCTGCGCTCGGAACTCGGTCACAAGCGTTCGGCGCAGATTTGCAGAAAGCACCTGTCGGCTGCAGTTATTACTTGAATATTTCACGGAGTTTAATGCGGGATTAGTGGAAATGAAACGGCGCGTAATCTGCCGGGGACAGCCAGGCAGTCGCTGGCTGCGTAATGCGCCCCTAATGGCGGAGCGGACCGCGGGCCGCCCCAGCTGACTAACACAGCGGTGCTCCACGACAAACTCGTTACCCGCAGCACCGCGCCGAATGGAACACTGCCACACTGGTCGCCACCAAAGCAGCGGGGAAATCCAAGCAGAAACCGATTTGTGGCAGCAATTAAAAATGTGTGCACGGACGTGTGTGTGTGTGTGTGTGTGTGTGTGTGTGTGTGTGTGTGTGTGCTCGTGCTCGCGCGCGCGCGCTCGTGCAGTTGACGAGGTGAACACGGCAAGTACCATAATTTGATTTCCCACAAACTTCGCTCAGTGGAAGAGGGTTCAAAATGAGTGAACACATGTCTCGGCTCATCCGTAGATACTCGATCCATTCTAAAAAAAAGAGTCAAAGTTTTCGAGGTATTTTCCATGTATTTTACATGTCCTTTACTACAGGTTATCCTCAGACAATATGGTGGCACACTGGTTAGCTTCGCGGCTTTATAATTTTATTACTTTTATTTTTGTTTTTCATTTATATACCCATGTGAGCAGAAAATACTATCGAATGTTTTCCACTGTATATTGATACAACGTTGTACTTATTCGTCTACTAATTACATGTTAATAATGAATTTTAAAAAAATGAGAAAATTATTTGAAATCGTTTTCAATGAAATTCCTATAGTGCACTTTGATTCATAATCAGTTGCAGACACCAGTTTCCGTAAAGTGAACCGTTATGCATGGTATGCCGCGAAATTATTGCCAACGTGTGGAATATTCGGCAATGTCAACGACGTTTCTTTCCCGAGTCAGTCTGGAACCGCGTGACCGTAGTACGGTCGCAGGTTCGAATCCTGCCTCGGCCATGGCTGTGTGTGATGTCCTTAGGTTAGTTAGGTTTAAGTAGTTCTAAGTTCTAGGGGACTGATGACCACAGATGTTAAGTCCCATAGTGCTCAGAGCCATTTGAACCATTTTTTCCCGAGTCAAATTCGAACGAAGACGGGTAGTTATGACAAACCTGCCTTCGTGCGACGCTCGTGGTATTCGGAATATCTGTGGTTCGAATGTTTCTACGATCGGTGTCTCCCTAGGGAATGCACCAAATCTTTCTCAAGAGTAAAGATATGAATAAAATATAAGAATGAACATAAGGACTGATGAGAGAGTGAAACATGAATATGAGAATTTAAGGATACAGGGTACTTATAAAAGGTGGAAAATCAAAATTTCTTACGATTTTATTAAATTCTATAGTCTTTCCTTATTACATTGATATATTACATTATAGGGCTTCAAATGAAAAATGACCTATATATACAAAATTTTAAAGTTACTGTCATGTATGCCATCACGCCCCCTTTATTTCTCTTACAAAGACCAGTATTATTTCGAATAGAACTGTTAACTTTCTGTTTCCAGTGATTATAGGCTACGTATGATACATTGTATATGTTGGTAACAGCGCATATTTCTAGTGTCTGTAAATGATTATCTTTGCTAATATTTACTTTTGTTTCGGTGAAGCAGTTTGTTCACGTGTCACTGAATGTATGTTGCCCGAGCACTACAGATATTTCTGGAAGTAGTACATATCCTTCAGTGTGCAATAAATACGAACTATGCTACGCATCAAGAAACTCAATAAAAGGAAAGTCCGTGGTAACCAGTTCACAAACATAGCAAGTCACACTCTTGAAAGTAACCTATGTATCAGCCTTTCAGGGAAGAAACTCCCACATGGCAAGCCTCCTGGCGATTCAAATTTTTGTGTTAACAATGGCACTGTTTGTAGTGGAATTGTTGTAGTTTATGTGGGCTTCTTATGTTCTTTGATAAAGGAAGTGGCGAATTGTAAACAATGTGATGGTGTAGGCTGTCTGGAAATAACTGTGTAGATCCTGCAATAAATGTACCTTGAAAATGACTTCGAACATTGTGCACAATGCATATGATGTGAATTTGAAGTTAGTGTATGCAATGTGTGAAATAGGAAAAGGAAAAAAGACTGCTCAAACGCTTTGTGGTTTGATGAACCTTCCTCCTCGCAGTAGGTTCAGCAAGTACATAAAAATACTTTTAGGGGCCTTGACAGTTGTGTGTAAAGCATCTATGAAACGTGCAGTAGAAGAAATTGTAGATATTAGTGGAACCAGGGTCATTGCTGTTGTACTTGATGGGACATGGCAACGTCGAGTACATCGTTCCTTGAATGGTGTTGTATGTGCTTCTTCTCTGGAGAATGAAAAAGTTGTTGATGTTGAGTGATTATCTAAGTACTGCCACACCTACCATGGTAACGCTGAAGGATGTATTGAACATCAGTGTTCTAGGAATTATGACGGTTACAGTGAAGGTACGGAGTGTGATGGAGCTCTTCAAGTATTTCAGAGGTCGGTGCCCGTTTCTAACGTTAGATATGCGAAGTACCTAGGCGATGGGGACTCTAACGCTTAAATGTTTATGGTAATACCTTGGTAACAAAACTGGAGTGTTGTGGACATGTGCAAATGAGGGTGGGTGCTAGATTGAGGAAGCTACGAAGAGAAATGAAAGGAAAGTTGCTATCTGATGGAAAATCTCTGTCTGGCCGAGGCAGAGTGACAGAAACTGAAATAGACCTTCTTCAGAGTTATTATGGATTGTCCATTAGACGAACTGCACCTTTGAATGATGTTACAGCAATGGGAAAAGCTGTATGGGCCATCTACTTTCATAAGTTGTCCACAGATGACCATCCTGTTCATGGACTTTCCCCACAGGAACAGATTCTTGGTGTGGTTACCTAAAAGCGAAAGAAAGTGGTCAAATTTACCATGATAAGCATTCTATTCCAGAGCGTGTTATGAATGAAGTAAAACCAATTTTTAGGGACCTGAGTGACCCTGTTTTACTTAGTAAATGTCTTCATGGGGGCACTCAGAATACAAATGAAAGTTTCAACCATTTCATATGGGAAAGATTACCCAAAAGTGGTTTTGTAGGACTAAATACATTAGACGTTGGTGTACTAGATGCAGTTATACATTTCAATGATGGAGCTATAGGAAAGTTGGAAGTTCTGAGAAATTTAGGCATAAAATGTGGCTCTAATACAGAAGATCAATTGCTTGCGTGTTACAGGCAACGAGTACATGAAGCCGATAGATTCGCTCTTCAAGTTACCAAAGAAGCAAGAAGTGCTAGAAGGAATGCCAGGAGGAAGCTTGAAAACGAAGAAATGCTGCAGAATGAAGACTATGCTTCAGGAATGTTCTGAGGCACAGTTGAATTGGACTCATATCTTCATTTGCAATTTTCAGCAAGTTGTGTTTTTAAGACTTCAGGTACAAATGTTTCCTAAAGTTTATAAAGCATTGCTCTAATTTTTTTCTGTAACTTGCAATAGTCCATAGTTATGTAGCGGACCTAAGCTCTATAGCAGAATCATCTAAATTATAGAAAAAATAACATTTTTAATAGGAAAAAATTATAAAAATTAAAATGTAAGATGTGATATTTTTTATCCTTGTAATATACATAATAGAAGGAATTAAATAGGTCTAGTACCTCAGCCATCATGTCATGCATATCTGGTAAAAGTTTGGTCTCCTTCAAATGTATAACATTGAATTAAATGGTACTTCAATTTGAGGAAGCATTTTGGAAAAAGAATTGCACCAATTTCTTTGTAAATTCTTAATAACCATAAGCAGGTTCAAAAATATTCAAAATACTTCTGATTTGTTTGGAAAGTGTGCTGCATTACCTGATATCAACAAAAAACTGTAAAACATATACATTATAAACAATGCCTGAAAGAAATAGGTGTTGATTTTTACATAATATTGAGCCGGAAATGTACCCTGTATCCTTAAAAAGATTATATCCCATAAACGTACCTGTCAGATATATTTTTACACACATAAAATTAATGTGTGTACTTATTTTGAAATCCAGTTGTAATTTTACAGTTAATGTAACACTCTCGTATCCCATAATTTGGTAAGAAACATTCGCTCAGTGATGTTCCACAGATATGGGTAGGTAAATGAAAACAACAAAAATAAAGTAAAATAAAATAAATAAAAACAATCATCGGGTTTTCGAACACAGGGCGCAAAATTAAAAGAAAAAGAAAAAAAGCCACGACGTTAACCACTAAACCACCATTGCATCTGACAACAGCGCGCGGTAAAAGGCAGATAAACTGCCACGAAAATACATCGAAACTTTCACCATCATCCTTTCAGAAACTATCGAGTATCTACGGATAAGCCGAAACACGTGTTGGCTTGTTTTGACTCCTCTTCCATTGGGCGAAGTACCTGGGAAATCGGGTGATGACACTTGCCATGTTGTTCTCGTGAGTGCCGCGTTGATGTCAAGACAGTGGAGCAAGTGCGGCAATGTCTTTCCGCTGACAGAAAATATAGTGGTGAACTATGATTGATACCTCAAAGACAAAATCATGACAGCTGGCAAGTAAAGATAACGAAATAACAGTTCAAAACGAGCCACTAAAGCAAGTACCATCTTCCAAATGACATGACAGAAGCTTTACTGGAAACGTACGTATGTAGTCAAACTGATTCGCGTCAATCCGTTGCTGGACTGGCACGTCTCCTGTTAAATCATTGTCATCTGGATTCTGTTTTGGTAAATTAATAAAACAGTAAGAACTCGTAATAAGTTACGTCAGTGATGGCCAGAAGTAAGTTGCCTACTTTTGTAAATAAGAAATGTCCAACAGTGTGAGTGAAATTCAAGGTGAAAGGATATCAGTTACAAGATTCGCTGATGAAATTTCTATCCTCAGTCAAAGTAAAGAAGAACTACTGGACTTGTTGGATTGTATGAACAGTCTAATGAGATTGAGAGTAAATCGAAGAAAGACGAAAGTAATGGTAAGTGGCAGAAATGGGAACAGTGTGAAACTTAACATCAGAAATGGTGATCACGAAGTAGATGAAGTTATGGAATTCTTCTATCTATGCAGCAAAATAACCCATGACGAACGAAGCAAGGAGGGCATACAAAGCAAACTAGCACAGGCATAAAGGGCGTTCTGGCCAAGAGAAGTCTGCTAGTATCAAACACAGGTCTTAATTTGACGAACATATTTCTGAGAATATACATTCGGAGAGTAACATTGGATGATAGTGGAACATGGTGTGCGGGAAAACCAGACCAGAAGATAAACGAAGCATTTGAGATGTGGCGCTACAGAAGAATGCTGAAAATTATGTAGACTGATAAGGTAAGAAATGAGAAGAAGATTCTCGTCAAAATCAGCGACGAAACGAACACGAAGTAGACACTGAGAAGAAGAAGAAGGGACGAGATGACAGGACATGTATAAAAACATCACGGAAAAACTGCCATGGTATTAGAGGGAGATGTAGAAGGTTAAAAACTGTAGTAGAAGACTGGAATACGTTCAGCGCCCTCTGTCGAAAGCCGCCTGCCGAAATACGTGTCCGCGCTGGCGTGTGCCCGTCCTCACCGTTGTCAACCAAATGTCTATGTCGCCACGGTAGCGTCATCCCTCGTACGACCAACAGTTATTTTTTTGTGATCGCTGTGATTTTAACGTGGACAGCGCTGGATCCCATGCCTTGATGAGTTGGTATACTGTGAATTTAAATTACTTCTGTAATAATGCTGTCCCAGTAATAAGATATCTATGACCGAATTTCGGTGTGTTTATATTCCATTCCAATATGTTGAAGCAATGCCGCAACCTGCTTACTGCGAAGAAATGCCGTGCCTGGCGCCAGACAAGTACACAACTCAACACCACGCTCCCCATAAACTCTTCCAAGTATTGGTCTGCTTTCCACTGCCTTACTGGGAACCGCCCCACCCCCCAGTACCCTCTCCTCCTTGATGAGCGTCCCTTTCCTGACTACCTCAATAAGGCCAACCACTTTGCCTCTCACCTCTCAGATGTTTTTTTCCATCCCAGATGATCCCCACTTTGATTATTCCCTCTTCCCTGACGTCATGGACCGTACAAATACCTCTGTTCCTCCCCTTGCTCCTAGCTTCCAGAATTTGGGCGACAAACCACCATCTGAACTTAACACTCCCATCACTATGCAGGACATCAGCTTCATACTCCGCACTAAACGCAACACTGCTCCCAGCCACGACTGCATTACCTACTGCCACCTCAAACACTGCCCTCCCTCCCTCCTTCCTTTCAGTCCTTGCTACCCTCTACAATGTCATCCTTGCCACTGGCTTCAATCCCGACCTGTGAAAAACCTCCTGTATCCTGATGTTTTCCAAACCCAACAAGCCTCCATCTGATGCCTCTTCCTATCGTCCTACCTGTCTCACATCGGTGTTCAGCAAGCTCTTGGAATCCATCCTTTCCCGGCGCATCCATCACCACCTCCACCAAAACCAGCTCCTCCCCGACACCCAATGTGGCTTTCAACCTTCCTTCTCTGCCGATGACCTACTCCTCTGCCCCACTCATCTTCTCTCCCTCCAGTTTAACTCCCGTCGCTCCGCCATTTTTGTCTCCCTCGACTTCGAAAAGGCCTACGACCGTGTCTGGCATCCCGGTCTCCTGTTTAAACTCCAAACCTACGCCCTTCCTGTCAACTACATCCGTCTGAGGGCCTCCTTCCTCTCCTGCCGGCCCTCCTATGTTACCATCCATAATGCCAATTCCCACACCTTCTACCCCTCTGCAGGTGTGCCTCAGGGCTCTGTCCTCTCCCCCTCTCCTCTACCTCCTGTACATGGCAGATATGCCCTAACCCCACACCCCCTCCAGTACACCTCTTGCAATATGCCGATGACACCGCATTCCTCGCCATCGCTCCTACCCTCCAACGGTCCCAACACCTTCTCCAGAATCACCTTGACCTTTAAGCCACATGGTGTAACCAGTGGCTCCTGAAAATCAATCCTACCAAGAGCCAGGCAATCATCGTAGATCGTACCACTCGCACCTTCCGGCTCCTGGATTTCTCCCTTACTGTCTGCGCCCGTCCTGTCCGCCTCACCCTCACCCCCACCCTCACCTACCTTGGCCTCACCATTGACCATCACCTCACCTGGATCCCTCCGCTCCATCCAATCCAAAGGCCACAACCGCCTGCAACTCCTCAAACTCCTCTCTGGCCGGACATGGGGGTTGCACCTCTCTACCATCCTCCACACCTACAAATCCTTAATCCGTCCCATCCCCTGTTATGCCAGTCCCGCCTAGATATCTGCCCCCCCCCCCAAATTCTATAAGTCCCTCTAGATCCTTGAGCGTCATGCTTTCTGCCTCGCCTTCCGTATACGCCTCCCGTCCCCCACACAGATCCTCTATGACCTCATTCCTTTCCCCCATCTGCTCCTATTCATCGAACATATCTGCATACTCTACACCTCCCGCCGCCTTGATCCCCCTCACCCCCTGGTTGCTTCTCTCCTCTCCCATTCCCGCCCCCCTGCCACATCTTCACTGTTGTGTCCCCCCTACCCTCCATCACTACACCCTTCATCTCCTTTCCCAAGGTTTCTTCCATCAACTTCCCCTCCCGGATGATGCCCTCTCCCCCTCCATTTATCCCTCTTATCAACTCTGATCCTTACCCCCCCCTCTTTTCCTCCATCCTTTCCTTGGGGTCCCTCTCCCCCCCTTCCATCCTCTTTTTCCCCACCAACACTCTCTCTGCCCACCTCCTCTCCACCGAGTCCTTTTGCATTACCCTCCTCTGCCTTTTCCCATTCCCTCTCGCGTCTGCCCTGCCCCTCCCCCCCTTATGAGTCCTCTCACTCCCATGGTTCCCCCCCCCTTTCGTTTTTCCTCTCCTCTCCTCCCTCCTTCTTTTCCCCCTCATCTGTCCAGGTCCACCCCCCCCCCCCCCCATCTGCCCTAGGCTATGGTGTGTCCTCTTTGTGCTGAAATTTTAGTGCAGTGATTACAGTGGTGTTCAGTGTTGTGTGTCTTTTCCGAAGTGTTGCAAACGGCCATCATACTGTCGCTGGGTTTGATTTTATATCTCTTGCGAACAGAAACCAGACTGTCGCCATGTTTTTTAATTGTCAGTCTACTATGTTACCTGTATGCATCCTGTGTCTCTTATTCGCTTTGCCAACCCCTTTGCTTTATGTTTTAACTATCCACAATTTTCCGCCGTTTTGCGATTTAAGTCCCCGATTTATCGCCTGCTTTTATTGTTTCTTAACTTCTTACGTTTTAAAAAGTCTGTAGGCTGCAGAGCAGCGTAATAAGCTGCTGCCAGCCCGCCCCCTATGGGGGAATCGAATTACAATAAAGGAAAAAAAAAGTTGAAGCAATGCTCGGCCACTGCACACTGCAGACGTTCGAGGTATGTGTCCTCCAAGGTGCGAAAAGTTTGTCCAATGTACAACGTACAATGTACAACCTTAGAGACACCAGGCCTTCTTAAACAAACATCATCTTTTAGTGAAAAATTTGTGGTAAGTACTAGGCTTACACACTAATTAAACTAACTTAAACTAACTTAAGCTAAGGACAACACATACATCCATGCCCGAGGGAGGACTCGAACCTCCGACGGGGGGAGCCGCACGAAGGGTGACAAGACGCCCTAGACCGAATAGTTACCTTGCGCGGCATCTTTCAGTGAGCCTGAAAGAGCTCTGAGTTTCGTTGGCGGGCGAAAGGCGAATTTTACTTTGTTTCTCCAATAATCTTTCTATTTTAAAAGAAACAACGCCGACGTATGGCAAAATGACCATTCTTGTTTATCACTTGTTGATTTGTTTAAGTGTTTGCTCACCTCGACTTTCTTTTTATTCAATGACTAATACTTCGAAACACTGACAGTTTCGCAGTGGGTAGTCCATTTGCACCCATTGTGGCCAATCCCTTACGGAAAATTTCGAAGAGAGAGCACGTTGGCGGAATTGAAACCTATGTACTTTTATCGATACGTGGATGATACCTTTTCATCTGGCCCCACGGCACTGCGTCGCTGGATTCATTTTCGCAACACCTAGATTCTCTTCATTCAAACATAAAGTTCACGATGGGGATGAAGAACAACGGCGAGCTACGGATCCTGAAGGTTTTGATGTGGAGGAAAGAGGGTGGTAGCTTGGGTCACACTGTTTACCGTAAAACTGCACACACGGACTTAAAGGCCACCAGCTGTCATCATCCTGCACAACGAAGTGCCGTGCTCAGGACGTTGGTCCACAGAGCAGGAGCCATATCGAATTCTAACAGCTTGTCTGATGAGCTACACTACCTCCGTACAGTATTTTTAGGGAATGGATATTCTGAACCGAAGATTCACCGTGCCTTATGTCCCGCGCGTGCTAGAAAAAGTGAGTAGCTGGAAGAAAGTGATGAACAAAGATGAATGGTAAAACGTCCCCTTTGAACAATTATACACGACTGTGCTTAAACCGACAAACAATATTTTTTAGCGCAACGCAATCTGACTTTCAAAAATCCCTACAAAAGAATGGCCCTGACTAACAGTAACCTATACCTTTCACAAATCACTTACCTCACAAAAATCTTCGTTGCACGAACTACTGCAATACAGCGAGCGCCACTACTGTCAGTTAAATAAAAGATTCAAACTACTGAAGGCACTAACTACTGATAGGGATAGTTAGCAAATGAAAGATTTTGATAGAGAACAAACAATGTATTTACCTTAATAGTCATAATATATATAACACTTTATGATATCCAGTATTACAAATTTCAAAACTCCGCCATCTCTCTCCCCACATCCACCACTGCTGGCGGCTCACCTCCAACTGCGCCACGCTACGCGCTGTTCACATCCAGCTGCCCAACACTACAATGGCAGACAACAATGCAAACTAGCCACAGACTGCACACAGCACAGCCAGTGATTTTCATACAGAGCGCTACGTAACGTTGCCAATAAGAAAACATAAACAGCCTACTTACAATGGTCAGTTTTCCATACGCCGCCGGTATTTTCTCGAAAATAGGAAGATCATTGAAGAAATACAAAGTTATATAAAGCTAAATGAATCTTTCTTCCGACAACGAAACTCAGAGTTCTTGTAAGCTGAGTGAAAGACGATCTCGGTTTAAGAAGGCCTGGGGTACCTACAGGATGTCATACGCTGGACAAACTTGTCGTACCGTAGAGGATAGAAGTGTCGAACACCGAAGACACACACGTCTGGAGTAGCCGGAGATAACAGTAGAACAGCTTTCGAACTGATTAGAACGATATATGTACGATATTCATACAATGTGTATGCTCCTCAAGTGCCTGTGTTTATGGCTTAGATTTGTTATATAATTAATTCAAAAGGAAACTTTAAACAACAGCTAAAACAAGGGACACGGAAAACCCAGGATTCAACTTCTGAGACAACGTTTATCGTACTGAGCAGAGAAAAATAGGCTGATAGTATGTTTAATATATTGAAAGTTAGCTTATAAGACAGTAGGGTGATATATGTAACATATAAATAATGCCTCCTAGAATGAACTATTATTAACTTAAAATTTGTGGTCAGTTACGTAATCACTGCACTATATAAGCTCTTCTGTTAATGGAACATGCTCCAAAATTATTGTGACGCCCGATATATACTGCGCATAGTAGAGTAAGAAATACAGGGGGAATCAACGCGGAAAGAAATGGGATACTAAAGTACTGAGGAATGTTACACGTTTGAACTTCTCTAACGCTGTAGATACGGGGATAATGAATACCGCTGCAGACAGTTCAGTTGAAGAGGGCAGCCACAAAAGTTGGACACTCAAAAGGGAAGGTAAATGCAAAAATATCTTTGGTAACAGAAGAAATCTACTGATCAACGAAAGAAGGAAGTACAAAAATGCAACGGGAAAAATGCTTCAAATGGATCTGAGCACTATGGGAGTTAACTTCTGAGGTCATCCGTCCCCTAGAACTTAGAACTACTTAAACTTAAAAACCTAAGGACATCACACACATCCATACCCCAGGCAGAAATCGAACCTGAGACCGTAGCGATCGCGCGGTTCCAGACTGTAGCACCTAGAACCGCTCTGCACGGGAAATATAAGTCACTTAGATATCAATTGATCGACGAAAGAAGGAAGCATAAAAACACTCAGGAAATATAAAAACACGTAGGAGGGAAATAAACTGAAAGTGCAGGTACCCAAAGGCAAAAATGGCTATAGGAAAAATGATATCGAAAAAGAAACGGTCGTCGGAAGACTAGATGTGCTTGACGGTGTACAGAGAAGTCAAAATAACCTTCGGTGAAACTAAATGCAAATGTGAAAAAATTAATAACACCGAAGGAATTTCGCCGTTACAGGGGAGATATGGGACAGGTGGAAAGATCACACTGAAGACCTGTACGTGGGGAGGAAATGTCTGCTGACATGATAAAATGAAAGTCGATTTCGAAGAGATAGGGGATCCAGTAACACCGTCAGAATTTGACAGAGCTCTGGGAGACTTACAAAACAAAATGCAGAAGGCATAATAACACAGATAATATTGCTTCGGTAAAATGACTGCGGGAAATGTAAACCGTATGGCTATTCATGTAGAAGTGTAGAATGTATGAGATATACCATTAGAGTTTCGGAACTATTTCACCTACACCATTACGAAGATAGTAAGGACACATAAGCGAGAGAATTATTATAGAATAATAGAATATCACACATTCAAGTTTCTGACAAGTATAATACACAAAACAATCAAAACAAAACTGACATCTTTTAGATGACGATCAGTTTTTCTTTCGGAAAGGTAAAGGCACCAGAGAGACAGTTCTGACATTGTGTTTCATAATGGAAGCTAGACTTAAGAAAAATCAAATTATCTTCGTAGGATTAGTAGCTTAGGAAAAGCGTTCGATAATGCAGAATAGTGTAAGATGTTCGAAATTCTCTGGAAAACATGAGTGAGGTACAGGGAAACGCTGGTAATGTACAATATATACAAGAACTAAAAGGGATCAGCAAGAATGGGAGACCAATGACGAAGTCCCCACATAAGAAGGGTGTAAGACAGTGGTGCAGCCTTTCACCCCTACTGTTCAGTTTGTACATTGAAGAAGCAATGATGGAAATAAAAATTTCAGGAGTGAGATAAAAATTGAAGGTCACAATATATAAATGATAAGATTCTCTGATATTGCTGACCTCAGTGAAAGTGAGTTAGAACTCAGTCTAATGAGTACAGAATATCGACTGAGAGTAAAGCGAAGAAAGAGGGAACCAATGATGCATTGGAGATACAATATTGATGAGAAACTTACTGCCAAAATTGGTGCCCATGAAATAGATGAATTTAAGAAACTGTGCTACCGTGGAGGCAATACTTGACAGACGAAAGGAGGAGGACATAAAGAGCAGTATGACGTAAATAAAGACGGCATTGCAGGCCAAAAGAAGTCTATTAGTATCAAAGATAGGCGTTAATTTGAGGAAGAAATTTAGGAGAATGAACATCTGGACTGAATAATGAACTGTGGAAACATCGCAAAAGAAGACAATCGAAGTGTTTTAGAAGTGATGCTATAGAAAGGTGTTGAAAATTATATGAACTGATATGATAAAAGATGAGGTTCTCCACAGACTCAACGAAGATAGAAATATGTGGAATTCATTGACATGGAGAAGGGGCAGGATGATAGGATATTTGTTAAGACAACAAGGAATAACTTCCATGGTACTAGAGGAAGCTGTAGAGGGTAAAAACTGTAGGGGAAGAAAGAGATACGGTGAGACAACTGATGGCTTAAAAAATAGTAGTGGTAATAATAATTCTTATAGTGTAAATAGGAGCATTGAGTTTCTGCAGGAGATCTTGAACGTGATACTTTCGTGAAAGCTTTCCATATACCCTCAGTCTTAAGAATTTAAAATTATAGACTTCACAGAATCTTTTTAACGATCTTGATATTGCAAAGCTCTTGAAAGATGACTTATCAGAAACTGCATGCATTGCGTTTTGTGGAAGTAAGCGATAACCTATTCTCTGTTGGAGTCATCGACACCTCTATTAGTTACATCATCTACATTACGTTGCACAAATTTCAGAATAACACCTATGTCATCTGAAAATAGATTTTTTTAAATATTTGTCATGTTCAACCCCTTATCGTTGATATACGAGGCTATTCGGAAAGTAAGGTCCGATTAGGGGCGAAATGGAAAACACTGTGAAATTCCGATGCAACTTTGCACAGATGTGTTGGGCAGTGTCTTTAGAGTGCCTTTGATCGCTTCACGTCGCTCTTTTCATTTCAGAGCGCAAAGTGATAACGTATAAATATGTAAAAGAACATTGCCTCCCGCCAAGTATCTGCATCTGATGAGGCATTTCGCCTGAAGCTATGCAGCCCACATCACATAAATGTGATGCGTTTCTTTCTTCAGCCGCAGTCTGCAGGAGCAGTGAAGACGCTCCTGCAGCGTTTTCAATGGGAAATGCTTGATCATCCACAATACAGCCCTTAATTGCCTCCCTCGGTTGTTCATCTCTGCTCACATGAGCCGCTGGCTATGAAGACAACATTTTGGCACAAACAACGAAAGGCGGAAAGCACAGGCGGCTGCTTTCTGTGACGAGGGTATTGGAAAGTTTGTACAACGCCACGACAAATGTCTAAGTCGGAGCGACGACTATTTAGAGAGGTAACTGGAAGGTGTGGCTAACTGTTGCGAATAACAAATTTTGGATTTTCACTGTGGTTTTCATTTCGTGACCTATCGGACCTTACTTTCCGAACAGCCGTTGTGTATCGAGAAAAGCAAAGTATCCAGAACAAAACCCCTTTGGCTCTCGCCCGATTTCCACGTATTTTCGTTAGATTCCTGTTATTCCAGAACATGGGAACTCCTGTACCATTTTCAGTCTCCTCCTTTTGGTAAATGTCTTCCGAGTTAGACGTGTGTTTGGGAGCTCTGAATTATAATAACGCTCAGGAGGCGTTTTGAGCCATTGTAAATCACTGACTGTACATTATGCTGAGCTCAAGACTTTATGAAAAAGTAAAATTTAATTTGTAACGCCGGAAATGCATATCCTCCTATTTCCATCTATTGTACCATAATTTTTTCCTTATTTTGTTACCTGAAGATATAACATTTCTGTGTCTTTATATATTGTAATTGTTTTAATATTTGTATATATATATATATATATATATATATATATATATATATATATATATATGCATTTATGTCGATGTATAATTGGTTTGTTTTGCAAATATTATTTGTATTTTACGCTGGGTCTTGCCTAGGGAAAACTATGCTATCGAACGAATACATCGATAGGTCGTGTGAAGAACGAAAGTGTGTAGGATCTTTGGTAGTGTTAACTCTGCCTCGTGGAGTGCGGGCTGTGCAGAGAGAGTCTGGTTGGAGTAGTGCGATTGAGCAGGTGTGTTGTGTGACGCTCCCGCAAGTTGCCGGGCTTTCGGGGTTTGGCAGCATGTAATTGCGATCGACTTGCTATGATAGTTTCGGACATGTTGTCGCAGACGGGAAGCGTTAGCTGGCACACATCAAGAGCCCGTTTCGGCTGGAGACCGTGTCGAGAAGAAGGCGCGCCAACATCCAGCTTCTGCAACAGCGACGGCCGACAATGAGTGACTGTCGCCACCTTCTCGATCGACGGCTTCAAACCTTCAATCAACCAACAAGGAAGACTAAAAACACGTAAAGTTTCAGAACTGTATGGCAGACCTCAGCTTTTAAAATTGTTGCATCACAAAATTACAGCAACTTAGCATGAACCTTTGTTGCTCATTGTCCCAATTGCATTGCCAAGCAGGGTCCCTTCCTTTTCCGAAATGAACCCGAGTGTCGTTGAAATTCAAATGCCAGCATTAAAATAATATAATTCAATTTCACTGCTTTAATTTCAAAGTTCAGTTAAAGTACACTCCTGGAAATTGAAATAAGAACACCGTGAATTCATTGTCCCAGGAAGGGGAAACTTTATTGACACATTCCTGGGGTCAGATACATCACATGATCACACTGACAGAACCACAGGCACATAGACACAGGCAACAGAGCATGCACAATGTCGGCACTAGTACAGTGTATATCCACCTTTCGCAGCAATGCAGGCTGCTATTCTCCCATGGAGACGATCGTAGAGATGCTGGATGTAGTCCTGTGGAACGGCTTGCCATGCCATTTCCACCTGGCGCCTCAGTTGGACCAGCGTTCGTGCTGGACGTGCAGACCGCGTGAGACGACGCTTCATCCAGTCCCAAACATGCTCAATGGGGGACAGATCCGGAGATCTTGCTGGCCAGGGTAGTTGACTTACACCTTCTAGAGCACGTTGGGTGGCACGGGATACATGCGGACGTGCATTGTCCTGTTGGAACAGCAAGTTCCCTTGCCGGTCTAGGAATGGTAGAACGATGGGTTCGATGACGGTTTGGATGTACCGTGCACTATTCAGTGTCCCCTCGACGATCACCAGTGGTGTACGGCCAGTGTAGGAGATCGCTCCCCACACCATGATGCCGGGTGTTGGCCCTGTGTGCCTCGGTCGTATGCAGTCCTGATTGTGGCGCTCACCTGCACGGTGCCAAACACGCATACGACCATCATTGGCACCAAGGCAGAAGCGACTCTCATCGCTGAAGACGACACGTCTCCATTCGTCCCTCCATTCACGCCTGTCGCGACACCACTGGAGGCGGGCTGCACGATGTTGGGGCGTGAGCGGAAGACGGCCTAACGGTGTGCGGGACCGTAGCCCAGCTTCATGGAGACGGTTGCGAATGGTCCTCGCCGATACCCCAGGAGCAACAGTGTCCCTAATTTGCTGGGAAGTGGCGGTGCGGTCCCCTACGGCACTGCGTAGGATCCTACGGTCTTGGCGTGCATCCGTGCGTCGCTGCGGTCCGGTCCCAGGTCGACGGGCACGTGCACCTTCCGCCGACCACTGGCGACAACATCGATGTACTGTGGAGACCTCACGCCCCACGTGTTGAGCAATTCGGCGGTACGTCCACCCGGCCTCCCGCACGCCCACTATACGCCCTCGCTCAAAGTCCGTCAACTGCACATACGGTTCACGTCCACGCTGTCGCGGCATGCTACCAGTGTTAAAGACTGCGATGGAGCTCCGTATGCCACGGAAAACTGGCTGACACTGACGGCGGCGGTGCACAAATGCTGCGCAGCTAGCGCCATTCGACGGCCAACACCGCGGTTCCTGGTGTGTCCGCTGTGCCGTGCGTGTGATCATTGCTTGTACAGCCCTCTCGCAGTGTCCGGAGCAAGTATGGTGGGTCTGACACACCGGTGTCAATGTGTTCTTTTTTCCATTTCCTGGAGTGTATTTATAGCTGGCTACAATATTTAGATTACACGAGCACAAATTAAGAGTGCGAGTTTTGTTAGCATATTTTAGCTTACCTGTGACTGCAGCTCAGCTTGGTACGTAGTAAATTTTACTATTGTTAATTGTTCAGAATCATTTAATTCAAGTTCGAAGTTAAATCTCTTATTTCTAAATCGTGTAGAGTCAAGTTGCTTTTGAAATGATTGTTGAGGTAGTCCAAGGCTAACCGTATTTTACTGAATTTCGATGTGCTTCAGAAAGAAAGCTCACTATTAACTTCAGTCACTAAATTACCTTTCGATTTTTCGGTTTTATTAATTCTTTTGCTAAATTAAGTCAGAGAGTAGCGAAATTTATTACTTCTGACAAACTTTCAGTTTTCACACTACACGTGTCAACCTTCAGTTGCCACGCTTCTAGTGCTAATTATATGTGTAATAACCTTTCTTTTTCAGTTACTATACTAATTGTCCTTAGGACTGGCGACCGTAATTTCCCCCAAATCTCAAATTACTAATTACCGCTAGTTAAATGTTAACGTAACGGCCGCACATTTACTTTCTTTATTAACTTTACCCCTTTTCAAAATTAATTTCCACCAGTTTCATTTGCATTTTTCCTTTCATTTAGATGTAACCCTTTCCTCCCTCTTTACTGACAGATTAACTTCGGTGACGATTGCTTTCCCAAATTTCCATTAGGTACACGCGGTTTAATTTTTCACTGTCATTAAGGTCGATAAGTGAGGGGGAGGTTACACGTGGCGACCTGGTGACAGGAAAATCTTCAGATTTGAGGTTGTTCTGGACACGAATTTTGTTTGGTGCAAATGTCGTAACAAAGTATTGGTTATGAACAGATACTTACGTCAGCGTAGTGGGAGGAATCCTAATTATATTTGAGATTTGTTATTTATATTGAAAATTATTAAAATGAGTGAAGGCAACAATTACCAAAATTTGGTAGACTTGGATACGGAACAATCGGTCGAACAGTGGGAAACGCGCACCGCGGTACCCATTGTTCAGGGGCAGGCGGCTAGCGTGAAAGACGCGACCGCCGAAACGCAACAAAGAGCAGAAATGGAATTCCAAACTTTAGAAAATGTTTCGGAATCGGAAGTGAAAATCAAATCTGAACCCCTTGTTGACGAATATGCGGGGACAATTAAAGAGGAAGCCGCTACGGAAGTAAAACCGGTAGTTTCCGGGTATTTAGCTGATTTATTGAATGTATTGATTAACGAAATCAAGGCTCAGTCTAGCAAGATAGAAACTCAATCGGCAGAAATTAAAGCTCAGGCTGCCAAGCAAGAAGCTCAGTCTGCCAAGCAAGAAGCTCAGTCTGAAAAAATTGACAGGAAGCTAGACAATCAGAACAAAGCTATTAATGTTGATAACAACAATGTTGGAGTTGTTAACGCAAAAGTTGATAAAATCAAAGAAGATATTGTTGTGATTAATACCGAAATCGGTAATCTTAAGCAGGAAATGATA